>NW_012154175.1:382386-426431 GCF_000956105.1 Propithecus coquereli
TTGGGGATTTGGGGAATTGCAGGTAAGGGATTGCAAACCCAAATTATTATCCAGTGTACAGTTGAGGAGACCGAGGCACCAAGAGGAAAGAGTCCTCCGAGGCCGCCCAGCCAGCAGGGGGAAGAGGCGGGATCCACGCACGAGCAGTCTGGCGCACGGAAGGTTCTAGACCCCTGTGCTGAGCTGCCTGCCATCCGCTCAGGCCCTGGTAAGGCACCGGGGGCTGCGATCCTGGCTCTGTGCCTGGCCAGCTGGGTGTGATCCCAGGCTACCACTGCCCTGCTGAGCCCCACTTTCTGCATCCGCAAGGCGGGAACAGGCTGCGTACCCTGGCGATGGGCGCACTCGAAGCGCTCAGGCAGGGAAGGGGTGGGACAGGTGGACGTGTGGCAGGAGCCCTTGAGTAGGCCGGACCCTATCACTGGTCCCCTTCACTGCCCACCCCCAGCTCTGTCCTCCGCCACTGGGGCCTGGCTTGCATGGGATGCCATGGCCTGCCGGTCTAAGAACCGCCCGTCCCTTCCACCCTCCCCCAGCAGGTCCCCCTGGCCCCCTTGGCCCTGGGCTGCTCGCATGGGCAGCGTGGGCTGCTCATGGGAGTGGGAAAGTGGGGAAGAGGCCTGCACGGGATCCAAAGTGGGCCTGGGGCCTGAATTCCAGGACCCTGGACAGGCAGAGCACGCTGTAGGAAGGGAAGTGCAGGCTGCAAGTGGGCAGGTCCCCTGGGCCCTGCAGAATTCTCACACCAAGGGCCAGTGGCCACCAGAGGACGGCTGGAGAGGGGCCTCAAGGTGGGGACTTGGGTGGGAGTCCCTGGTAGGGAGGCTGGGGGCTGCCTTGAATGTTTGTCCCCCCCATCCCTCTCCCCCTCACCCCAGGGCTTCCAGAACTGCCCACTGCCACCCTCCCCGCCCTCCTCAGCACTCAGCCCAGCACCGCCCACCACTGGGCTCTGCTCGGCGGGAGCATAGCTGATGGGACTTTATAGAAACCTCTAAAAATGAGTTTTCCTGGAGTGCAAATCCTTCATCTTCTCACTGTGCTACTCCCTGAGCGTTTTATAGCACAGGAAAAGAGGAAGAAAAAAGTCACCCTGGCTTTTATTGAGATAAATAGTGAGAGTCAGAGAAGCTGAATTGTTAAAAATGCATCTTTGCCTGCTTGGATGACAGGAACGTGGCTGATAAGTCCGGGCTACTTTGTCTTCCTGGAGTGTCTCCGCAGAGGGGGCTTCCTGCCGCTCCCCCAGCAGCCTGCTCTCCCTGCTGCACCGAAACCTCTAACTCCTCTTCCTCCCGAGAGCCTGACACGGCAGCGATGCGGCAGGAACCAGCCTGGAAACACCTTCCCCCCGTGACTGCGCGGTGCGCCGGAACCGCTGATGGACTTCCGCGGCGTCCCTCCCGGCCGCGTGGGGGAGCGATGCTCCTGCTGCCCTGGGACACTTGCCTGGCTGTGAGTTCGCTGTTCTAGCCACACCGCCCCAACGCGTGTCTCTGAAAACAAGAAGCCTCGACTTTAATCCCAAGTCCGAGAGCCCAGGACTCCCTGGCTCACGTGGCTGCGCAGGGTCAGCGAGTGGGCGTTGCTGGTTTGGCAGCTCTCTCCTGTTCCTGGGACCTTGGCTGCTGCCGGGTGACTGACGTGGCTCTGGTCCAGGTGGCCTGGCCTGGCCTCATTCACAGAAGGTCACAGAGTCTTGACGGGGGCAGGCACACAGTCCCATGCGGTCCAGGTCCAGAACCGGCACACTGTGTCTTTAGCTGCATTCTCTTGGACAGAGCAAGTTCTCGGGGGAGCCCAGAGTTAGGGGGCAGGGAAAAGACTCCAGATCTCAACGGGGAAGATGCAAAGTGACATTGTGAAAAGCCAGAATATGGTGGGTGGAGGGATAAACACAGACGCTTTTGCAAATAACCTGCCTCATTTGTATCACTGCGTCCAATCCTTGGAGAGACCCTGTGAGAGAGGAGTTATTAGCCCATTTTCCAGATGAGAAAACTGAGGCTGAGAATACTCCATTTGCTCACTCCTTTCTTCTCTCCTTCATTGGGCTTCTCAGGCACTGGGCACTGACTGGCACCGGGGATACGGCTGTGACCCCGCTACAGTCATCCCTGCACTGGGGAAGACAACGCAGAGGGTAGACACGTAAGTGGGTGAGGGCTACCTGGGAAGATTCTTGCTAACGGGGCACAGGGACCCAAACACACACTAGGGTGGGGTGGGAGACTCAGAGAAGTTTTGCCGGAGGAAGTTCTAAACTGACATCAGAGGAGGAGCAGGAATTAACCCGGAGAAGAAGGGTAGAAAGAACATTCCAGGTAGCACAAACAGCAAGAGAAACCAGCATAGTTCAGGGGACAGGAGACAGATTGTGTGGGCTTCCTGAGGCCACCAGGCAAGAAGGGCAAAGCCAGGGTCCTAACCCAGGCTGAGCTGCTGGAAGCTGGGGCTCCCGGCGCAGCTGTGGGTGGGGCAGCCTTGCGGCAAACTCTGAGGGTTTCTGGAGGCCCAGAGAGACCGTGGGTGGTCAAGGCGCCCCCTTCCAATCCTCCCTTCCCCGGAGCCCGGAGGCCACACGAGAAGGCGGCAGCATCTCGGATGGAGAGAGCCTGCATCCTTCGTCACCGCTGGAGAATGTGTCTGCCCGGAGGGATCCCCCGCCAGGAACCAGCCAGGAACCTCTTCTTGGACTCTGCATGAGAGAAACCAGCCTTTATTGACTGAAGCCGCCGGGGTCTGGGGGCTGTCTGTCACCTCACCCGCTCTGACAGTATGGCCCAGTCCCACGCCTCAGCCAACCCTCCGCCCGCAAGTGCCCCTCGAGCTGCTCCGTGTGCCCGGCTCTGCGTCACCAAGACATGGCCGTGACCGAGAACAGCAGGAAGTCTCAGAAGCAGCTGGAGAAGCAGCCCCCAACGTGACTAAATGAACAAATAAATAAAACCATCACCCAGAGTGAACACGGCTGTGAAGGAAATAAACACAGTGTTAGGACATCAAACGGGGATTGGAAGGTCGTGGTGGGGAGGGGCTTTGGGAGGGAGGCTGGGAAGAGCCCAAGGCAGGAGGGAGCCGGGTCCTTATTCAGTCCGTCCTCGCAACACTCCCGGAGGGGCTGTCACTGTCCCTGTTTACAGGGCAGGGAACTGTGGCTGGAGAGAGGTGAGTGAAGGGGCCAGGCTGGGGTCAATCCCGCCCTGTGGAGCAGACAGTGGGGGTTGGGGTGGGGCCGGGTCGGGGAGAAGAACTTGGCGGCCTGGCTGGGCCCAGCACCAAGGTCCCGTGGGACAGCCTGGGAGGCCCTTCCGACCCCAGGGATATGACCCTAAGGACTGCAGAAGGCACCTTTAGGGCCAGAAATGCATCTGGACTCATGAGAAAAGCACAGAGCCAGGATCTGATCCCCGGGCTAGCTGTGTGCCCTTGGACGATGCGCGTAACCTCTCTGAGCCTCCTGTACTCATCCTAAAGTGGGGCGCAGCACCCACGCTCAGGGCTGGGGCGGGAAGAGGGCAGGAGGTCGGAGCCCAGGGCCGGGCTCTCTGCTGTTGTCCTTCATCCCACGGGGGATGAACTCCGACCACACGCAGGCTCCGCGGTCTGGGCTCCACGTCCGTCCCCCCCTCCCCCAGTGTGGGACACAGGAGGATTGTGCACTGGATAAAATGCCACGGAAGCAGCGTCCCTGTCTGTCCCCATCGCACTGTCCCCGGCACCTCAGACAGTGCCTGGCACGCTCCTGGCACCCAATACGTATTTGTTGAATGAATGGAATATTCCTGTTTCATAGATGAGAAAACAGAGGCCTGCAGTTAAAGGGAAGTGCTCAGGTCACAGCCGGCAGTCAGGGTAGCCAAGACTGATCCAGGTGTGGGGGTTCCAGACCCATCAGGACACTCAGTGAGTGTTTCTCCAGAGGTTTGGGAGGGGACCCTCAGGCTGGGCTTGGGTGTGACGTGCTCGGGAAACCACCGGGAGGCCGGTCCTGGTATTTCCCAGGGAACTGGGGCTCGCCCAGCCCTGGCTCAGCCTCGCCCTCAGATGGGCAGGGTGGGTCTGGGGGCCCGGCAGGGACTGGCCAGGGCTGGGCCCGAGGACACCCGAGGGCAGGGCTGTGAGGAGGGTGTAGGGAGGGTCCCTCTGCCTCCCGGGGCCGGGCAGGATTGGGGACGGTCTGAACCCATTGCTGTGGCAGGAGGGGACCAGACACGAGGCCCGTCCTCAGGTGGGCATCCTCTGCTGCCTTCTAGGCTGAGGCGCCAGGATTCCCTGCCTGTGGCATCTCCGGCGTGTCCAGCTGAGCGTGAAACGACCCTTGTAAAGAATGTTTCACTCCAGAAAGCTCTCCCGAGACGCAACTCTGCCCAGCTCTCGCAGCTAGCGGAGCTGCGGAGCAGTTTGCCCTTGATGAAGCTGATGTTACGGGTCACAGGCGAGCATTTCCTGTCTTTCATTTCTTCTGCTGTTTTCACCTCTCGTGACCTATTAATTTCCAATCGTCCTTCCTGTGCCTGTCTTCCTCCCCTCCTCTCCTCCTCCCTTCCTCCTTCCCTCAGTCCTTTCGATCCAGCAGTGTGTCCCCCAGCGTCCCAGGCCCCAGGAAAACCACAGTGCGTGGGACGCCCTGCCCCCCTGGAGTTTCCATTCCAAAAGGAGAACAGCCGAGGAAGGAGATTCAAACCAGAGGGCACCCACGCGCCCTCCTGAGTCTTCCTCCCTTGTGGGACCCGGAAGGGGTTGCCGGAGGCCTGGTATCTTGTGATGGTTAAGTTTTTTGTCGGCTTGACCGGGCTACGGACACCCAGATAGCTGGTAAGACATTCCTTCTGGGTGTGTCTGCGAGAGTCTTTCCAGAAGAAAGTAGCCTTTGCGTAGCAGACTGAGTGTAAAAGGTCACCCTCTCCCGTGTGGGAAGGCGCCGTACCATCCCTTGAGGCCTGAATAGAACGGAAAGGCAGGGAAAGGGCTAGCTCATGTTCTCTGCTGGAGCTGCCCTCGGCCCTCTGCTGCTCCTGGCTTTCCAGCCTTTGGACTTGGACTTCATCGCACCACCAGCTTTCCTGGTCTTCCAGCCCGAAGGTGGTGGATTGTGGGACTTCTCAGCCTCCAAAATCGCATGAGCCAGCTCTCACAATTAATTTATGTGTCTATCTTTATTTATGTATAAATAGCGTCTCCTATTGGTTCTGTCTCTCCAGAGAACCCTGATAATGCAGGACTTGAATCAGGGATGGTCCCAGTGTTCTCTGGAAGCACAAAAGAGGAGATGAATAACCCTGGAATCAGGGACAGCTTCCCAGGGAGCGTGCCTGGGCCGAGAGTCAAAGGACGAACGGGTGTGACTGTGCGGAAGAGAGTGGGTCGGTGCCAGGGCAGAACCTGTCAAGGGGACTCCCTTCCAAGGGCATATTTAGTAAATGGATGAGTGAGTGAATGAGTGAATCTAATCCAAACTCCTTTTGGTACCATTCCAGTGCCTCCACTGCTCTTGGGATGAAAATCCAAACCCCTGGTGTGGAATTTGAGGCCTCACAGGCTCTGGCCTGTGTGTGACCTTCTCTCCATGCTCCCACTCACTCCCTGTCCTCCAACCACACAGGTCTTAGAGTTCTTCATGGTCACCAAGAGCCCACCTGCCACAGGACCTTTGCATGTACTTTTCCTTTGACATATAATTTCTGTGCATCCTTCAGACCCCAGCTCAGCCATCTAGTCCTGCAAAAAGCCTTCCTCAGTCTCCCTTGACCCTCACCCCTATTACATACTCTGCCAGCACCATGAGCCTCTTCTGTACAGCCCACGTCACTTTACATTTAATAGTGAGATTCTAGATCAATGTCTGCCTCCCCCTCTAGACGTCATGGGGCAGGGGCCACTGTGATTTTGCTTAATTCCTCTAACGCAGTAAATATGTCGAATAAATCAGTGCTGCGGCCCTGCGGGATCTTCCTTGATTAGTGCACTTCTCTCCCTAGATGGGCTTCCCCAGGGGCTAGAACCTGTCTCAGTCATCCCTATAATCTGATGCCAGCCTCGGGGCATCAATAACTATCTGTCAGAGGAGGGGAGGGAGAGGGAGCAGGAGGGAACAGGGATTTGGGAAGTGAAGGAATCACTGACTCAGCTTCCTGGGCCTACCTCTGGAAAGCCGACCTGTGCAGAGAATCAGACTCCCCCCTACGCAGGCATCTGGCTCCCCAAATAGTCCCACCTGCACACCAAGAATACCCTTTGGCAGCTGAGCCGATGCGTATTTTCCTGCCTGCCTGATGTTATTTAACTTCTGCAGCCTCGTTATCGGAAAATGGGCTGTCGACATGGGCTTCAGAGGCAGAACAGGGAAGAGGAATGGACTAATTTCGCCAGTTGTGGACGTAACGGGAATGTTCCTGCCTCTGAAGGATGGTGCTGGCACAGGGAATCTGCAAGGCAAATCGCGGGTCCTGTCGGTTGTGCGTTTCTCTGCTGATGAAATACTTTTCAGGGAGTGTCTGTGTGGCTGGCGGGCCCACTGGCTGATGGAATGGGGTCTAATGGTCTTATCAGAGCCACTTGTGAGACCATCGTCCCCCTCACAGCAGACGGGCAAGACAGAGCCATCCTCATTCCCATCAAGAGAACCTGGGCCTGAAACCATGAGAACAGGACACTCCCAGGAGCTCCTGCTCCATGCTGCCCACCACCACCTACCTGGGAGTTGCTTCCCGCCTGGGCCTGGACACAGCTCCACCTGCTCTAGGGAGAGGTTCTCTGGGGAGCCTGCCCCAGGAAGACCTTGAATTTCCTCATGGAGAATTCCAGACCCAGAGGCCTAAAGATCTGTGAACAGCAAACTGCAGGCTGTACCTCCCTCCCTCATGCTCTTCCCCTCCAGTTTGTCCTTCAGGGCCCAGCTCCCCCTCCTCCAGGAAGCCCTCCCTGATGCCTCCAGCCCATGCTGGCCTCTTTCTTTCCTAACTCCTTCTTCTCTGTTCTGCAGGGCATTGTTTGGTGGGGAGGAGCATAGGCCTTAGTGGCAGAGGCTTGGATTTGAGCCTGCTCTGCCCATTGCAGGCTGTGTGACATTGGGTGAATCACTTGAGTTCTCTGGGACTCCATTTCCTCCATGTAAAACGTGGGGGTAATAACAGGAGCAACAGCCATGCTGTTTCCTCTTTGTTTCCAGGTCAGCCCTTCTTACGGAACGATAAGGTTCTCCATGGCAGAGACTGTATTTCCTGGGTCAAACCAACATTTTCTAATTCCAGAGAGCTTCCCACTTTCTTTTTCAATTTTCCTTAGTAGCACCCTAAGAGCTAACCTGAAATATCAGAAATGTGAGGAGATGTCATGTGATAAGGACCAAAAATAGACATCACTGGTGGCCGCTGAATTAATCAGTCAACCAGCATGGATATCTACTGTGTGCTAGACCCTGGGCTTGCTGCTGTACAAAGAGCTCTGAGAAGGAGGCTCGTGCATAGTAGGCTCATAATAATTCTAGCTATTATTCTAATCATGATGATGATAATGATGAAGATTAGTAACAGTGACAGTGACACTTGCTTCTCATCCATACATCTGCTCTCCATCATTAGGTGTTGGCCCTGTCTTCACCGGCCCATCTCCCCCAAGGCCCTGTCATCAAGGAAGGGCTTCATCCTCTTTTACTGGCTTAGTTAATTCTATGAACCACATATCAGAGGAGGAGACATATTTATTTCAGCTGAGGGCTTTATCTTGCTTAGCTCACACTGGGAACTAAAGCTCCTTGCAGCCAGGCCAGCATTGACCAGCATGACGTTTCTGGCTCATGATTCATAGAAAGGCTGCTCTTTGTTCTCTGTTCTGACTTCTCAAAAAGAGATCACCATAATAGAACTAGTATCATTTTTCTATGAATATCTGGTCAAGACTCATCTGTATAGACTCGTATACTCTTGGACCACCAAATGGTACAGTTGGAGAAACTTAGGCCCAGAGTGGGCCCCCAGGTCACACAGTAAGAGTTCGTGTGTCGTTTTCCTGATTTATTTAGTTGCCTATCTGGGTTCTCTTTTGGCACATTGAGCTTCTTTAAGACAATTATTTTCAATTCTTTGTCAGTTAATTAATATATCTCCATTTTTTTAGGGTTAGTTTCTAGGGATTTATTTTGATTGGGCCATGTTTCCCTGCTTCTTTGTGATTCTTTTGTTGTTGTTATTTTTGCATTTAAAAAAAATAGTCACCTCTACTAGTTTTATGGACTGGTCTAATCCAGGGAAGACCTTTACCTTTCAGCCTGGCTAGAGATTCTGGGGTTCTCGTAAACTGATAACAACTTCAATTGCACACCAAAAAACCTCTACTCCTTTACATCTCCCCATCTCCACCTGTTATCAATGTCACAAATTACATATTTTTATATTTTGAATCCATTAACATAGTTTTATAGTTACAGTTATCTTTATGCTTTTATCTCTTAAATCCAACACCTAAATTAAAAATGACTTATGTACCACCATTACAGTATGACAAAATTATGTATTTGTCTATGTATTTACTTTTTCCGAAAAGCTTTAATTTTTATATGCGTTCGTGTTGCTGTCTAGCATCCTTTTGATGAGGACTGGCTGAAAGTTGTCTGTGGACCCAACACCAAAGGCTAGTGTGTTGTCAGCCCCACAGCGGCCCCTCCCCCTCCCTTTCCACCCCCAGTCACCACTGAGGAACTGACATTCAGAGATGGAACTACTGTGGGCCTCAGGCACAGGCCAAGCCCTCTGCGTGCATGACTCCTTCCTCCACTCCACAGCCCTAAAAGTCAGGCAATGTCATACTCTTGTGTCGCACAGGAGGAAAATGAGGCCCAGAGAGGCTGAGTCACTGACCCAAGATTACATAGTGAGTGAAGGGCAGAAATGGAGCTTGAACCCAGGGGTGTCTGACCCAAGCCTATGCTCGTGACTCCCCACGTCACCAGGAGGAGGGAGCAGAACTGCACCAACGTGGGACTGGGGAGAGGCAGGCACAGGTACCCCTGTCTCTGGGGTCAAGCCTTTCTCTTCTCACCTTTCTCTGCTCAGTCTTGCTGGATCTTCTGCCTGACTCTGTGCCCCAGGCCAGGCCACAGCCTCTCCTGGTCTCTGGTCTCTGTGAGTGAAGGACAGGCACCCCACGGGGTCTCAGGCATGCAAGGCTATCTTCTGCACACAAGCAGCCCTGCCATTATTACTGGAAGGGCCGGGGATCCGGGATGTAGGCCTGGGATGAGTATCCTTGTCATCAGGCAGCCTCACCTCTGGCCTTTGCCAAATGCCCGGGCCTCTCTCTGCTCCTGGTTCCTCAGCAGTGGTGACAGGGGAGCAGCTCAGAGCCCCAGGGCAGTCTGGATGTGGGGAAACCAGAGAAGGCCCAGGCGGGAGAGCTGCCCCAGGCTAGTGGAGCAGTTACGGTTGGTGGTAGCTGGGCAGAGGGGCACCAGGAGAGGACAAGAACCAGAGCGCGAAGGCCAGAGTCCTGGGAGGACGCAGTTCAGAAAGTGCCGGGAATCATGCGGTGTGGGCTGACGTGGTGCACGGGCGGGTGCATGGGGGGAGACAGGGACGGGCAGAGGCTGGAGGTGTCGCGAAGGGCCTCAGACGCCAGGCTAAGGCCGTCTGGGGAGATGACGCCATGGTCGGTTTCCAGCCCAGTTTGCCACTGGGGGGAAGAGGTGGGGCTGGAGCCAGAAGGACAGGGGCCGGGCTGTGATGTGGGTAGTGAGGATGATGGCCTGAACCCTGACCGGGATGGGGACCCCGTGAGAGACATTTGAGGGTAGGTGCCACCTACGGTGTCCATGCGCCAGGTGCTTCCTTAACAGAGTTTTCCTCATCCCAGTCTTGTCTCAACTGAGCCCCAGAAGCCCTGGCCTGCGTCAGACTCGCCCCTCACTGTGGCCACTTCACTAGTGAGCCCCAGAGTCAGGGGTGGAAAGAGCCTGAGTGGCGGCCGCCGGGTTATCGCGCCAACGCGGCTGCGCACTCGGTGCCTGTTGCTCTGAGTCGATCACCTGCTGCCACGTGCGTCGCTCTTCAATCTCCAGCGCTGGTCTGACGACGTTCATGTTCGTGAACACGACCGCTGGGTAAATGGCGATGGTGGGTACGTGACACGGAGGAGGGACGTTCCTGCACTCACAGCTGCAGGAAGGAGGGACCGACATGGATGGGGGAGGGGCACTTGCACAGCCTCCCAGCCCCCCACTCGCTCCCCAAGGTGACCTTGGCAGCCTGGAGCAGGCTCAGAGCTCCTGGGTTGCTGAGGTCAGACTTTCCTGACTGCCCCCTTCCAGCTTCCAGCAGGGCCGTGGCCCCAGGAAATTATAAAACCTACCTGGGTGGGAGATTTTCTGTGTTGGGGGTGATGACACTAATGCCCTGGGGCCGGTCTTCCCTCCCGGAATGTGAGTCTTAGGGTGGGAGCCTAACTCGGTGAATGTGGGGGAAGGAAGGGGCGAGTGCACAGAGAGGGCAGCAGCCCTGGGACGAGTCCTGGCCCCTCCCCCGCCTGCCCCGCCTGCTCAGGGCGATATGGGAGGATGCGCAGGTGCAGGGACCGGTGGGGTGGGGCCTGCCCGTGGAGAACGTGATGCCTGGCCTGGGTCTTCAAACAAAGGCAGGAGTTCCAGGGGTGGACGGGCAGGGGGAGGGTGTTTCAGGGGGAGGGTGTTTCAGGGGGAGGGTGTGTCAGGGGGAGGGTGTGTCAGGGACAGGGCACAGGGTGAGCAAAAGCCTGGAGGTGTAAGTCGCTCAGTGAGGTTGGCAAAGCCCAGAACCTTGATCACCGCAGACGACCGAGAGCCAGACTCCAGGGTATCAGCACTGAAACGAGGCCAACTCTTAGGCACCCAGCGAGGAGGGGTTTTGGAAAAACTTAAATGTAGTGTTTAAACCTGTTCACAGGTTTTAGTAGCCAATTGCCTGATATTGGGCTAGTTACGTAACCTCCCTGTGCCTTAGTTTCCTCATCTGTGAAATGGGGATAATGGCAGTACCCCCCACACACTGGGCTAGGAGGAGGAGCTTCCAGCAGTGCCTGCCTGGCCCCAGCAGGTGTCACGAGAGCAGGTGCTGGATTAATGGTCACCGTGTGCCAACACCTGGTGTCTTCCTCTCATTCTCAGAACTCCCAGGTGGGTGGGGTAGGTAGGATCATCGGTCATATTGAAGAAACTAAGTCCCAGGGAGGTGAAGTGGCTTCTTTGAGGTCACACTACTTGCTGAGCTGGTGACTAGAGGGAGCTGATATCTGGCCCTGTCTGCCTTTGTAGCCCACCCAGTGTTCAGCATGTTCTCTGACCCCTGGCGGGGCTCTCCTGCCGACTCCAGCCCCTTGGGGAAGCTTCTATATAGCATCAGCCCCAACTGTGCCCAGACATGGTGGTTCACACAGAGACCCCCATATGCCTGGCAGAGAACAGTCCCCTCCATGCACAAGGCCCGGACCTGCTGGGGAGCCTCTCCCGCCCCTCCTCGCCTCTGTCCCACAGCTCTTCACGCAAAGGCCCCTTCCCAGTCCCTTCAGCAGGACACAGGGGCCTCCTCCCTCCCCTGCTCACTGAGGCCAGATGGCCAGCCCTGCATGGCGGTGAGTGCAGGAGCACTGCCCTGTGTTAAAATCCGTGTCTGGACGCACCCCTGGCCGGAGGAATTAGCTCATGTACACACAGAAATCTCCGCAGACTTGTCTTCTAATATTTATTCTGCAAACTGGAACATGCAGACAAGGCAGGCACCTGACGTTGGAACTGTGGAATGAATTTACATTCTCTAAGCCACGAAGAGCTGCACACATACCCGCTTTCTGAGCAGGAAGAGGAGAAAACCTGCTCCTGGGGATGGAAGTTTCTAGCAGGTGCTTCTCCAGCAGCAGAGGCCACCACTCTGGAATCCCAGCCTCTTAGGACCTGACAGTCCTGAAATCCCAGGGTCTTAAATTCTCAAACCTTAGAATCCTTGCTTAATAGAATCTTAAAACTATAAATTCTTGAGTTAGAACCCAGGATCTCAGATTCTCAGTCCTTAAACCTTTTACTTAATGGGTCAAAATCACAGAATCTGAGGCTTATGTCCATTATTAGGGTCTGGACTTCCAAGACCATAATCATTAGTCTTCCAGATGCTCACCCACAACTGAGTTCTCTCCCATGATGTTCCAGCAAGAGGGCTCCAGATCTCAGATCTTTCTCCTGTGCCACCTCCTCCAGGAAGCCCTCCCTGACCCCCAACCCCTGTCACACCATGTGAGGTCCCCCCAGCTCCGTCTGTATTACCTTGTTAGCTCCACCCCCAGGTGCTGTTTTACATTTATTTTCACAATTGTATCATTGAGTTTGTCTCCCCCATCTCCCAGACTGTGAGCCCCTTGTGGGTGGGTTTGGTTTCTTTGCTCATTGCTGTTTTCCTAGCACAGGGCCTGGCACATAGCAGATGCTCAGTCAGTATTTGTCAAATGAATGACTAAACTAACGAATGAGTTGAATGAACGGGTGGATGACAGGCTGCCAGAGCTTATGGTCGTCCCATCAGGCTGCAGGGAACCTCCCAGCTGCAACATATCTGCCCCAAGAGGCGGGATCAGTGGCAGCATCCTGCCTGGGTAACTGGGACCCTGCTGCCCTCACATGGATGAAGGCGTGAGGTTCCATGTACTGAGAAACAGCAGGTCTCCGGTGTTCAGAGTGGCCCCGTGGCCACCACGACTAAGGGCACAGGCTACGGCGTGAGATGTCTACATTCAAACTCAGCTCCACCCAGAGAGGTGGGTAACTTGGCTGGAGAGCAGCAGAGCCAGGACCCAAGCCTGTGGCCAGGAGATGCGACAGGCTGTGGCTGGCCAGCCCCGACTCACCCTCTCCCTGAGGACAGGGTGTTCTCAGTGGTGACTGGAACCCACCGTCCACACTGGGGCCACAGAGCAGGCGCTGCCCTGTGCAGACGGGGCTTTGGGGTCAGGGGACCTAGTATGAATTGTGCCTCCCTCACATGCTTGCTGTGTGGCTCTGAGCGTGTTCACTGCATTTCCCTGTGCCTCAGTTTCCTCCTCTGAAAATGGGAGTGCTGACCTCTCCCTTGGATGGCTGTTGCGGGGATCGAATAAGAGGAAGTTGTAAAGTGGCCACTTGGGGTAGGGGTGTTAAAAAGTTTGTTGCATTTATTTGAGGAAAGGCCTGTTTTCCCTCTCCTGCTGATTTCAGCAGCGTTTTCCTCAACCACGCACACGGGGTGGGAAGAACATGCCGCCGGGAAACTGGAGGATGCTGAGGCTCCAGCCCCTGATGTGCGGGTTCAGTGAGGCCCCTGCACTTCTCTGACCCTCAGTTTCCTCTTCTGTAAAACTTGAACATGTCGTCCCTGCAAGGCTGCCGTGAGGGCTGAACACGACGATGTACAGTGAGGGCCAAGCGTGGCGCCGGCACAGAGTGGGCAATAGTTCCGTTCTCTCTTCGAGCTCAGCGACTTTTCTGGCCTAAGTGTGCACTGGGACAGGAAGAACAGTGAGTCCAAAGTGGGAAGAGCCTGTGACTCGACTGTCAACTGTCTTTTCGGCCCCGGCCTCGCTGTGTATCCCGGGGTACACCGCACTTCCCCGGGCCTGCATTTTCTTCTCTTTAAAACAGATAATTTTACTTGCCCGGGGGCCGGATCTCAGTGCTGTCTCGAGGTCCTTCTGGGACCCGGCAAAAGGCATACCCCGTCTGGACAGCCAGGTGGGCGAGGACTATCTCTCTCAAGCTGCGTGAAGGGCCCAGACCGACGTGCTGACAGGCACACCTTTTGGAAGCAAACACTTCATTACTGAACAAGTTTTCATAGAATTGATTGCATCGCCTGTTCTCTGCATATTTTAATTCAAAACCAATTAGCTTTTTGGCAAAGGGAAGAGAAGGCAGAGCCCAGATTGGCTTTGCAAACTCTGTCTTTTATGGTGGCCGCAGCAGGAAGCCCAAGCAGATGGCCGTGGAAGGCGGCCGTGGCAGGGGGGCTGCCTCACCGCGGTACCAGCCCCATCCACAGGACAGAAGACCCTCTGAACCTCAGAGGGCGCCTAAGGCTGGTGAGACCCCCTCAGAGTGGGCCGACGGGGTCCAGCTAGAGCCCCCAAGAGCAGCTCAGCTGAGCAGCCATGAGTCAAAGGAGTGGATGCCCACCGGCGGTGGCCAGAAGTGGCCCAGCGTCAATGCCCCAAGTCCCCAGGACCCCTGGCATTTTCCTCAGCTGACTCTGTGTATGTTTCTTTGAACAACGTCAGCTCCATGTCTTCCTTGTTCACCGAGGTATCCCCGGGACCCGGAACCTGGAGGGCAAGAGGTGACAGTGTGAATGATGGACACATGGACACATGAGTGGATGACGGGAGATTCCAGCACTGGGAGGATTTTTGCAGCCACAGCCATTCTTGGTGGAGGCATCCTCAGGAGGGGGCACTTGCTCTGTCATTGGAGCGTTTGGAGGAGGCTGGGAGGTCCACCGAAGCAGGGCAGCGGGGGCGATCCAGGACCCATTCCTGACCCTGTTTTCCTCCAGTGCCTGAAGACCCCGATTCCTCTCCCTGCAGGGGGCAGTGGTTTGCCTTGGGTCGAATAGGGCTGCAGTCGGCTGCTGCTCCTGGCCAGCCAGAAAGGCCGGGAGCAAACAGCTTGCCTCTCTGTGTCTTGGTTGTTTCATCTGTAAAATGGGACTAATAATTCAGCCAGCCTCTCTGGTCTGTGAAGAATGGCTAGAAAAAAAGTGCTTTATTAAGGATTAAATGCAGCGCATGCAAGCACACACAGAGTTAATTAAACCCCTCCCAGCTCCTGGCCGGTGATGTGCGAGGTACAGGTGGCACCAGAGATCCCCTGGGACGAGCCTGGCGGCGGACGCCAGTGGCCGAGGCACAGCACAGCCCCCATCAAATCTCCTGTCCGGTAGCCCCAGGAGAGGGAGTGGGAAGCACAGAGGGCGAGGGGAGGGTCTGGGTGGGGGGTGGGGAAGGTGTTCACAGTCTTCCTCCTTTCCAGAAGCCTCCATGGCCTATGCCAGCTGCTGCAGCACATTTCAGACCAGGCATCTCCATCCCTAAAGACGAGCGGGGAGCGAGAGGAGGAGAGAGGATCGCAGATGGGGGCAGCTGGGGGGACGGGGACTCATCTTCCCAGGTGCGCCCGTGAGCAGGCGGGCCGGGAGGGACCGTTCCTGCTGTTTCCTGAGAGCCCCCAGCCAGGCAGGGAGCGGTGCTGGCAATGGGGGAGGGGAGAAGATCACACGCCAGGGAAGTCACCCACCGGTGGGTCAGGGGAGCCGCTGCATTCGAGGACCCTGGGTCCTGCTTCCTCCTGCCTCACGTTTGCTCCTCGCAGAGCAAGAGCAGGTGCAGCTCGCAAGGGCCGCAGTCAGATTCCCCAGCATCCTCTAGCCGTCCATCCCGAGCTAAGCAGCCCCAGCTTCCCGGAGACACACGGATGCACGCAGAGGACCCCGAGGCAGCCACGCACATAGCAGGGACTGTGTCCCTGCCTGCTCCACTCCCCAGCCCCTCTGGTCACTCGTAGGAGAGGTGAGAGTGGGGCGACTTGAACAGGCAGAGCTGGGTCTAAGCTCCACCGCCACTGTGTACCCCGAAGAGATCACTGAGACGCTTGCCTTGACCTTTCTGTCTGTAAAATGGGACGGACGATGATACCAACCTCGCAGAGGCGACCTGAACCGCAGCCACCACACTCCTGCAACGCTCTTGGGACTCCTCTTACAACCTGTTAAGTAACCCTGACTCTGGAGATTAAATGCCCCAGCCCTGCCTCAGTTCCCCCCGCTCAGCAAATTTGAAGGGCTTGGGTCAGCCCGGCCTGGGTTCACAATGTGCTTTGGTGCCTCGGTCCTGTGACATCGGACATGTCACTTAACCTCCTTGTGCTTGGTTTTCCTTCTCTGTAGAATGGAGACGATGGCGCCTCCCCACGGGATGCTGTGAAGGGGAGCGCGTCACACACAGCAAGTGCTCAACACAAAGAGGGCGGCTCCTCCTCCCTCTTCCTTTCCTGCTCCTCCTTCCTCGTCATCTTCATCTCCCTCTCCTCCCTCTTCTCCTTTTCTCCTCTTACTCTTCCTTCCTCCTCCCCTCCTCCCCCTCCTTCTCCGCTTTCATGGCACATATTGAATTTTGCATAATTGGGATCATACAATTTATTCAGCTATTCAGGTTTTTTTTAATGCACCATATAACCATATATCATCGGTGCTTTCCCACATCATTGAAAATTCCTCAAAAGCACGATGCTAATGGCTCCGTAATCGCACCTCATTCAGATGCGCCGTAATTTACCTCCCCAGCCTCGACTGGCAGATGCTTGGAGGGTTGCAGGGTTGCTCTCACACACGTCAGGATGCGGGGGACATGCGAGGCACTGGCTACCTGAGTCCCTGACTGCCTGGGGACAGAGTCCTGCAGGTGGGCAGGGCATCAAGAGCAGTGACTTTCTCAGGCTCTGGGTCTTTACCGCCCAATTGCTTTCCTGTCATCACCCTGGTTGGCGCCCCCAGCAGCCCGTGAGGGGCCTGTCTCCCCGCCAGAGCCCTGGCCAGTGTCTCCCAGCGACAGGATCATCAAATCAGATCCGCGGGGGTGCAGGGAGCCCCACCGAGGACAAGCAGCAGGCCGGGGCAAGTGGCCCACGCAGGAGTCAGAGCAGCTGGTCCCATCCCTGCCCTTACCTGCTGGGTGCCACACGCCTGTCCCTCCTCGTCCTGCGACTCTCCTTTCACCCACCTGTTGCAATAGCCTCCCAGCTGGTCTCTCTCCCTGCAGTCCACCCCGTGCCCGGAACACTGCCTGTCGCACAGTAGGTGTTCAATAAATATCGGTTGAAGTCTGAACTACCAAAGTGCTCTTTTAACACACAGGCCCACGCATGTATGCACACGAGCACACATGTGTACGTGCACACACATGGCCACCCCATTCTCCCCTCGCCCTTTGCTCAAGCTCCCACCTCTTGCATTTTTTTCCTCCTCGCTGCCTCCCACTGAAGACAGCACGGGACGTGGCTAAGACGGCAGATGCTGGGGCCAGACAGCCTGTGGGTTTGACAGTTACTTCTTCATTCTCCGTCACAGTTCCCCTCAGTAGAATGGGATGGTAATGGCTGCCTCCCAGCGTTGCTATAAGGACTAACTAAGGTGTTGTGGTCAGAGTGTTAGAGGGGCACCTGCAGATGGAAGAACTACACAAGGGAATTCGAGATACTGCTTCCGGTATCGGGGTCACGGACCCAAAGCGCACAGGCACGGGGTGAAGATGCCTCCTGCTCACCTCTGTGTGGTTTTCTGCTCCCACTTGGAGCGAGGATGTCTCCACCTACTGCCCCCCAAAGTCGTTTCGGTTCACGCGACTAGATCTCATAGCGGGTTATAAGCAGAAGAGACGTGAGATACTCCCAGGCTGAAGCAGTTAGTTTCTAGCGCAAGACCCTTCGGTGCTCTCTTTCCTTGCCCTGGGCATCTAGAGAGGCCTTAGGTTCTGGCGGTGGGGCCGCGGTGGCAGCCTGGGTCACCAGGTCTCCTTGGCCTCCAGTATGAGTCGTGCAGAGCCAGTGAGGTGTGGGGTTGTTACGGCCGCGGGGACTTGCCTATCCTGGCTGTCCAGGAGCCAAGCTGGGACCTTAGTGTGTGACGGGCCCCTTGCAAGTGGGTGCAACGTGGAGAGCGCCTGTCACATCCAAGGGGGGCGGCACCACTCGGCTCCAACTCCTACAACAGGAAGTAGGGTCCCAAGGGGTCATATTTTCTAATTTGTCAGGAGAAGTCAGAAATGAAGATTTTTATTTAGAATCTAGAAGTTTTTCTTGGTAATTAAATTAAAACATTTTAAAACCTTGAGTAAGCCAAACCAATCCTACTTGTAGATCAACTGTGCCCAGAGGCCACCTGTCATGAACTCTGGCCGACGTGACCAAATCTAACCACCATGGCCTGGCACATAAAGCCCGCCATGGTCTGAACCCAACTGGCCTCTCGCACAGCTTCTGAGCACTGACCCTGACTCTGGCCACACCGGGCCACTGACAGGCCACCTGCATGGGCCTCTGTCCCTGCTGCCGCCAGGGCCAGTGTGGTGCCACGGACAGGGAGTGGACTTTGCTATCGGTCCACTAGAGAGCAGCCATGGCTTGTCACTCTGTGACAACCGGGTGACCTGGCTGAGCTTCAGTTTCCTTCTCTGTAAAATGAGGGTGAACATACCCACCTTCCAAGGCGCCCCAGAGAGCTACAGAAACACTGATTACAGGCCCTGGCCCAGAGTGTGCTCAGTGAGTGTGAGCTCTCATTCCACTCTCCCCAGGAAGAGGAAACTTTCCGGCCGCTGTTCACCCGCACTCCCTGCAATCTAAGACGCGCCACCCACCTCCCTTCCCTCCTCTCCTTCACAGAGACCGGCCCTGCACTGCAGTCCCTTGGCTCTTCCAGCCTGTCTGGAATCCCTCTCCATTTTCCCCTCCCGGGGGCTCGCTATACGTCATCTCTTCTGCGTACAACCCATCTTGGTGGCTGCTTCTTGGAACACTCAGACTACACAAGTCAGTGACCTGAGCAAGAAGCGGTCCAGGAAAACAGGTGTTGAAAACGGGGTTGCGACCGGCTCGTCCACCCCAGGCAAGGAAGAGGACACCATGCCGGTGGGAATTTGGGCAAAGGTACTACTGGGTATAAAGTTGTGGCTCGATTACAAAGATTTTACCTCTGATTATCCGGGAAAATGTCCCAGTGGAAGGTCACTCTGTGGCAGGTGCCATGATGCAGGTGTTCAAAAGGTGCGGGGTGGAGGGGACAATGCCTACAAAGACAGCAGAGTCGGCCGGGTCCTCTCTCTGCCATCCGCCAGGAGAACTCAAACAGTTTTAAAATAAAACTGTCTAATTTTTGAGTCGTGGTGCTCTAGAGATGTCTGGATGCAGCTCAGCCAAGAAAGGCCTGTGACAAAGGTCAGGGCCTTGATGGGAAAAACTTGGGGACTCTGAAACATGGGACAAGGACACCTGAGGATGTTGACTCTGCGACCCTCCCTAAACCCTCTGGCTTCCAGAGATGGCTTACGCTTGCCTGGGAAGGGCCTCCCTTCCATCAGCTAATGGGAGCCCCCAGGATATGAGACGCGATGGACACAACTCCTTGGCTTGGAGGCATTTTGGGGACACAGGATCTAACAGTCTAGCAAGGACCCTGGGAGATGGTCTGGGAAAAGTGATGGTCAGTTCTCGGTGATATGCAAATGCCCAAGCTGCGTTGGCAGGCGGTAGGAGGAGGAATAGAGTCTGAGAGGAGCAGGCAGGCTGGGATGGATTACGTCCCACGAGAGGGCCCTGAGGACACACGACTCACCAAAGCCAGCAGGAATGCAGTGGTGAGAGGGAGCACCGTGTCACTGAGAATCTGCTCCCGTCTGGGGATGAGGGACCCTGGGAAAGAGAGGCTGGCGGGCAGCTCTTCCCACCGGCAGCAAGGAGGCTGCAGTTACTGAAGTGACCAGTAAGGTGAGAGGAGACCCAAGGGGCTGCGCCGTGGAGAAAGGCGGCCGGCAGGGTGGGACTGAGCACTGGCAGCCAGCGAAAGGCGAGTGGCATCCACACCATGCAATACCACTCAGCAACGAAAAGGAACAAACTACTGATACTTAAACAACTTGGGTGGGTTTCGAGGATACTATGTTGAGTAGAAAGAAAAGGTTACCCACTGTATGATTCCTTTTATATAACATCCTTTACAAATTATAGAAATTTATATAACATTCTGACAAAATTATACCAATGTAGGACAGATTCGCAGCTGCCCGGGGTCAGGACTGGTGGAGGCTGGGAGGACGGTGGGTGTGACCACAGAGGGGCAGCATGAGGGAGATGGAGGAGCTCTGATCTTGAGAGTCGCGTGGTGACAAAAATCTGCACGTGTGATAAAACGGCATAGAATCATACACACCGATTGCACCAGTGTCAGTTTCCTGGGTTTGATGCTGTACTGGAGGTACATAGGTTGGGGAAACTGAGTGAAGGTTATATGGGACCGCTCTACTGTTTTTGCAATATCATGTGAATCCGGAACCATCACAAAATGAAAAGCTTAACAAAAGACAAGAACGGAGAAGGAGGCTTGTAGAAGTCATCCCAATAAAACGTGACCATCGGTTGCACGGTTATGACACCTGAGCCCATTTTCAGACCTGGAACCCACTGCAGACGTGGCCAGGACCCTTCCCCGTCAGGACACGCACACCGCATGACGATTCCCTAGGGCTTCTCCAAGGGAATGGCAACTGTTAATGTTTATTCAGGTGACTGTACACTGGGGAGAGGAGGATAACCAGACGGGACACAGGGTCTGACACCTGGAGACCCAAAGCGTCATCATGACCCCCCCGTTAGAGTGGGAGTGAATAGGAGCTGGTGTCACACGGGATTCTGGCTAAAGGGCTTGCAGTGGGTCCATGGCATCTTCAGAGCCACCCAGAGGCCCATCCCCCGGCCCCGGAGTGGATAATTGGAATTGATACACTTAGCGGTTTGGGTAACTGCAAATTCAGGCCCCTGGCCAGTTGGGTAAGAACTGTCATGGTCAAGAACAACAAGCAAAAATCCCTCTGAAACCATCCTCTCCCCTGGCCAAGACCACCATCGAAGACAGTGTCACATCTGGGGTCGGGGTGGAAGATGCCGAAGATTGGTGCCATCATTAAAAATCTAACGGACATAGCGCTCTTATCATGTCCCCGTTTAATCTGAGAGTCTGGCACCTGCGGAAACAGACAGAACCTGGAACGTGACCTCGCTCCACTGCAGGCTCAGTCGGGTGGCAGCCTGGATTGGGGGCGATGTGCTGAACAGTGTCATTGCCGGAACAGATTAAAGAGGCCTCAGGATGACAGCACACGACCGTGGACTCGGGAAATGTGCTCCTTCCCCTTTCTGTTAGAAACAGCTCACACTCACACGGAACAGACAATACTTATTTATAGCTCTGCCACTCTGAGCTCTGCAGTCGTGGAGATCCTGGTCCCCAAAGAGCGTGCTCTAGCTGGGACACACAGCAAGGGTCCCACTGAACTACAAGTTACGGCCGCCCCAAGGGCAGTCTGGAGCCAGCAGGCAGAGTGGAGCCGTCACAGTGGCAGGGACGGTAAACTCGGGCCAGCGGGAGGAGGCAGGGCTACTGCACATGGGGGTCAGGGAAGCAGACCCAGGGACGCCGGGGATCCCGCGGGTGCCTGCTGGCGCTCCCTGGCCCCATGGGGACTGTGCATGGGGACAGTGCTCCTGACTTGAGCAGGTACGATTAGCAAGGATTCAGTGGACCCCTTCCCTGGGATAAAGGTGTGTCCACTACTGGGTGCTGGGGGATGTCTGAGAGCGAGGACGCTTTGGAAAGTGAGGGGGAGGAGGGCGGGAGCAACGGGTGGGCGAGGCCACTGCAGGAGCTGGAGCTGTGCTCCTGTACGGCCGTGCTGTCCCGTGCTCCCCGCAGAAAGGGAGGCCATGGGGGCTCTGGAGGCGCTTTCCCAAGCCCACGTGCAGCGGCAGAACAGCACGGCCAAGGGGCAGACCGTGGTGTCCCGGACGCGTCCTCTCGCATCTCAGCTGCAGGAGCATCACTGGCCGGCGGCCCACCGGCCACACCTGGAAATCCACCCAGGAAACAAAAGGATTCCTCAAGGCCCAGCTGGACAGCAGGGGCTGGGCTGTGCCAGTGAAGGGGGAGAGGCGGGAGGGAACGAGAGACTGAGAGATGGGACCGGAATCCATTTCAGGCTCCCGTGGGCCTGACAGCCATGGCCGTTTCCTCATCCCGCCCCAGTGTGACCCTGTGCACATCCCTGCCCCTCACAGCCTCAGCTGCTCCACCTGTACACTAAGGTGGCTGGCCCTGAGTTAGCTGCAAGGGATGACTGGGCTAGCGCGTCTGAAGAACCTAGAACGGGGACAGTGAGAGCCGGAAACCAGCAGCAGTGACCGTTGGGATTCTGGCCCGTGTTGCGGCTGGCTGGGCCTTGGGTGTCTCTGTCCTGGAGAACCCACTCCCCAGCCAGTGGTGCTGCTGTTCCCACCCGGTCTTCCCGCTGGGACCTGCATGGCTCCACCTGCTTCTCCCCTTCCCGTCCTGTCCCCTCCCTTTTCCTCTCCCACTTAACAAACAGCTTCACTTAAAAAGCCATCTGGGAGGATGGATGGCACAAGGCGCACTTTGCAGAGTAAGTTTCAGGGAGAAGAGCCAAGAAATTAAAGGCACAGCACTTACGATTCCAATCTCATTAGGCCCCATAACTCCGACTGCTGGAGAATCGTACTTCTGAATTATAAATTCATCCCTCTCCCCCGCCGCCCTGTGTTCTGGCCTCGTTCTCGTTTGTCTGTGAGTGGGCCTGCTTCCACGTCGCCGGCTGGTTCCCTCCCTCAGGACAGACTCCCCCATCTCACCAGGAAGGGCTGTGTCTGGGCCTCTCGTAACTCCACTCTGCTCTCCTGCGTAATCGCTGCCCCACCTCGGGGAGCTGCTCCCTCTCCCTGCAGGGGTCCTGGGCGAAGATTCCCAAGGCAGATTTGGGTCCAATGGTGGATGCTCTGAGAAGGAGAGAAGTGTTCAAAGTTGGGATGGATGGGCGGCCCTGCCTGGGGAGGGGTAATGAGCTCCCTGTCACTGGAGATGTGCACAGAGGCCGGTTGAGCATTAGCAGACAGGCTGAGAGCACGAGCTCCAGAGGCCGAGAGGTCTGGGCCGAGTCCCGGCCTCGCCGCCTGCAGGTGTGTGACCGTCAGCAACCCACTCACCCTCACTGAGTGTCGGTTTCTTCATCTGGAAAATCAGGCAAAATATTATAATAGTTCCTACTTCCCAAGGTTGTCATGGGGACTAGATGACATAATGTGTGCAGAGCGCAGATTCTCATACGCAGGAGGAGGGGCCTGGTGTGACACCCTTGAGCAATCTAAGATTCAAAATTGCTGTAGTTTTAAAAACCGAAGACTCTGAGATCCAATGATTCCACCGTCCTAAGATTATAAGATTCCCTAAGAGTCTAAGGCTTTAAGAAATTATGACTTTGTTATTCTACTCACCCAAGGCTCCTTAGTAGTCTTCGAAGTATCCCGCTCTGAACCCTCGCCCACATCTGTGTGCTCCTTCCAGCCCTGCGCTGCAGGACGTCCTGGGAGCGTTCACCTCTCTGACCCTCTCTGGCTCCAAATCTTCCGTCTTTACTGCCACCAGCCCTTCAGTGCTCCTGAGCCTTCTGCGCTCCTCCTCCTCCCGCTCCTCCCCAACACCGAGCCCACAGCGGCCCACCGAGATCTCACCTCCAAGTCCTAGGTTGAAAGTGGAACTTCCCAGAGGCTCCCAGTTGAAACCAGTCATCAACTGCTCCGTGTTCCCGGTGATCACTACGAGAGCAGCTGTCACAGTTTCAGTCGTTACTATTGTTAGGGAGGAAACTTGTGGCCTTTATCCCCTGCCAGTCCCATGTCTGGCACGCTTCTGATAGCTTGTCCCACTCCCCAAGGAAGGAAGAACTGTGGATCTGATCGGTGAGAGATGGTACCTTGATGGGGCCACCGTCACCAGGGGGCAGGATCAGTGCGTGGGATGTGACGGTGGCTGGCCCAGCTCCCTCCTTTCCACCCGTCCTCGTCCACCGCCCAGCCAGGAGGCAGGTCAGCTCTGCAGACCCGGCCGCGGTCAGGCCAGGGTTGGGGGAGGCTGATCTCACTCAAGCCTCACGCTGGCCTCCAGTCCCGGCACAGTAGCAACGGAGAAACCATGCTAGGGGTTCAGACAGAGCAGTCACCGCCAGCACCTGTTACTCGGATTAGAGCACTGAACTGAACAGATGACCAGGCTGCCCAGAGCACAGCAGTAGCGGGAAGCAGCCAGCTCCCCAGGACTGAAGGGACACAGAGGGGAGGTGGCATGCCCAGGGCCCAGGGCCCAGAGCCCAGAGCCAGGGAGGAGCAAGAAGGTCCAGAGAGCTCTGGAACCACGGGGCCAGGGCTGTCCTGTCCAAGAGGAGAGCAGCTGCTGCTGAAGACGCCACCTGAGGCAGGGTGGGAGCAGCGGCCCCTGCTATGTCCCACTCCGGCTTTTCACCCGCTTCTCCTGTAGCCTGACCTACCGGGAGGCCAGAGGGCCCAGGAACTGGGGGGCCTGGCTCCCTGACGTGCAGGGTACAGGAAGGGGGAGACGTGAGTCTGAGGGCACGTGGGCCACCGATGGACACGAGACTTGAGCTGGGGTCTACCAGAGGCTCCCCAGTGGGGGTGGGGGGGCAGCCACATCAGACATGTATCTCACTATTAATAAGACTGTTTGACAGTCCAGGGTCAATCAGAACACAGAAATGCTCTAGGTGCTTAGGAACAGATGGGTTTGTCTTTGTCGTCAGAGGGGCCGGCCTCATGCAATGGTGGGGCTCGTGGGGCAGCCTGGGGAGGCTGTGGGGCGGCTGGCTGGGGAATCGGGGGGTGCGGATGTGGATGTGAGGACAGAGTGAAACCTAAGGATGAAATAGAACTGTGAGCTGGGACCCACGGAGTCACCTGGGCACCCTTGCCTGTCTCTTGCTCCTCCCACCTTCACGCATGACCTGCAGAGAGGCGGGCGCCCCTTACCATGGAGCTCTGCATGCATTTGGTCCAGGACTCAGAGCACGCAGAGGAGATCGGGCGGAAGCTGGAGGGACCGCGCACAGGGTGGTGCCCACGCCAACCTGGCAGATGGAGCTGCCCTGGCCTGTGGCCCGGCTACAACCTTCGGAGGGCGAGGGCGTGGGTGCTGCCTGTCTCCTGCCTGCTGGGCACGCACAGTGTCTCTTGTGGACGGGGCCAGCTCAGAACCACGTGGGGAAGAAAATTCCAGGAAACGTGGTCTCTGATTAGCTAAGCTGACGCTGCGTAAAGCTACCACGAGGTTGCGCCTCGATTTCCACTCTGCGATTGCGCCTTTGGGTTAGCTGCTTCCCTGCGAATCCCCGCAAGAGAAGGGAGGGAGGGGAGCGTGAGTTGTCAAGTGGGACGCAGACACTCCCGGGACCCGGCTGTGATACCCTACGATACCCACAATACCGTGGAGACCGGTTGTTCTCGTTGTGCTCAGCATTTCAGCATTTAACCGTCTGACGGGGTCCTGGCATCGCTCAAGACTAATTAGAGCAGCACCGGGTGGAGGGGCGTGCACTGGGCAGGCTTTGTAGCTCCCCTGGGAGAGAACCGCTGGTCTGACGGCGCCCATACCTTACCCAGGTCCCCTGGCAGTTTCTAGTTTATGGGGGAGTCTGATTATTTCACACTGGGCTATGAGGAAAGACCAAGTGTGGGCATGTTTATATACTACAAATCTGTCTTAAGATGGCAAAAGTAAATATGTCTTCATTTCTGAGGCTGCTACATATATTTTGCTGTAATAAGAAAGATGGACCCGCTTGTGCTGCTACAAGCTGGAGGCTGCGGGGCTCTAGCTCAGAGGACAGGCGGCGGGAGAACATCCTGAGAGACCTGTGGGTGCTGGGCAGGGGGTTGGAGATCCCACGTGGGCCTCAGCATCCCCTAAACAGACCCACAATGGGGGGCCAGAGCAGGCGGGAGTCTATGACCCACCACAGCCAGCCCCAGGTGGGTGCCCAGGCCCACCCTGTCTGGGAGCTGAGGCCTCCAGAGCAGGGTGCGCAGGCCCTGGGCCCCCTGCCCCTGCTTTCTTCTCACCACGACACCCCACAGTGGGCCCCCCCTCTAGTGCAGGGGTGGGGTGGGCTGGGCTCTGCACAAGTGTCTCCCAAAGCCCCAGGTGACCTGAATGTGCAGCAGGTGAGGGTGTTGCTCTAAAGCCAGGGTTTGGGCTGCGTCACCTGGGAGGCAGGGGTGGTCCCCAGCACCCCCTCCCCTGCATGCCCCCGCTGGCCCGGGGCTCTGTTAGGGACTCCTGGTTGAACCTCCCACTGCCCCCAGCAGGATGTGCTGTTCAGCCCCCAGGGAGTGTTTGCTGGGTACCCGCTGTGTGCCAGGTGCCACGTGGACGGGTCTCAGTGTGCCTGTGTGAGATCCAGTTCTCCACTGATGCCACCAGGACTCAGATGCCAACATCCCCCTGTGGGGTCCTCCAAGCCTCATCCCCACCACTCCATCTGCCCCAGAAGACCCAGAGGGCCTCCTCCTCACCACCATAGCAAAAATCCCAGAAGCGAGTCTCCTTGACTCAGCTTAGATCACCAGTCCCCTCAGTGCACCGGGATGGGGCCCTGCCTGGACCAGCCCCGCAAAATCACAGGAACTAGGCAGGTCTGGGAGGGACAGTTCCCACAGAGAGATGGGGGTTCTGACACCACGGAGGAGTGGGTGCTGGTGGGAAGAAGGACAGCCATGTCCCTGCAGGGCACCCTGGGGAGGGACGGCTCCCACCTGCACAGTGGGGACGGTGGAGAGGGAACCGAGGGGCCGAGGACCCACCTGGACTCAGGTCCACCCGGCTCTGGACACTGGAGCCAGACTGAGGGGCCTCTGCTCAGGGCCAGCCTTCCCAGCCACCTGTTTCCATGGCAACCAGAGGCCTCTGCCTGGGGCTGAGTCCCACCCCCACCCAGGCTGGGCCCCTAGGAAGGGACAGTCTGAGGGCTGGCTTTCCTGTCCAGGGCGTGTGCCCAGTCATCGGCCAGCAGGGGGGACCAGATCGTCATGGCTGGGCTGGGTGGATGTCAACCGGACTGCGAGATCCACACCCAGGTGATGTGTCAGGGCTCATCACAGATCCATGTGTCCTCGGCCCTGCTGTGGATGACAATCAGGGAGGTGCTGGCACAGGGAGGAGGTTGCTTGTGTGTTTTCTCAGCCTGTGGAGCTGAATGCGCTGTCCTCCTCCTAGACGTCAGAGAAGGGCCCTGGGAGGGGCCCAGATCAGGTGTGTGCACCAGGGTGGGCAGCTCTGGAGGCTGGTGGGGTGGGTGGGGCCGAGAGGGGAGCCCTCCTGGGGGTCGGGCGAGTCCTGGCGCTGGGTGCAGGGGCCAGCAGCAGCCTGGCTCCTCCCCGGCTCACCCACTTCTGTTCTGGAGGCGGCCCTGCCCTCGGTCCTCCTGACTGCGTCCCAGTGATCCCTCCAAGGGGTGGATGGACTTGAGGGGGTCCGAGGCAGGGTTCAGGCTTCGAGGGCAGCAGACCTGGGGTCTGGCCACTGCTCCTCTCCCTCCTCATCACCCACTCACGACAACTTCCCTAGGGCCTTCCTTGGTTCCTCCAACACACTCCTTCCCACCCCAGGGCCTTTGCACGTGCTGTTCCTGCTCCCCAGATCACTGTACCCTGCCCCTCTCTTCAAGTAACTACCTTCTTCAGATCTCAACTTCAATGTCAGCTCCCAACATCACCCCACCTGAGTTAGTCCCCCCATCATCTCCCAGCATCATCCCTGTGCGTGGCATGTTTGGCCACATGGGAGGCATAATTACACACTTGTCTGCGGGACTCTTCCTTGAAAGGCCATGTCCCCTCCTGACTGTGAGCCCGGGGAGGGTGACGCCTCCTCTGAGTTGTTTACTTCTCATGCTGCCCCCAGCACACGCCTGGCGCAGTGTGGGCAGGCGCTCAGCAAATGGCCTGCATGAGTATGCACGAATGGGAAGAGAGTGAGAACAAAAAACTCCTTTCTCTTTAAGTAGTTCAGAAATAACGGAGAATGTTGTTAATTGTTTTTATTTGGGAGATGCTGGTTTTCATTTTATTTTATCTTTTAATAACTCACACTGCATAATCAGCTGGTAATTACAGCTTCCATCTCTGGTTTGCGCATCCCTGACTCCTGCTCAGAGGAGGGGAACCGTTTCATATTTAATCAGTATTTGAGCCAGAACACTCTCGGGGGAGCAAGCTCGTGTCGGGGTGTAGGGTTGAATTCTCAGTGATGTTAATTAGAACAGCAAAACAACCTGAGCTCAGAGCGGGGCTGCTGTGGGGCCCCTGGTGACAACAATGAGAGGCCACACCCCTGCTCAGGTCCCAGGACACGGTGGCTGTGCATTTACCCGCCTGCATCTCCCATCACCACCCGGGGCCCGGGCAGGACAGGGGATGCCTCTGCCAACCTGCCGGGGGAGTCAGCCTCCCTCACCTGCAAGTCCTCCTTGGGAGCTTTCTGGAAAGATCCAGGTAGTGAGAGGAGCAGAGGGGATTACAGGGAGAGATTAGGGACATTTCTAGACGGTCAGCCCTATCTCCTTTCCAGCAGAAACAGGATTTTTTCTTAATCAACCACCACTCTTTGCTCTCACCTCCCAGTCTGGGTCTGCTCCCTCTAGCCACGTGGCAGAGAGGGGCTCTGTCCCTGCAGCCACATCCCAGAGAGAGGCTGGCACGTCCCAGGAAGTACTCAGAGTTCAAAGTACCCCTGGACTGAGGCCAGAGGGAGGGACTCAGAGCTTGCTGCAGAGCAGGGGTTGAACCCTCGTCTTCTCATTTGTGGACCAATGATCCTCTCCTGCCCACGGTGGGGGGTCCCAATGCTTCCTTTTGACAGTAACTTTAAAGTTATTCAAGGAAAGAGGAGCCATGACCCCAAACACCTCCTGGGGTGGTGGGATGTACCTACTTTGTCCTTCTAGGGAGGCGAAGAGGGCTGGGGGCCGGACACTGGGGTGTGCCCGTCAGGTTTTCAACAACAGAGCCAAGGGCAGGCGAAGGTGGGGTCCGGGGATGGTCCGGGCAGAGGGAACAGTTGTGCAAAGTGGGTCAGTGTGACCAAGGCAGATAGTGGGGGAGGGGTGATCGCTGAGGGACCTCAGGAGCCACATGGGGGAGTTTGGCCTTGACCCCGAGTGCCATGGGGAGCCCTGGGGGACAGGGAGCCTCGCGGAAACCGGGTGGGATGTGCATTTTAGAAAGATCCTGCCGCTGCCGCTGCCGTTGGGAGGGGGCGACTGCAGCAGAAGGGACACAGCCAGGACCAGCGAGGAGGCAGGAGGCTGCCACACTCACCCAGGTTGGCCGTGGCGGCCCCTGGACCAAGGCGGGGACAGCTGGGATGGATGGAGGGCCCTGTGTGAAGGGAAAACCAGGCACAGGCTGAGAGAGAGGATGTGGCTATCATCAGATGTGGGTGTGACAGGGAGTGACAGGGCGGTATGACCAGATCTCCAGCCTGGGGAGACAGCGGGGTCACCAGCAGGGCCTCTTGGAGGCCCCTTAACTACCACACCGCTCATCTCAAAGCTCCTTCTGGGACCACGGAACCGGAGAACCCAGGGAAGTGTCTTAGGGCGGGTACCCTAAGGTCCCTGCAGGAACTTTGTGGCAGCCTGGAGACTGCCCAGGGACACCTGGGCCTCCTCTTCCTCCCACCCACACATGGCAAAGAAAAATTCCTTTGAAAATAAAGGTTTGGCTTGGAGTAAACAGCTTAGTAATGGTGATGTGCTAGCACTTTATTAATTGCATGCCCTAAGTACATTTAAACCTAGGCCTTTAATTTAGATTTATGGGGATAATTTAGATTGATAAGACCAGCTATTATGCATTAAGTAGAGAAAATGCCAGTTGGTTTTCATCGGAGATATGTATTGGAGTATAAAAAAGAAAATATGTAAAATCTAATTGCCCTTGAGTTCTTGCTTCAGAGCCAACGGGGCCGGAGAGGAGAGGGGCGGATACACCTCACCTCACCAGACGTTCTCGCTGCTGTGGAGTGTAAGTTGTCCTCCCCTTGCTGTTCATTTAAATAAAAACCAGACATCACACCATGAGTGAGACACACACCTAACTGTGCCGGAAGATGCTGTCTGGGGCTGTGTCTATACCAGCTTGGAGCCAAAGGACAAACGGGTGTGGGAAGGCGTGGTGGGGTGAGCACTGGATTGGGAGTCTGTAGCCCTTGGCTCCAGTCTCTGCTCCAATTTCCACTTCTTTGGCCAGATGCATGAACTGGGAGGGGCTGGGACTGGGTGGATGTCTTTCCAGCTTCAGAGTCTGATCTGCAAAGGTGGCCCCACCTCCCATGGGGACGGTCACTCGTCCTCACCAGCTGTGGGTGCCTTGACTGTGACTCCCCAGTGTCTCTCTCCCATACACCCAGCCCTGCAGTCCTGGAACCCCAGAGCTCACGGTTTGGGGGGGCCAGGGCAGCTCAGTGGGCATTGTGTGGGCAGGCCTGCCCCCGGCGGGGTCAGGCCCCAGCCGCAGGGCGGCGTGGACGGGAGAGAAGAGAGAGTGAAGGCCAGGCTCTGGGCTGGCCCCCCGGTCTGGCTGGTGACACGCGATGCCCGGCTCCCGGGAACAGCATTCGGGAGCGCCGGGAAGGCTGTGAGCGATGCCCAGGAGCTGTTGATAGGAAGGGCGCGGGTGGTCATCACTGCAACTGCCCCCTTCCACGGGGGCTTCCACAAGGCCCCCCAGCCTCGCAGTGCCAGCTCCTGGCTGGCAGCAACTTGACAAACCCCTTCTAGGTGTAAGTTTACTTCTGCCAGCAGCTTCCCCACCAGGGTCTCCCCGGGGGCCCAGGACGTTTGCCTAAGCCGGCCCCTGACCCTCCCTTCTCCAGGAGCTGGCTGTCCTGCTCCAGCCGTTCCTCACACTCAGGGAAAAGAGCAGCCCCGGCAGGATGGGGCCTCGGGGAGAGCACCTGGGAGCTGGGCCCAAGGTCTGTCTCCCGGAACTGCTCCCATGGCGACAGCAGCAATAACAGCCACAGCCATTTGTGATGTTCACTAAGAACATCTCAACAAACGCTTTCGACAGATCAGCTCATCTGAGCCTCCTGCTAGAGCAGGTGCTGTGACCCCCACTGACTGCTGAGGAAGTCTCAGAGAGGTTAAGTGCCCTGTCCAAGGTCACACAGCTGGAAAGAGGCAGAGTGGGGCTGTGTCTCAGATCTGCTGACCCCACGCTTTCTCCCACCCCAGGCCACATTTCTAAGTCGTCTGCCTGATGCTTGTCATGTCCTCCTTTAACTCCACCTGTAGCCAGCGTGATTTCCCCAAAGTACAAACTGGGTCTCCTACTCCACAGCCTGCAGCGTCTCTCTGCTACCCCCAGAATGAACCTCACCCCTCCCCTCGGGTGCTGACGGCCTTTCCTGGTCTGGCTGCTCACCTGCTTTCCTCTCCCCTCACCCCCACGCTCAACAACACACCATTCCCTGGACAAACCTTGGGGTTCCAGTGGACAGTCATCAACACGACCATAATGGCCCAATTGGCAGACACTGGGGTTACCTAGAATCTTGCCTTCAATTGGCATTTCATCCCAGACAACCGCAAGTGATGATGTAAATGTTTTGATGCCAGTGCATCTCAGGCAGGACCAGAGTCCCGCTTTGCCCTGGCGAAGAGGTCTTCGCTGCCTGGCAGACAGCTGAAGTCCCACTCCTGATGGTTACTTTCCCGGACCGCTGCTAGTGGCAAGTGCTGTAACATTCAGGGTTCATTTAGGGAAACCACAAGAGAGATTCTGAACTTAGGAGATTTGATTCAGGGAACTGCCTATAACCGTCTTAATGAGCAAAGGGAAGGTGAGACGGCCCAGAGACCAGGAATCCCAGGAGGCTGCTGCCACCCGGAGGGCTGAGGAGCACAGTGGGGAGGAGCCACGCAGAGCTCAGGGCTGCATGTCCTACGGGCTCCGGGGCCTGCCAGTGTGATCACTCACTGGCCCATCGCTGCCGGAGCCAGCTGAGCCCTGAGCAGCTGCAGCTGGCCTCTGTCGGAGCCAGAGCCACCAGAGAAGCAGGAACATCTTTCTTTTGAATATACCAGGGAAAAAAAAAGAGAGAATGAGCAACCAATGGCGCCTCTCCTACTCCCACTTCCCTCTCGAGCTTCCCACCAGCCAAAACAAACTGCAAGCCAGCTGACCGGGGAGGCTGGAACGGAGCTACAGGGGTCTGGAAGGACATGAGAGGGCAGGAGTAGGGGGAAGAGAAACTGCAGACAGACTAATGAGGTGCACGGTGGTGCAGGGCTTGGGCTTTCATAACAAAAAGAAATGTCTTTGAAGCCCGGCTCTGTTACTTACTAGCTGTGTGACTTTCAGCAAGCACTTAACCTCTCTGAGTAAGTTTCCCTATAGTTAAATTGGGAGATAATAGCACCCAATTCCCAGGGTTATCATATGAGGATTAAACGAGACAAGCTCTGCAGAAGTGCCTACCACAGAGCCTGGCATATATTAATAATATGCCCATGTTTTACTCCACGACCCTGAACAAGTGCCTGGGCCTCTCTGGGCTCTGTTTCCTCATCTGGTAAATGAATGAGGTTGGACCAGAGGCTCCCAAAGGTCTTTCCAGACTTGATGGCTGTGAATCACCCCTCAATGAAGTGGACAGATCGGGACTGGCAGGAGAGCCAGACGTGGGGTCTGACTGCCAGGAAGTAGCCCAGGAGAAGAGCCAAGGGGCGGGGGGCGATGGCGTGACTGTGTCTGAGTGTTCCGAGCTGTGCATTGTGCTGGAGAGTGTGTTCCAGTGACAAACAAATCTAACTCTTGGGTAATGTCGCCCCTGGCAATAGCACCTGTGGTCTCTATTCCCCTCGAGATGCTCAGACAACAGGAGCTGCCTGGGGCAGCGTGTTCCACACACCGTGCAAGGGAAGGCAGAGCAGCCTCCTGCCGCCTGGGGCAGAACAGGCTTGCAAACTCTCACGCCTTCCGGGGGCCTGAGCACCTGAGCTTCGAGAGTCTGAGTCATGAGCTGAGTCCTGCTGGGACTCCCGTTAGGGCTGGTGAGCGGTTAGGGGCCTAACGCTAGGGAGCGTGGAGTCTTTTGAGTTGGGCAGAGATGGGTTTGAGGTTCGGCTGACTAATGTCATTTATTGACACCTCTGAGATTCAGCCTTAATTGTTAAATTGGAGTAATTATCTCTACTGTTTGTGTCCACCCAGTGCCTTTTCCCTCCTTTTGATAGCTGTCCCTCACTCTGTCTTTGGGGAACTATCCATCACCTGCTACCTAGACCACACAATTCTGGCAGGATCACCAGTCACAGCCCTGAGATGGGGTGAAGGGCCCAGGCTGAACCAGTCACAGGGCCTATTTCCTACACACATGGTAGTTCCAAAGAAAGCGTGTGACCCATCAGATTCCTCTGTGGGATTGTATGGAAAGACACCGGGAGAGATTGGCTCTCTCTTCCCTCTAGGGTCACTAAGTGGGATGATACAAACTTGGAGCTGTCAGTGGTTGGTGTTCTCACTTCTCTTTTCCCTGCTTCCTCTTGAAGAAGTCCAGCAACAAATGGAGAGGAAGAGACCCCACAAGAAGCCCAATAAGCAGAAGCAGAGAGAGAGAGAGGAGAGAGAGAGAGAGATCTTCAATGATCTATTTGGAGTTCCTGGATACAGCTCTTCCTGAAGCTGTTTGTTCCTATTTTTCCCACTTTTGTGAGCCATTACGTTGCTATTCGGTTAAGCCAGTTTGAATTGGGTCTCTGTAATTTTCAACCAAAAGAATTCCAACTAACACAATTCTTTGGCATGTTGTCAAGATTAAATGAGATAAGTAAAGGGCTTAGAATAGCTCATGGTACATGCCCAGTGGACGTCAGCTTTGACAATTTTCTCACAGTCATTTAATTGTCTTCCGTTGCCAGCCCGTGAGCTCCTGTGGCAAATGATCTTTGCATCTGCTGCTGCCTCTGCCCCAAACTCTTCTCAGCTCTTCATGCAATTTCTTTCCATCATTCAGGTCTTAACACATCTATCCCCTCCTTCGAGGGGCTCTCCCTGACTACCTGCCATTGATCTCCTTAGGTTTTATGCTTATTTTGTGCTTCTTTGTTGGTGGTTTGTTCATTGCCTGCCTCCCTGACCATACTGTGAGCTCCAAGAGGGTGGGAGATGTGGATGCTGTCACCTCCATGCCCCCTGTGATAAGCACAATGCCTGACACATGCAAGGCACTTGTATCAGTCAGCTATCACTGCATAACAAACCACCCCAAAACTCAGTGTTTAAAACAACAGCAGTGTGCTTTTGTTCATGTTTCACAGTTTGGCTGGAGGTCAGCTCCTCTAGGCTGGGCTTGGCTGGCTGGATCTGCTTCATGCCACAGGTCTGGCTGGGCTTGTCTCTTTGCTGTCACTGGGCTCAGGCCTGCCACATGTCGCTAAGCCAGTGCTCACATAAACTCCATGCAGCACTAGCCAATCTAAGCCCCAATGACCTTAGCTGCCTGAACCTTTTTTCAACCCTGCACCAGACTTCCTTCCCAATCCAGACTTTCCCCAGGCCCAGCGCCCTCCCAAGCACCCCCATCAACAGCCCCGCCAGGCACAGAGGGCCTGCATTCAACGCCGCTGGGTTATCCTCATCTGCTAGGTTCTCACATGGGGAGGGGCCTGAGTCAGCAGGAGCCAGGAGCTGAGAACTCCTCTTTGAGAAAAAGGAAACTCAGCTAAGCTCCCCTCCTACTCTCTCCCTCGGGTGGGAAGAGGGAGCCTGCTCAGAATCGTCATTTCTGCTCATTTCAAAGTGCACATCGCACTTTCTCGGGCGTTTATTCTCTCAGTGCATTCCGTTTGAAGAAGCTGGGGCACAGTCCCTTCCCTGAGACCCAGCCCATGCCTGATCCCCAGAAGTCAGAGCCACCCCTGCTGCTCTGGCCTCTCCCTGCAGAGTCCTTCCTCCCGTCCCCCCGCCACGTCTGTGGCATCTCTTCTGACACCGCTCCCATCTCCTCCAGCTCCTCTCATCTTGGCCTCTCTCCTCACCTCCTCCTCCTTCAGATCTATCTTAAGAACAATCTGGCTGCTGTGAAAGATGAGAATTTTCCTGAGAACTTGCTCAAAGAGAAGCACTGAAGAAGCCCTGCCTTTGACGCCATCAGCCACCCTAGGGTGCTTTGCAAAGAGACGGCTTGGGGGGCTGGGCGTGTCTGAGTTCTAGGCCCCTCTCGTTTTACAGATGGGGAAACTGAGGAGGAGAAATCATAATTAAAAGCCACTAACATCTGAGCCTCTCTAATCAGCTTCCAAAAGAGTCCTCCACCCATTACTACCCAGTGTTTCATGGGATCCTATCAGAAGCCTGTGAGGTTGGCTGGACTGATCCTACCACTCCAATTAGTAGAGGCCCTGAGAGGGGGGTTAGCAGCCCAGGGTCAAAGAGAACAGAGAGGGAAGCTGCAGCAAGAGCCCCTGACAACTCCACGTGGCCCACACTGTCCCCAGACTAATGGAAGGGGAGAGGGCAGGAAGCCAGAAAGGTCCTGTCCCCAATCAGCCTGTCTCCTCCTGGTGCAGCCCCTTCCCTGGCCACCACAATCATCTGCTTTGTCCACCCTGAGCCTGGAGCAGCTGCAGAGGAAGCACATGTGTGAGGACGGGCCCCAGTGCCGAGCAGTTTTCTGCACATAGTAGAGCTGCAGGAAGCACAGCTGGAAGAATCAGTGTCTCCCGCCAAAACCTCCAGAACCCCAGTCCTTGTCTCAGATCCATTTTGGGGCCCCGCTTTAAGACAGATGTCTCTCCCCTCCCCCTCCCAGGGAGTCAAGTGCCCAGCGTCTGTTAGAGCACACCGCATGGCAGACTCCCTCCTGAGCCAGACCGGGCTCCTCAAGACTGAGGACGAGTTCTCATTCCTCTGCATCCCTGCCACCTAGCACGTTACTCCAGCAAAGAGGTGGTCCGTAAATGATCTTGAGTGAGTGAGAAAGTGAATGCATAAATGAATGAATGCACAAAGAGTTGTGTCTCTAGGGTGCCTAAGCTGAGTGGACAAGTCCTGCAGAAGATTTATGGATTTATGCCGATGTGTCTGGTCCTGCTAACGTCAGCCTTCCCCTCCTGCATCGACATGTCTATAAACTGTACACCTCGCCCAAGCCAGAGGCCCTTTTCTCTGCCACCCATTCCACTGTCCATAACACAACCATCTCCATGCAGCCAGGACATCCTCCTGCTGGGACGAGTCCTCTGAGTTAGCAGGAGGTTCCAACTCCAGTTAAATAAAGGTTACATAACAGAGGGAGTTGCTGTTAGAATATGACATAATTCTATGTGGCCTCCCAGAAAACGCCACTCCACAGGGAGAGATTTGTCCCAGCCGGGCACCAGGGCTCATTCAGAAGCACTCGGACAGCTGCCTGTTCACGGCTGATGAGAGCAGCCCTGGCAAACAGTCATTTGGACGCATGAATTTATGGAGCCCATACGACAGGATCGAGGTTTCCAGTAGAAGGAATTAAATCACCGTCGAGGAGCTGCAGGGGCTGCTGCCTGGCTGAGATCAGAGCTGCACAGAGCGTGTCCGGCTTTGATCTCCTTGGGGGGACAAGACACTCTCGGTACATGCAGAATACCCTGGGGACTCAAACTCTGTCCCTGGTCCAGAGAAAGACTATTCTCCAAATGAGAAAACTGAGGCCACACATGCTGAGTCAGTGGCAGACCTGCGAGTCTTGAGCCAAATCCGGACGCTGGGTGACAAGGATGCAGAGGAGTAAGAACTCGCCTGCATCAGGCAGGATGGGGATCACGCTGAAAAAACAAACAGACAAATGGAACCTGGCCCTGCTCACAGAAAGCGTCACCCAGGGGCGCGGGAGAGGCAGAGCCGGTCTGGTGTGGCCGCCTTGCTGAGCGGTTCCCCTTATCCTGGTCTGCTTCCTGGTCTGTACGAGGAAGAGGTTGATGACCTCTAAGATTTCTTCCTCCTCCAAAATATGTTACTCTGAGCCTCAGTTTCCTGCCTTTCAAGTGGGCACAATGTTCTACTTCCCAAAATGCTGTGTAGATCATGTGAGATCCAGAAACTCCTTGTCACAGCTGCAGGAAATAAACCCTGGAACAGTTTTATCGTAGCTCACACATCTGCAGGCAGCTGATGCTTGGAGTGGAGTCAGGACCACTTCTGAGCTGCTAGGAGGATCTGGGGTTGGCACGGGGTGGGGATAGATGTGTCTGTTCCAAGACAAGCAGCTGTAGAGTCAGGGGAGAGGTTTCAGGCTGGGCTGTGGTGCTTGGAGTCCCTGGAATGCTCCTTGTAGAATGGGAGCAGGGGTCTCAAAGGCAAATCCATTTCATTGCCTTGGCAAGTTAGATAGAATCACAGGTCTCAGACTGCCTGTCCAAGGGAGATTTGGAAGTTCTGGGCTGTGGGCAAAGAGCTGATGGGGGTAGGGGTGGGAAGATGGGGAGGAAAAAAAGGAATATAAAGGAGCAGGGACAGGAGGAGGATGGGCTCCTTTCCATGGTGCAAAATGCCAAAAGTATGAGCCCTGGGGTCAGAAACACCTGAAATCAAATGTTGGATTTATCGCTCATGAGTTAAACAATTGAGAAAAACTCACCCAACCTTTCTAAACCTCAGTTTCCATATCTGTAAAATGGGGGTGAGAATGGCACCTCTCATAAGGATGATGCTAGCAAAGTACTTAGCATTTCACCTGGCCCAGGCAATTTCCAGCAGTAGCAGCAACAGCAGCAGGAATAATCACTGCAGCTCTGCATCGCATTTCTTTAAGGAGGGCCTGTAGAATCCAACCCACTGATTGTGGGGACAGGAGGAGAAAGAGCAATGTTTTGAGGGAGAAGCAGATGGATTGGCTCAAACTGAACAAAACCTAGAGACACACAGAGATCCAGAACTTATCAGTCAAAGAATGCAGTTAACAACTTTTTTATTATGTTAATGAAACAGGAATTATTCATGTCAGTCTAACAGCAATTACATTAGTGGGAGAACAGTTAAGAATCCATGTTCTAATGGTGGCTGTAATGAGTATTGTAATAAGAAGCTCAAGGCAAATTTCATCTAGGAGATCAATCAAGAAGAAATTTAAATGGAGAATTATGAGTGAATCATTGTCCTGTGTACAAAACAATGAGTACAAATGTTACAGTGATGGGAGAGGGGAGCTCGCACGGCTCAGCCCGACTGTGAATGAACCAGGGAGGTAGCATCCAATTTCGCAGAGGGCTCCGAAGATGAATGGCATTGCCAAAATTCCACAGAGGGTGAGTGGTGGAGCCTGGACCCAAATTTAGTTCTAACACCAAAGGTCCGCACATGTGTCAAAGTTGACTATCTTGAGTCTTTGTCTATGACTGTCCCAGGCCTTTCTTGCCCAGCAAGACTAGGTACCAGACTGTCTCAGGAAAGAGGAGTGTGGACATCCGTGGTGGGGAAGTTTTCCTTCAATGCTGATGGGATGTACAGAATATATAACCAGGAACTACGGTTTGCAAAGCTAGAAGGCAGAGTTAGTTTTAAACTGGACGGGAAACCCAAACACATTGGTACGAAAGAGGTAAAATCCTGATATTACAGAGGTTATTCCTGGAAGGGCCCTTAGACATCATCAGGTGCAGCCCCCTCATTTTAAAGAAGGAGAAACTGAGGCCCAGATAATGAAGAGGACTTGCCCAAGGTCAGGACATGAGCAGGTGGTAGGAGTCAAGAACTAGACTCAGAGTTTCTGATCCTTCCTCGGTGCGTTCCCCACCACGATCTGACGACATTCTCTGGAAGTTTGTAAATACGTTGTGGTCTAGATAACATGCTATGACGTGCAATGAGCTGGACCAGGTGGCCGATCACGACCTGGGTTTCCACGTGTCTTGACACCAGTAGCCAGAAATTACCAGGTTATCCTTCCTGTGCCTCAGCGATGCAGATATCCTCCAGGGCTTCTTCCCTGGGGAGGCCTCTGTCCGTGGTACTGAAACAGGGTTAGCGCAAATGTGTTCTGGACCCAAGTTCCCTGTTCTGTCCCCGCCCTTTGAGGAATGAATGGAGACTAGACGAACTGAATACTATGGAGCACTAGGGCGTAAGCTTTTTAAATCAACTTTATTACATTATAATTTGCAGGCAATAAAAATTGACACATTTAAGTGTGTAGGTCAATGATTTTTGACAAATGTGTACACACGTAGATACACTACCCCAGTCAATATATGGAAAGTTCCTTCATGCCTCTTTCCCCTCAATCCCTCCCCACCTCTCCCTGTCCAACAGTGTTAGATGTTATGGGGGGAAGAAGGGGACTGTGAAACCATGGAAGGGGGACGTGAGGGTCAGAGAAGTCTTCCTGGGAGAATGAGCTTTAAGCTGCGACCCAACGTGAGTAGGTGTTCGTCAGGCAAGGAGGTGGTGCAGAAGAGACTCCAGGTCTGTATTTAGGGTTGATACCACTAATGTGTCTAACTATTTTTAGCTTGTGTCTTTGGAGGAGAAGAAAACCTCTTTACCTCTGTGGAATCACATCTCGCTCAGATGCTCATGTGTGTGCTTGTGTGTCTGTGTGTGTGTATGTGTGTGTGTGCACCCACCCTTCATCTCAAACCAAGTGAATAAACAGATGACACATTTCATGATGCAATCCAGCTCTCTAAACTCCATAAACTGCCAGCTCCAGGTACAAGCAAACCATAGGAACTCAACAAAGCTATCAATTGTGAGTCTGGGCAGCCACTTGTACCTTGGATCCCTTAAATTCCTCAGTTATAAAATAGGAGCGAGAAGCCGGGCATGGTGGCTCACACCTGTAATCCCAGCACTCTGGGAGGCCAAGGCAGGAGGTTCACTTGAGCCTCGGAGTTCAAGACCAGCCTGAGCAAAAGCAAGACCCTGCCTCTACTAAAAACAGAAAAAATTAATAGCATGTGGTGGCAAGCACTTGTAGTCCCAGCTACTTGGGAGGCTGAGGCAGGAGGACCCCTTGAGCCCAGGAGTTTGAGGTTGCTGTGAGCTAGGCTGATGCTATGGCACTCTAGCCCAGGTGACAAAGGAGACTCTGTCTCAAAAAAAATCTATAAAATAGGAGTGAGAGTGGGTGAGCATAGGGATTGAATTCGTTGATTTCCTGAGGCCTTTCCAAATCTCACTTTGTAGGGATTAGGACTTCTTCACCTGTAAAAAGTCAATAACAATAGAGTCTTCCCTGGCAAGTTGCTGGACAATTACACGTAAAATGTTTAGTGCAAGGCATGACACCTGGAAGTACGGGGGAATTAATTATCATTAACTAGGAAGTAGTTCCACCTTTCAAAGGATGTGGTGACAGGGAGGACATTAAGCTGCTGTTTCTAGTTCTGCTGTGATGTGCTGCATAGCTCGGGGAAAGTCCCTTCCCCTCTCTGAGCCTCAGTTTCCCCATCTGTAAGATGGGAGTGGCATGGATGGTGGAATGCCTGTCCAATTCTCATAGGTTTTCAACTCAAGACTCAGCTTGTGCTCCTAAGTCTGTATCTCTTCTTGCCTTGTGTGAGTCCCACCTCCTCTCTCCTTCTTCCCCACTTGCTTTACCCCAATCTAATCACATCAGTCAGGGCTTCTGGCAGCCATGCTGAGAACGGGCCCGACCTGGATGAGCTCTGGCCACTCCCTTGCCAGGAGCATCAGTGAGGGCTCCCAGGGCAACCAATTAGATGCTTGTTGTCATGGAAACCCTTGCAATTCTCCAGATATTTTTTCCCTCAACAACTTTGTTGGGGAATAATTGTCATACAAGCAACTGTGCATATTTAAATGAAAATTTTAATAACAAAATAATCACCACAGACAAGATAGTCAACATATTTATCATCCACAACAATTATCTTATATCCATTTTTAATCCTTCCCTCCCACCTACCATCATCCCAAGGCAACCACTGATTTACTTTCTGTTGCAAGAGATTAGTTTGCATTTTCTAGAATTGGAAGCATACAGTATGTACTCTTTATCAGGCTTCATTCACTCAGCATAATAATTTTGAAATTTATCCAGATTGTTGTACATATCAATCCTTCATTGTTTTTATTGCTGAATAGTATTTCATTGTATGAATATATCACAATTTTTTATGCACTCAGCTGTTGATGGATATTTGAGGTTTTCCAAGGTTTTTTGTTTGATGTTTTTATTATTGTAAATAGAGCTGCTATGAACAGTGTGTATGAGTGTATGGACATATTCTTTAATTTCCCTTGAGTAAATACCTAGAGTGAAATAGCTGGATCGCGTAGTATGTGTATGTTTAACCACAAGGCAGTTGAAACATTTTATATTCCCACCAGAAGGGTATAGGAATTCTGGTTTTTCTGTATCCTCATCAACCCTTGGTATGATCAGTCTTTTTAGCCATTCTAATAGGCGAATTTTAGTATATCACTGTCATTTTAATATGCATTTTTTAATGACTTTTGTTGAGCATATTTTCATGTGTTTATTTTCCATCCACATACCTGCTTTGATGAAGTATTTGCTGAAAGCTTTTGACATTTTAAATTGGGTTGTTTGTTTTCTTACATCGGATTTTGATATATATTATGAATGCTTGTCTTTTAGCAGACTGATTTGCAAATTTTTTTCATTTGTGGCTTATCATTTTATTCTCTTTAAAAGAGTCTTTCAAAGAGCAGAATTTTTTTATTTTGATGAAGTCCAATTTATCAGTTTGTTCCTTTATGAATTATGTTTTTGATGTTATAGCTAAGAAATCTTTGCCTAAACCAATGTCATAAAAGTGTCTTTTCTATGCTTTCTTCTGATGCTTTATAGTTTTAGGTTTTACATTTAGCATGGATCAAAGGTAATCTTCGTTTGAATATGGATATCCAATGATCCCAGAACAATTTGTTGAAAAAAACTCTCTCTTTTCAACTGACTTATTTTATGCCATTTTAAAAAATAAGGTGTCTGTATATGTGTGAGTCCATTTCTGGACTCTATTCTATTCCATTAATCTATTTATCATTCTCAATGCCAACACCATACTGTCTTGATACTGCAGTTTTATGTCTTGAAATTAAGTACCGTTAGTTTTCCAAATTTGTTCTTCTGTTTAGAATTGTTTTAGCCATTCTAGGTCTTTTGCATTTACATATAGATAATAGAATCAGTTTTTCAATTTCTACAAGATGAGACTGCTGGGTTTCTGATTGGGATTGTAGTGAATCTATAGAACTATTGGGGGAAATTGACAGTGTTTTATAGTTTCCAGTGTATAGGACTTGTACATATTTATCGTATTTGTCCCTAAGAATTCCCTATTTTATGCTACTGTATATGGTATTGTTTTTCTAATTTTTATGTCTGATCCTTGCTAACATATAGAAATACACCTAATATTTGTATATTGCTCTTGTATACTGCACCTTGCTAATATCATTTAGTAGTTCCTGTAGCTTTGTTTGTATTATAACTTCCATCAGATTTTATGCATAAATGATCATGTTGTATGAGAATAAAGACAGTTTTATTTCTTTCTTTCTACACTGAATGACTTTAATTTTTTTCTTGTCTGATTGGACTGGTCAGAACCTCTGGTACAATAATGAAGAGAAGTGGTAAGAGCAGACATTCTTTCTTCTTTCTGATTTTAGGGTAAAGCATTAACTATTTCATCACAAATATGATAGGAACTTTAATTTGTCTAAATACTCAGTATTAGGTTGAGAAAATTCATCTCTATTCCTAGTTGGCAGAGAGTTTTTATCAGACAAATGAATTATGAATTTTGTCAAATGCTTTTTTTTTGTAGATAGTGAGACAATCTTATAGTTTTACATTTTTTGAGTTGTTAATATGATGAATTACGTTGATTGATCTTCAAATGTTAAACCAACACTTTATTCTTGGCATAAATCCCACTTAGTCATGATTTATTATACTCTTAATATATTTCTGGATTTGATTTGTTATAATTTTGTTTAGAAATTTTGCATTTATTTTCATGATGAATATAGTTTTCTTTTTGTGTTACATCTTCGTCGTGTTTTGGTATCAGAGAAATACTGACCACAAAGAATGAGTCGGGAAATATTCACTCATCTCTATTTTGGGGGAAGACAGTATAAAATTGGTATTATTTCTCCTTAAATGATTAGTAGAATTTTTCAGTGAAGCCATCTGAGCTGGGATTTTTCTTTTGGGAAAGATTTTTAACTAAAAAATATAGTTTTAATAGATTTACTAAAGTTTGCTTTAGATTCAGATTTAGTAAATTGACTTCAGTTTTTAGTAGATTTACAACTATTCATGTTATATATTTCTTCCTGAGTGAGCTTTGGTATTTTATATATTTCAAAAAATCAGTCCATTTCTTCTAACTTGTCAAATATATTGCCATTAAGTTGTGCATAATACTCCCTTATTGCCTTTTTAATATCTGTAGAATCTGTGCTGATGTCGCCTCTCTCATTTCTGATATTTATTGAAAGGGCAGCATTGTTAGTAAACTATCTAGCATAAAAAAATGGGGAAGACGTCACTGAACACAATTGCTCCTTTGTTTGCTTAACCACTTGTGGCTTAACTTGTTTTTTTAAGAGCCTGTTTTATAAAACTGGAATAGTACAGAGTAGACAGAGTCCTCCACATCAGCCAGATCACATTCTGAGAAGTCCCATAAAGCCAGTCTAGCAGAGAAGGAAAACAAAAAACAAAAAACAAAAACCTCCTGCTATCATTCTGCAACAATACAAGCTCAAGCCACTTATCCTCAGTGCCAGCATTCCTTCTTTGTTTCACGCAGTGCCCTTTCCTCTCTTGGAAAGTAAAGTAAACTTTTTGCTTCAAACCTACCCCCATCTTTGAGTTGAGAATTCTTTCTCAGCCTGCGATGTGAGTTCCCATGCTAACATTTACAATTTATGTCTTTTCTATTTTTTTTCCTGATGGTCTGGCTAGGGGTTTATTAATTTTATTGATCTTGTTGAAGAACTAGCTTTTAGTTTTGTTGGTTCTGTTACTTTTCTGGTTTTCATAGCATTGATTTTCACTCTAATCTTTATTATTTCCTCTCTTCCTTTATTCTGGGTTTTATTTGCTCTTCTTTCTCTAGTTTCATAATATTGAATCTGAAATCACTGATTTGAGGCCTTTTTATTTTCTATTATAAGCCATTAGTACTACAATAAAGGCCCTGAGTGCTGATTTAGTTGGCATCTCACAAGTTTTGATATGTTGTTTTAAATTTTTCATTTAGTTCAAAACACTTCCTAATTTCCTTTTTTATTTCTTCTTTGACCTATGGGTTATTTAGAAATGTGTTATTTAGTTTTCAAGTAGTTGGTGATTTTCCAGATTATCTTTCCATTATGAATCTCTAATTCAATTCCATTA
>NW_012154175.1:427348-481325 GCF_000956105.1 Propithecus coquereli
TTAACCCTTCCCCCAACCTTCTTAGCCTTCTCTGTTGCGCATCTTTTAATCACTTACAATTGATTCCCCACCACATCTCCTTTGTGGTCCTTATTACAGTTGTTAAGTACATGTTTTTGTCTAATTCCCTGATCATTGCCCATCTTCCCAACTAGCAACTGCAAGTCCCAAGCTGGAAGATACTGGTAAATTAATCAACAATTGAGAGTACCAAGGAAGTGATGATTGAGTACAACCTAGGCTCTCACCCTCTGCACCTTTGTCTGCCTCCTACCTGTCCTCAAGAGGGGAACCCCAGTCCTAGAAAGACTAGAGCCAGGTCTGAGGTCACCAGCCCAGCCCAGGTCTTGGCCCCTGACTCATATCCAGGGAGTCCCTCCAACCCTGCCTTCTCTGCTTCTCTGCTGCAGCTTGTGAACACAGACTTGTGTCCCTCTGAGGTGCAGCCCATGTCACTCAGCAGGGCAGGGCAATAGCTCAGTTTTTTTTCTTTTATTTGAGACAAGCTCTGGCTCAGCTGCTCAGGCTAGAGTGCAGTGGTGAGATCATAGCTGACTGCAGCTTTGAACTCCTGGCCTCATGCACTCCTCCTGCCTTAGCCTCCCAAGTAGCTGGGACTACAGGTGGGCATCACCACACCCAGCTAATTTTTTTGATACTTTGTAGAGACAGGGTCTCACTACATTGCCCCGGCTGGTCTCAAACTCCTGTGCTCAAGCGATCCTCCTGCTTTAGCCTCTCAAAGTGCTGGGATTACAGGCATGAGCCACCATGCCCAGCTTAAAGTAACAGAAAAAGAAAAAAAAAACAACAACAAAACACAACCTGAACAAAACCAAAAACCCAACAAACAAAATGGCTTAAGCAAATGCGGGAATTTAGCGCTCAGCTTAACCGAGAACTACACAGGTGTGTCTACGCAGGTGACCTCTGGCCCAGGGGTTCAGGCTCTGGCTTTGTTTCTCTGGCATTTTCTCCTCTCTGTCCTCCCCAACGTGTGGCCATCATTATTGTCCCATCCCACCTTCATTCCACGGTGACCACAACGAAGAAGGCAAGTCCCCTCCGGGAGATCCCTCAGAAGAGAGGAGTGGTTTCTCCTTCCCGGAAAGCCCAGCAAACATCTCCTCACCTTTCATTGGTCTGAGCTGGTCACGTGCTTGTCTCTGACCCAATCACTGTATTAAGCAGGACGGGATTGATTGACTCCTTAAGCCAATTAGAATCTAACCCTGGAGCTGAGGGTGGGGCACTGAGGTCACGTGGTGAGAGTGGGGAGGGTAGCTCCCCAAAGGAGGGTCGGTCTGGGGGTCTCAGTGGAAAGAGAAGTGGAAGCTGGGGGGCCACAGACCGCTGAGACCGACGCCATGGCCTGAGCTCATGAATATGGTCCGGTCATTGAGAACTCCCTGCTGCTCCAGCCCTATCTCCATGTCCCGCCTTGTGGCCCAGCCCGCCAGTGGCATGGAGTCCCCCTCCCCATACTGGCGGTGGCTCCATTCACGTGCCCTTGCTGTGCCCTCCCACCGGGATTCTCTTCTTCCCTGACACATCAGATCCCTAGCATGACTTTGAGCAACGCAGAATTTGAGCAACTTCCTGTTGTGGGTTCCCAAGGCATCGTGTACCCACAGCCGCCACCTCACTTGCAACACTGTTGCAGTTACTTTTCGGTGTCGTGTCTGCCCGTAGCGGGCACATAAGCATGCAGGCACACACACGCTCGCGAGTTCCTTGAAAGCGTGGACGAAGTCTTAATTAATCTCTTTACTCCCAGCCCCTAGCCACTGCCTGATTTAGAGACGGGACTCAGTAAATATTTGCAGAATGAATGAGCATAAGTTATTTTCGGTGAATGCATGGTTGTGGAGGTATTTGCATTTTTATAAAGGACAAAGCCGAAAGCCAAAGAAACAAAGCTCCAGGGGAGGGATTTCAGGTGAGCCAGGCCTGGAAGCTGTTCCATTGTTTAGTGCCTGGGGGAGTCTGTGACTGTCACAGCAGGTGGAGTCTTCCATTCATTGCTTTCCAGTGCAAAATTGGGAAAACAATCACATTGTCGTCTGAAAACATAAGTGTGTCATGGCAACAAATGGGTTTCCCTATGGCTTCCTGTGGGGAGGAGACTGCACCAGTCCTGTCGGGTTTTGCTGCCGTGGTTCATGGACAGAACGCTCCTTCCTGACATCCCCAGGGTCTGTGAGGGTGATGCCCTGTCTGACTCTCCAGGCATCCCAGCTCTCTGATATCACAGCCACCGAGCCCCACCTGCCAGCCCAGCCCTACCTAGATGGGAGGAGTCTGATGTTAGCTGGGGGTTGAAGGAACCACATTCAGCAGCTCAGACATTTCAGCATCTCGTCGGCTAGGTCTCCTTGGCTGACCTTGGCCCATCTTCATCAGTAGGCCCCTCTCTGGTCTTCCAGCTGAGCACCCCCACCCCCAGTGCCAAAAGCTCCAGGCACTGACCAGCCTTTGCTCTCAACTGACACAGGAAAGTGACTCCCAATGCTGGGAGCCACTTTAAGTCCAGGTGGGTCCTTGGCTTCGTGCAAGAAAGAATTCAGGAGCGAGCCGACAGTATAAAGTGAGAGTGAGATTTATTCAAAAACTATAGAAAGTCTACTCCACCTGCTGAGCAGAGCCTGCTTCTCCCTGCGGAAGAGAACTGGCCCCCTGGTTCCTGTTGCCATTCTATTTTGTTACGGCAAGTGTTACAGTGACCGGTCCCAGGGGAATAACTGAGCGGCCCGCAGAGAGTTGGAGGGTCAATGTTTAATTTCTTAACGCCAGCGGGCCCAGAGGAGACAAGTCTCCAAATTCTGAGCACCCCTTCCTGGTTTTTGTCAGGTTTTATACTTTTTTGGGGGGGGGGTTAATCTTATCCAATAACATACACAAGCATAAAAGTTAACCAATTAGAGGATTAAAAGTTAGCCAATTAATAGCAGTTTTTACATGCAGTACAGTTATGATAGGCTTATAACAAACAGTATAGTTATGATAGGTTTACAATAAGCAGTACAGTCATGACAGGCTTATAACTCTGCTTAACTGTTTTGTGGTTTCAGCTAGCTGGTGCATATTCTACCTACTTGCTCTACTTAGCTGCTTTGCGGTTTTAAGCAGAACTGGCATGGAAATTCCCCAACAATTTAAGCCTGTAGTTCTCAAACCCTGGGTCCCCAAGCCCTGGGCCACAGACTAGTACCTGTCTGGTACTTGCCCCTGGCCTATTAGAGCCCAGGCCACAGAGCTCCTCGGCTCCGCTGTACCCACCACTGTCACCATAGAAAAATTGTCTTCTGTGAAACTTAGGAAGGCGGGGGTGGGGGTGGGGGAGGACAGGGAGACCCTCACAGCAGGAGGTGAGCAGCCGGCAAGCAAAGGAGGCTTCATCTGTATTTACGGCCGCTCCCCATCACTCGCATCACTGCCCAAGCTCTGCCTCCCCACCCCATCTACGGAAAAACTGTCTTCCATGAAAGTGGTCCCTGGTGCCAAAAAGGTTGGAGACCACTGATTTGAGCAATGGCTTAATTATAGACTAAGCAAGGGGAGGAATATTCATGGCAGGGGTGGTGTTTTCCTGGAATCAGGGTGACACCCTCTTTTTCTCCGCCATCTTGATTCTAACTGGTTGAAACTTGCCCTGCCTCATCTTGTTTTGATCAGGGTAATTTGAAACTTCATTTTGAGACTTCCTGACTCAGGTAATGCTGCAGCAATGCCCGAAGCAATGCCAAAGGCAAAAGCTGCAGCAATGCCCAAAGCAATGCCTAAGGCAGTACCTGCCATTCCCTGTCTCAGCCTCCCCAGCTTCAGCCCGTCCTGCACTCAGCCTCATAGTGATCTTTGGCAGCACAGAGCTGGCCGGGTCCCTCCCTGCTAGAAACCCTATGTCCACTGGGCTCCAAAGAGCGCTGACTCTAACCACCCCACCACCATCAGCCTCTCAGTCTCCTGGACTCTGCCTGCCACCTGCAACCATTGGGACAGTCACTTCTCCTCTCTGGACCATAATTTTTTAATGTGGAAAATGGAAGTACAACTCCTGGCCTTTCTGCCTCCTGGGATGTCATGGTGCCGTCTACCCTACAAGGAAAACGGACTCATAATGACATGGACAATAATACTGAGTCCTGAGCCACATGCCTCAGCCCATCAGGCCCTCTCAAAAGCCCTATGGAGTAGGGACACAGCCCTGTTCCCTGAGGAGGGGGCTGAGGCTCAGAGAGGTTCAGGAGCCCACCCAAGGCCACACCGCTGGGAAGGTCAGTGCTAGGACCCTAATGTGACTACCCTCCCCCATCCTGTAGGAGCTGAGCCTCCTGACACCTCATCAGGGGTACGTGTCTGACAAAGGAAGGCTGAGCTTAAGGAGAACTTTAAAAAAAAAAAAATAGATTACATCATTCCTCTCTGTTTAAAAGCCATAGTCTGAACTGGCACTTATGAAGCCCCATGTGGCCTGGCGCTGCCCAAATCCCCACCCTCGTCTCATGCCCTCTCCCCTTCCCTCGCTACTCCTGGCTGCTTGTGCCTGCAGTTCCTGGAACACATCCATCCACGCTTCAGTCTGAGGGCCTGTGGGATGCTCCCCTCCCTGCCCCTCCCCCAGCCCACTCTCCATGCTGCAGACAGAAAAAGAGCTTTACACACAGGAGCCCCGTGGCATCACAACCCAATTTAAATCTCTCCTGTGTCCCCTACTGCCCTTGTTAAGCCTCTAGGCCTTGACACAGCCTGTGTGGTGCCACCCGACCTGGTCCTGGCTGGGTTCCAGCCTCGCTCCAGCCACTCTGCGACCTCTGTGGCCAGGTTGCCCCAAGCTCCTTCCTGCCCCAGGGCCTTTGCACAAGCAGTTTCTGCCACCAGGGAATCTATTCCCCTTCCTATTTCTTCTCCTGGATTCAGTTTAAACTGAGCTTTTTAAGTGAGGACTTCCCTGAACTCCCATCCAAATAAAGCTCTTGTCATCTTCCCTCATGTTGTCCTAGTCTCTCCCTTTATAACAAGCACCCCAGTTTCAGATCATGTGTTCATTTGTTGATTACCTATTTATGTCTGCTGCTCCCACGGACTATAAGCTGTGTGAGGACAGCGAGAATCCTGCTGTGCTCTCTGTGTTTAACACATAATAGGTTCTCAGTAAATATCTGGTACAGGAGTGAGTGAATGAATGAATAAATGAACAAATTCAAAGGTGTTAAGTAGGGAAAAAAACTATAAAAGAAATTTTGGACTTCATCAAAATTATTTAATAATTTAATAAAAACTATCATACAAAAGATACTTACAGAAATAAAAAAGCTGAGAAAATATGTCCAAAACATGTATTTGGTAAAGGATTTTTATAAAGAACCCTTAAAACTCAATAATATTAAAGCAAACATCTCAATTTTAAAAATGGGGAAAAGAACAGACATTTTTATTTAAAAAAAGATAAATAAACAACAAATCAGAAAATAAAAAAGTTCTCAACATTGTTAGGGTGGGGACTCGTGATGCAGGATGAGAAAGAATTCTCGACACAAAGATTAGGAAGAAGTAAAAAGTTTATTTTACTTTTTCTGACAGAGAGAGAGAGAGAGAGAGCGAGAGAGCAAGGGTACGGCACATGAAAGAAAGAAAGAGGAAGTACCGGCAGGGAGGATAAAAGGTTTGGAGTTTTATTAGGGGGTAAAAGAAAAAAAGTACAAAAGTGATTGCTGCCAGCTGATAGCAAAAATGGCTGTCCAGCTGCTGTGTCTGTCTTGTCTGTGAGGCTGGCTTATCAAAGTCCTTCGAGTGTGGTTCTGGCAGGAACTGAAGCGGCCAGTTTGCACCCCTGTTGTCCGCTTAGGGCTCTTCAAGGCTGTGGAAACTAACTCTTAGAGATAATGAGTTAGGCCCCAAGTGGTTGATCAGACAAAAGGGTACTTGTGCTATGAGTTTTCTCTTCAAAGGGACAATTACGTGTTGTGGGTTTATTCCTCTTACTTTCTGTTGGACAGTTTATTTTCCCGTTAGATAGTTTGTTAGCCAGGTTGCCCTATCAGACATCAGTAGTCTTAGATAAATGCAAATTAAATCCAAAAGCCCACTAGAGTGACTACAACAAAAAAGGCTGATAATGCCAAGTTTGGGCACAGACGCTGAGGAATAGGCACACTTGTAGGCTACTGGTGAAACGTAAAACTGCAATTTTTTTGAAAAACACTTCAATGTTTTTTTTTTTTAAGTCAAACATACACCTACCCTACGACGTGAACATTCCTCCCCTCTGTATTTACCTGAAATGAAAGAAAGCACTTGCTTTTGCAAAGGCTTGTACACTACACATTTCATTAGACTTTCATTTGAAATAACCCCAAATGGCCATTAAGGGGGGGTGACTGGATAAACAAACTGTGCTGTATCCATACCATGGAATATTACTCTACAATAAAAAGGAACAAACTATTGATACACACACCAGTGTGGATGAATTTCAACATTATACTGAGTGACTCTATGATTCTACAAAATGCACACCATTGAGATAGTATTATAGAGTGTCAAAAAATAAAAATAAAAAATAAATTTAAAAGTGCACACTAACATAGAGTGACAAAAAGCAGTTTGGTGACTGCTTGAGGGTGGGGTAGGAGGCTGACAAAGGAGTACAATGAAATTTTGGGGGGAGACGAATGTGATCATTATCTCGATTGTGATGATGTTTCACGGGTACAGACACATGTCAAAATCATCAAACTGTACACTTGAAATGTGTGCAGATTTGTGCGCATCAATTTTACTACAATAAAACTGTGGGCTTTTTAAAAAGCTGAATAGCCTCAGAGCCCCTGAAAGAGACTCTGGGACAGGGTCCCCAGGAGCGCTTGACAAACTGCTTTTCCCCAATGTGTACAACCCATAGATGACCCTGTGGAGACAGTAGTAATGTCTCCATGGTGACATACTCCGGAACCTGAGCTATATTTAATTCTACTTGATTCCTTTCCTCACTTCTCCCAGGAAGATCATAACATTTTGATGCCTTTGATGAGCTTGATGACTCAAGTACATATCAAAGTGCCTCTGAAATGTCAGGCAGGACCCCCCAACCCTGGGTTATTCTAAGGCATCCACCTTCTGGTTGCTGATTCATTCTGTCTGCAGCCCCAGGCAGTCTAGCAGAAGCCCAGTGCCTGGAGGCACCCGGGTCAACACCTCTTCAGGGGCCAGAGTCCGTGGTGGGGGTCCGTCCTGCTTCCAGTCCCTCCAGTCTTCCCCTCTCTCCTGCCACGGTGCAGACAGCCCAGGGGCTGAGGAGCACAGTCGGGTTTTTCTGTTTTCCGCATCCTCTGCAAGGCCTGTCTCCGAGCCCTCTGACCTGGCTCTACACCTGTCCTTGCCCATGGTCCTTGGACCGAGTAGACCTGGGCCACCAGCTCACGGGACTCACTCTCACCTTCTGTGTGCTTGGGCGGAGGGGTGTTCAGTCATGTCAGGGGGTCCCTCCTTTCCTCTATATCACGTGGAAGACACCTGAGCCTTTAGCCCCCTAGTGCCACCACCGCCACTGCTGAAATGAGACAGGTGACACTTGGAGAGAGACGGTCTCTCTTTCTCTGGAATCCCATGCTGTAAGGAACACAGAGGCCCAGGCTGCTGCGTGTTTTCCACAGTGAGGACACGGCCTGCCCGAGGGGGAAGCGGAGCTAAGAGAGGGAGGAGACAGAGCCCCAGGGGAGCGGTTTGAGCCCCTGCCTTCAGCCGTCCCAGAGGCCAGGGCACCCCCTCTATGTTCCAGTTATGTGGGCCCATAAATCGTTACACCTTTCTTAAAGCTGTCAGTGTTCTGTCCCTTGCAATAAAAAATTCTGCCTAAAACAAGCTGTAACCAGGGGGCAGGGCCGAACTCCAGGAGGGAAGCAAGGCCTGGCAGAGAGAAGCGGCAGCGCTGAGCCGCCTGGAACCACAGGCGGGTGCACGTGGCTGGTACGTGGGGCCGTGGGCAGGGCTGGAAGCAGACCCGCGGTGCCAGTCCGGGTGGCTGGCCTTGGCCTTTGGGAGCCCTTCTCTGCCAGGCTGGAGAACGGCGCTCTCGCACTCACGTCAGGCCCATTTCAAACGTACGGGCTCCCTGCCTGGCCCCTCCTCCTCCTCCTCCTAGTTCGGATCCTTGGTGAAAAGTAATGTCAATATAGAATTCCAGAATCGCAGAGACACAGAATTATAGAATGTTATAATAGAATTCATTGCTTCATTCAGTGAATATTTTCTGAATGCCCCCTTCGTGCTCTGGGCTGTGCCAAGTGCTGGAAATACAGGATTGAAGAAGACAGGTAGGTATGCTGTCTACCCTCATAGACAGTCCACTCCAGCACTGTGGAAACTCAGATTAGAGGGGCCTGGCCAGGGCTTCTCAGCTTTGTCTTTTTGTGCACAAGAGGAGGAGGAAGGGTCGGGCTTGAGGGGGACTGGTTTGGGAAGGGAGGTCGGAAGGAGGGTGAATTGGGAAGATTATTTTCACCCAGGGAGGAAATCCGGGAGAAAGGACTAGAGCCTGGCCCCTCATCCACTCCAAAGCTGTGGTCCCTTCCCCGTGGAGGTCAGTCCCCGTGGCCTGCTCACTGCTTTAAAGTAGCTGCTGCTGTCCCAGGAGATCAGCCTGAGTGTGGGTTGCTGCCCGGAAGGCCACTGCGCAGAAAGGCAGGAGTAAGGTGATGCCTGCCCGAGGCTGCCCGAGCTCCATGGGAGGAGGCTGGAGTGGCACTGAGAGGCCTGGCCACCTGCCCTCCCCTTGTGCCTCTAATCCCCTCATGGGAGGAGCCCTCAGGCAGTGGAGTGGCTAGGTGACCCCTGCCAAGGGGCCAAGCCTGGCGTCTGGTGCTCAGCCTTGCTCCTGCAAGGAAGATGCCCCTGGGACAGTTCTGATGACCGAGTCCTCCTCTGGCCAAGTCATTCTTTTTGTAAACACTACAGAGAAAATGATTCCAGGTTCTATTTTTAAACTTTGCACATTCGCTTCAGCAAAATAAAGTATGTGGCTTTTCATGTTTAACTTTCTTAGTTATAAATGTGAGATTTTATTTTCATAAAACAAAAAGTAAATGGGCTCACTCAGCTAAGTCAACCTAAGGAGCTGCAATTATGCTATGTGCCTACCTGACTTTGTATATTTCATTATGCAAAGTGGTTCATGCATACGGTTTTGAAAACAATACAGCAGAGAGAAGATAAAAAGAAGTAGTGGCTGCTTGAACCCCTTCTCATACAGAGTTCTGCTCCTCCGAGGAAACCAATTTTAGTTCGTTTAGCTGTTTCTCCTACTCTTTCCCTCATAAAGCTAAATAATATGTTTGTCCCACCACCTCCCAGCTTCCTGCTGATAGGTGAGGCTTTAGTTCATGTCTACACCAGCCTGTCTCCGCGTCTGCCAACGTTACTATATTTTTAGTTCTTCTTTTGGTTACCTTGGAAACTTTAAGTAATAGACTCATACATTTATTTCTATAAAAGTAATGTTACAAGTTTCAGGTTAAGAGAATTAACGTTTACTGACCCATGCAATTGGAAGGTACGGGAAGTAGAACTGGCTTCATTTCTGGCTGGACCTGGGGCTCTATCTCCTTCCTTCCATATCTCACCTCTACTTTCCTCTCTGCTAACCTCACTCTCCGGCAGGCTTCTCCATGTTGCGGGAATAAGCTATCTGGGTTTTTTCCCTTGCAATGAGAGGGTCTGCCTAAAATAAGCTGTCCTTATAAGACCAAACCATATTCCTAAATAGAAATGGGGCCTGGAGCTGATAAGTGGGGCACATTGCTGAGGCCAAGGCCCTGACTGCCCAAGAATTGATTAAGATCTTTCTTTGTCCCAGGCCCTGGGAACTACCATGTGAGCCAAGACCAACACAGTCTCTGACCTCATGGAGGGGACAGTCTCGTATGCCAGACAGACAAATAGAGAATACCATAAATTAGTACGAATTTTCAGCTGTAATAATTGCTACAGTGGAGAGGGCCGAGGTGCTGTGAAGGCACGTAAGGGATTTGACCTTGTCACAGAAGGTCAGAGAGGACATCCCTGAGAGGATGATGGCTGAGCTGAGACTAAAGGGTGAGAGGTGGATTGGGGAAATGGGTTCAGGAGAGCATACCAGCAGAGGGAACAGCCATGCAAAGGCCCTGTGGCAGGAAGAAGGGTGTCACTCACAGGAGCCTGAAGATGCCTGAATATCTGGAGAGTGTGTGGTGGGGGGTGAACATGTTAGGTACCATCCCAGATCTGATGGTGCAGGGCTGTGCAGATCAACACGCTGGGTCTGTTCTTTACCTAAGAGAAGGGGACTCACGGAATGGGGCAGGGAGGGCCAAGGAAAGGGAAAAATGACCAGTTATATATTCTGAGAAGATTCCTTTACAGCCACATCGGGAACAGATTGCAATGGGGAAGTAGCGGGACCTGAGAGCCCAGCCCAGCTGCTGCTGAACAGGCCTCCAGGGTAAGGAAGGGACTATTGTCTGCCCTGGCTGCACCTGCCCCCCAAGCCAGCACACAGGAAGAATCCCACGTTTCTGCAGAGAAAAAACAAAAAACAAAAAAGTCTTACATAATGTCCAGGAAAAAGTCTAAAATTACCAGAAATATGAAAATGGGAATGAAAATCAGGAAAAGGGCAATCAATTGAGAACAATCTCAAAAAGATCTAGATGTTAGAATTATCAGAAACAGAGTTTAAAACAGGTATGATAATTAAACTCAAGGTTATAAAGTAAAATGAATGAAAAATAGGAAAAATAGGAAATCCCAGCAGTGAAACCAAAACTATAAAAAGTAACCAAATGGAAATTACAAGAGTGAAAAATACAATAGTTTTAAAAAGCAGTAGATGGCTTAATCAAAAATTAAATGCAGAGGGATGAAGAAATTGAAGATACATCTATAAAAATTTCCAATTTGAAGGATATAGAAACAAAAGTTGAAAAAAAGGAAGAAAAACAGTCTCTGGGACCTATAGAATTATATCAAAACAAAAACCTAACATACATGGAAGGGAGAGAAAGAGAGCAAGATGTGGGGGACAGGGAGAGAAAGAGAGAGAACTATTTGGAGAAATATTGGGTGAACATTTCCCAAATTTGGTGAAAGACAAATATTTACAAATTGCAGAAACTCAGCAAACCCCAAGCAGGATGAATTCAAAGAAAATTACACCTAGACACATTATTGTCAAACTGCTGCTAAACCAATGATGGAAACATTTGAAAGCCGTTAGAGAAAAATGACCCATACAGGGGAATAAAAATTTGATTGACTGCTGACTTCTAACAAGAAGCAATGGAGGCCAGAAGACAGTGGAATTACATCTTTAAAGCATGGTCAGTCCAGAATTCCATATCGTTCAAGAGCGAACGTGAAATAAAAACATTTTCAGATAAAAGAAAATTAAGAGAATTTGTTAGAAGCAAAACTTAACTACAGTAAATAATAAAGTTATTAGGCAGAAGGAAAATGGTACTTGATAGAAATTCACTCTCCACTGTGGTCCTGGGAGGGGGCATTCTTATCCCCATCCCTGGCTCAGAGCAGCGCGGTCACTGGCCCAGGGCCACAGAGCCGTGCGTGTGGGGCAGGGTCCAATTCTCTCCACTCACTCCACATCCAGGAGCCCTTTGCTGCAGAGAGTGGCCCCTGGGGTGCAGCGCCCCCTGGGCACTCTGCCCCTCTCCTTCCAGTGCCCCAGCCCATGGGCTCCCCCTCCCCCCGGGCTGCTGCCCAACCCCCTCGTGGGCTGGCTCTGCTTCCCAGCGCCTGCAGAGCTCTCCCGCTGTCACTGTCATGTCACTGCAGTGTCTTTGCCTTGTCTGAGGGGAGTCCCTGCTGCTGGGCTAGCAGAAGCGGGGCCATGCCCCTCCAGGCAGCGTGAGCTCTATCAGGCACCTCCCAGAGACAGTGCACGGGCTGCAGCGTCCAAACACAGGCTCTTAAGAGCTGGACCTTGGCTACAATGTTGCCCAGAGGTGTGATGCCCTGGCCAGGGGACGGAGGCAGTAGGACAAAGAGGGTCTCCCATCTGTGGCGGGGGTCCCTGACTCACTGTGTGAGCTTGGACAAGTGGGGCCCCACCACCTGCCCCCTGACCTGCACCTCACGCTGAGGTTACAGGGCTGGGTATTTCCAGCCTTCCTGGCCCCAGTTCTTTTCGAGTCCCTGTGCCCTTGATGAGGGGTATCATTACCTTTCCACAGTCCAGGCTGGCCTGGACCCCTGGGACGTCAGGGAGCCCATGAGAGTCTGAACGAGGCCTGAAGTCCGGGCTCCTGTGCCTTAGAGTTGCCAGCTCTCCCCTCCTCCCCCCTCCATACACCCAGGTAGCACCTCATACCTGCCCCACCCTTACATTCCTAATCTCTGAAGCCCTGGCCCTGCGTGGACCCACCTGGTCCTTTCTGAAGCTTCTGAGCCTTCTCCCATTCACTGTCACGTGTCACCCCCAAACCGACACTGGGCATGTCCTTCCCAGCTCCAACCCCTCCAGCCTTTGGTGGTGACTCAACTGCACCTTCCTCCTCATTCCCCAGGAAACAGCATCCCCTGGCCTGACCTGGACCCCAGGACACCCCTGCCCCTGCCCAACCCCATTCGGGCCCCAAATACCAGGCCCCACAGAAAGACCCAGTGGTCTTCCGCGTAGACTCCACAACCAAGGGGTTTAAAGCCAGAGCCCCGCCCTAAGGAGCCGTCCTTGAGCTGGGACCCACCATGTTCGCTTTTCCTTCCTCCGTGTCAGGCAACGCATCTGGAGGGGATCATTGATTTCATGTAACCAGAACCCCAGATGTGTTCCTGCTTTGGCTGCGTTTCAAGGGCCCTTCCCACAGCCAGTTTCTTCTGTCTTTTTTCCAGCCTCCAGCCTCCAGCCTCCCGTTTCAAGGGCCTGCTTGTTTTCTTCCTAGCGCTTCCTTTTACAGTCCTGTACTTCGCTTTTGGTCCCAGCAAAGTAGGCCTCCAGCTTTGCAAAAAGTCCATACTCTCTAGCCTTGGGGGGATGGCTCCACACCCTCCTTCAGCCTCCTCCCAGCCAGACACTGACTCCCCGATTCCCTGAGCCCTAAAGGAAGATGAAATAGCTTGTTTTTTGTGAGAGAAGCTCTCTCCCCATGGGCATTAATGCGGCTCTCCCTCAAGTCCATGAACCAGCCCCACAGGGCCCACTTGCCACGTCTGCCCGTAAACGTGCTCCACAAGGACTGATGCGGGCGAGGAGGTGTGACAACCATCATAACATCATCGGCGGGAGCCACCGTGCCTGATGCATTCACTCTCGGACACAGCGTGTGCCCCTCAATAACTCTAGGAGGAGAGTGACGGGTTTGGAGTGTGCCACCGTGGCTAGGAGCACCCTCATCCCCTTGTGTCCTGTGTGTCCTACTAGCATGGTGTGGGGTGGGATTGCCACGAGTGGTGGTCCAGTGCAAAGGAGTTGGGCCTGTAATTGCTCTCTGTTCCCTCCAGATCCGTCTGTCTGTCTGTCTCTCTCTCGGTCGCTATGTCTCATCTCCTACTGGTTTACTCCTCTGGTTGAGCCCCGACTAATCGATACAAGGAGGGAAACGTCAATATCCCTAGTCCACAGACGATGACATTGACGTGTGGGATTCTAGTTTCACAGGTTTACAGATGGAGTGGAATTTTGCCCCAGGATAGACTATACAGAGTCTCCTCTGATACCTGTTTCTGGCTGATTTAGATGATGAGATTTGGGACTTCTGAGCTGATGAGATTTAGAGAATTTAGAGATTTTGCACTGAGAGTTGACGCTGTAATGGGTGCCACTGTAGGGGATGTTGGGACAGGTGAGTGCAGTTTGCATGTGGGATGGGCGTGAGTCTTTGGGGCAGAGGACAGACTGCGGTAGATGGAATAATGGCCCTCCCGAGATGTCCACCTCCTAACCCCTGGAACCTGCATGTATGTTACCTCATCTGTCAAAAGGGACTTCGCAGGTGTGATTAAACAAAGGACCTTGAGATGGGGGGGGTGATCTTGGATTTTCCATACCGGCTTCGTGTAATCACAGGGGTTCTTCCAAGGGAAAGAGAGAGGCAGGAGAGTGGGAGGAAGAGACACTATGGCAGAATCAGAACTCGAACGATATGGGGTCCTGAGCGAGGAACGTGGGCAGCCTCTAGAAGATGGAGAAGGAAGCAAAGGAAAAACAAGGGAAAAAAGCAAGGTCTCCCAGAACCTCCAGAAAGACTGAGCTGCACCGACCCATTTTAGACCCCTGATCTCCAGAACTGTAAGGTGATAAGTTTGTGTTGTTTCAAGCCATTAAGCTTGTGGTGGTGACTTGTGATACGTCATAGGAGACTAATGCAGATGTTGGTACCTTCGCGTGTTCCTGATCACGGCACATACATTGATGAACCGGTGGGGGTTCATGTCTAACCAGACAATCACACACCAAGCAGAACCCCCCACCCCAGGCATACAAACACACTCCTTGTCGCGCTAGTGAACACGCGTCCCTGTGTGCACTGAAAGGCCTCACGTGTACATGGATGCATGTGCCAGTGTACACCAGCGACGCTGTCCCCTGCGCACAGCTGGCCCTGGTCCCCAGGTGTTCTGGATCCAGCCTGGTACTGGGCTCAGCGATAGACCTGTTTTCAGTAAACCCGTACACCGCTGTCTAGGAGACGCATTCCAAACTCAGGCGTGCTGCTGCTGACACGCTCACCAGCGAATACGCCCTTCTCACCTCCTCCCTCAATAACGCAGTTCCGCGGGCACTGGAGACACTCGCAAGCTCTGTCCCTTCCTGCCCTGAATCGGATTCGCCCTTTGACAAAGACCCTAAAATGTGATGTGCTGGCTCTGATTCGCCAAATTCCGTGGTGTAAATGTTTCCACGACAGCTGGCTTCAGGCTGCAGTGGTTTAACGCTGACTCATGCGATTCCCGAATCGTCCACATCTGATTCTCGGCCGGCTCTCCTGAGCCAGAGCAAGCTGGCTCCAGTGCACATCTGCTGTCCAGCCGAAGGGTCAGCCTCCCTCCAGCAACGGAAGAAGACAATAAACTGCAACTGTCTGGGCTTAATCAGCTCCAAACACGGACAGACAGTGGTGATGAAAGGCGGTTCCAGGGAATGTGAATTATAGGCTCCGGGAGCTTCATGACCCTCAGTTCCTGTCTTATTTGTCTTATCTTTATTCATTCCTGCAAATTAGATCGGCATCGTGTTTCTAATCTTGTTCTCCCGGCAGAATTAACAGCAGCAGCAAAGAGCGAATTGGCCATAATGGGAGTGTTTACACACTTTTGACCCCTGCTTCCTTTTTAATGTTCCATACCCTAGAAAATGCCAGGCAAGCCCACCTCCTGGGGATGTGGCTTGGGGCATTGGGTGGGACACTTGCCTATTCCTTATCTAGAAGCAGGGGAGTCTGCAATGCCAGAGACAGTGGCACTTCCCCAGCCATGGGAACATTCTGTGCCTCAGTTGTGTCACCAGTGAAATGGGCCCAAATCAGGAATGAGTGTGAAATGCACAAGCCCCAGGGTCTAGGATTTTAAATATGGGCTGACTTCCAACACGATGCTAGTGAACTCAAAACCTGTCAGCATGGAGGACAAAGAGAGAAAAAGAGCAGTTTGGTCAGAGGGGCCACTTTTTAAGCTCGGAAGGGTCTCTGAGGTACCTTGTAGCCCTGTGTCTGAGGACCTCCCACTCTAGAGGTTGCCAAACCCGTCTGCACACTCACCTGGGAGACATGTTAAAATGTGCATTCCCGGATCACGAAATACACCTCTCCAGGACCTCAGCCTGGGAATCTTCATATTCCAGAAACTCGCCCCCTCGTGCTGATACAGCTGGTCTCCAAATAAGGGTTTAGAACCCACTGCTCTGATCAAAGCTTCCTAACCTGGGCCACCAAAGTCCTGTGGCAGACAAGACACGTTGTCAGCAATATCAGGTCTCTTCTCTTTTCTGGGTGCGTGACGACTACGCTTCCCAGCTTTCCTTGCAGGTGGCCGTGAGCCCGTTCCAGCCAATGGAGAAGGGCATGTGTCACCTCCAGGCCTAGGAAGAGAACTGTCCCTGCAGGCCCTGCGGGCTCTCTCTTCCCTGTCGTTGAAGAGTGTGGAGGCTGCTTGTTGAAATGGTTGAGATACAAGATCAAAGCAGCCTGGATCCTTGGGTCACCCGGGACAGCAGCCCCTGGGTGTCACCTGCCATACAGTGGAGTTTATCAAAGAAGAAAGTAAACTTGGGGTGTCAAATTACTCAGATTTGAGGGTCGTTTGTTACTACAGCGTAAGCCTAGCCTATTCTAATGTAGACCCCTTGAAACTCCAGTAATTGTGCCCAGGGAAGTGCCCACCTGCCTGTGACGTTATATGTGGGCACTTCCCCGCTCTGGTCCCCTGGTCTGGGTGCCTGCTCTGGTCCCCTCGTCTCCTTGAAATCTAGGAACCATCGGTTCTCTCTGTGACCAGATACATGAAAGAGGTGACATTTCCCTCCTGGTTGCTGCCCTTCCCCACACCCCTGCCCTTCCGTGCTGGTGTCTGGAGCCCCACGTTCTCCCCCTGCCCCACGCAGAACACACCAGCTCTCTGGGCTGGGCCTCAACCCACCAGCAGAAGGTGTCATAATTGCTCGCACAAGTCGAAGGGGCTCAGGGGATTTGGTTATCCCCGAAGCTCAGCACAGACCTCCGGTCAAGAACTTCCGCTCCTTGGGGCTCGTGGGGAAATTCTCCAGGCCTCACGCGGGTTCAACGCAGAGCACTGAGAGGACCTCAGTTAGAGCCTGAGCCCAAGTTTGGAAACCCCAGGTCTGGGCTTAGGCTGTGTGTGGCAGTCACCGAGGGGCCCTGCCCCGACTCCCTTGCCCTGTCCCCCCCAGGACTGAGCAGGCAGAGGCACAAGGGCCTGTTTCCTCCCAGCACGAGGCTCGGCTAACGCCAGTCTCTGGTGCGTCCCACGGGCAATGGAAACTTAGATCCGAGTCACAGTCTGAGGCTCCCCGGACCCACCCTGCTTGTCCCCTTCTGTCACAGCTCTTACTCACAAATAAAACTCCTCCCCTCCAAATTCCCTCTCAGTGTCTGCTTCCAGAGAGCCTGGGCCGACGAACATGACGTGGCTGCCCCCGAATGCTTCTCTGAGCCCCAAAGTCATAGCGCACCCCTCCAGCCTGCACCCGTCTCCAGGGCTGCAGCTGGAGGGAGAACACCAGACCCTGAAGACCCGGGATGACTTCTGCCCGAGTCTCTGCTTCTCTGCAGCTTGGCCAAGGGGAGGCCCCCAGGTCACCCAGGCCTGGCTTCAAACCCAGGGTCTGCCCCTGGCGGGCTGTGTGAGCCTGCCCGCCTCTGCTGTGTGGGTGCACGTGCGCGCACACTGCGTGCTTCCCCGTGTATGCACGGGGACCTCCTTCCCAGGGTGTGCACGCGGCTCCCCTCACCGTCTCTCTCTGATTCTCAATGAATCGATTAATTTTCGCTCTCCCGTTGCTCACTCCTCCCACCCCATGTTTGCTGCTGGTATCATCATGGAAACCTGGAAGTCTTAAACCAGACGGCCTCACGTTCCAGGGGGAGATGAATCAGTTTGGGCAGGCAGGCAGCTCTCGGCTGTGCATAGGGGAGGAGGGACATGTTGCCAATCCAAGGGGGGCCATGAGTCACACTGTCCAGATGTAGCGGGAAAAGCACTGGACTCAGAGCCAGAGAATCAGAGCACAAGTCCTGCCTCTTCCACTTCCTGTGTGACCTCGGGCAAGTCACTTAACATCTCTGACCTCAGTTTCCTCACTGGTAAGATGGAGCTGTTGTAAAGATTGAATGAGTTAGTTGCTGTAGGACTGGAAGCCCAGTACACAGTGTGGGGGGCAGGACACAGTGTGGCCAAAGGCCCACAGGTGGACCCTGGACTGAGGAGCCTCCGAGAGCCCTGGCCCCCTACCACCCCAGCTAAAGAAGGAGCTGCGGGGGCTTCCTGGAGGCGCGTGCAGAGGGCAGGCCGGGGACATCACGCAGGCTGCGGGGGTGCAGGTGGCAATGCTGGTGCCTCCCTCCTGGGCCCAGCTCTGGGTCTGTCCCTGCCCTACACCCCAGGTGCTAACAGTCCTTCTCCCACAGAAGGGCCACCCCCACGGAAGTAGAAAGTTCATGTGTCACTGACCCCTTACAACCAGGCTATGAGGGCACCGTTACCACCCCATCGTACAGATGAGGAGGCCGAGGCTCAAGCGCACACTTGGCTCTGCCCACCCCGCTCCCCGGCTCAGGGCCCCTCCCTCTGGGGGGTCTCCGCCTCCCAGCCAGCCCCTCCCTCCCTTCCCCCTTTCTGGTGTGTAAATACCCCCATCCCTGCCCTGCCTGCCCCCTATGACTCCTGCTCTTTCCTTTACACCCCAGGTCCTGACTCAGTGTCTCGGGTTACCTGTCCCTGTTGTCCTCTCTGTCTGGGGCTTTCTCTGTGTCTCCTTCTGTCTCTCTCTGACTCTGTGTGTGAATGTGGGTATGTGTGTTTCTGGTTGTCTCTGTATGCATCTCTGTTTCTGTCTCTCTGTCTCTCACAGACACACACACACACACACACACACACACACACACACACACACACGCCCCTGTGTTTCCCACTGGCTTCTGGCCCCTCTCCCAGCTCCTTCCCGCTGTCTGGGTGCCTAGCCCTTCCCTGGGCAGCAGCTCCGGGCTGGCGGGGCTCCAGGTCTGGCCGGGCTCCAGGTGTCTGTTTCCCTCTGGCCCAGGCACAGGAGCCCCTGGGTGTGGGGAGGAGGGCGGAGAGCCAGGACCCAGCAGGAGGGTCCTGCCTGGACCTGGGAGGGAAGGATGGTTTACAAAGCCCGGACATTCCAAGCATGTCCCTTGTCATTTTCTCTGGTTTCTTTCACTGACCGGCACCTCCCTCCCTTCCCCCCACCCCTCGCCAACACCCCAAAGGCCACCTGGCCAGACCACGGGATGTCCTTGGGGCAGGACCGGCTGGGTGCAGAGCTTCAGACAGGCGGCAGAGGGAGCAAGGGAGCAGAGAACCTGCAGCAGGGCAGCCCCTCAGCCCCTGAACTTATCCAGCTGCCTCCAGCCGCTCCCAGGCACCTTCTCCACCGAGACCCCCGAGGCCTCCTTTGCACGTGGGTCCTTGGGCATTCATCCCAATGTCCTTCACTGCGGCCTTTGGTACGGTGAAGCTAGCATGTGTATTACACCATATTTTGCAGATGGAAAAATTCAGCAGAGAAACAACTTGCCCAAGGTCGCTCAGCAGCTGGGGGCAGAGCCTGGACCCAGACGTCCTGACTCCCTTCCTGAGAGTTCCGGAATCCCCTGGGTCTTAGGTCCCCTCCCCGCCCTCTTCACTCTCCCCAGGCCACCATGTGCTGGCTCCTTGTCCACACTTCAGCCGCTGCTCCAGTGTCCCCTCCTCAAGAAGCCCTCCCTGACCACCCAACTAAAGCAGCATCCTCCCCTCCCTGTCGTTCGTGACATCCCGTCCTGTTTTGTCGTGGTCACAGCCCTAACCACGTCTGATATGAGCTGGAGCATTTACTTGGACAACTCATTCCCTCTGAGTCTAAAATCCTCACTATTAAGACAATGTCGATGGTGGCCCGTGCCTCGCGAGGCTGGGAAGAAGGAAGACATGGCGGAGCACGGGGCACCTGCTAGGAGCTCAGCGAGCTTCAGAGCCCAGCGGCTGTTGTGAAGCAAAGGGCGGCCGACATGTCTCAGGTGCTGGGCCAGGGACACGGTGGAGACAGAGCCGACTCGGCCCTGATTTAGGGAGCTGCCAGGAAGATCGGCAAGCAGCCAGCCCACAGGGGCGAGGCAGGGACCGAACAGCCACAAGAACCCAAGGGCCGCAAACCCAATCAGACGGCCTGCGGGTCGGGCCCCTTGTTCCCATTTGGCAGCCAAGGAGACTGAGGCTCAGAAATGGGAGGTGTTAACATGTGAGGTCACAAGTTCATTCTGCCGTAAGTGACAGGGTCTGGATTAAACCAGGCTGACCCCTGCCACCTTTCCTCTTCCCCTCCATCCCCTGACAGCTGGGTGTCTATTTTTAAGACAACAACCCCTGAGGGAAGCTAGGAAGGTCCCTGGGGCACCGGCCTGGCAGGAAGGAAGCTGGTCCCTGCCCATATTCACTCAATGTATGTGACAGTGACCAGTGCTGGGGTCGATGACCCTCCTTAGGACGCACTGCAAGATGAGGAGCTGACGTCTGCCTTCTCTGGACTGTCAGAGCTGCCTGCAGCCTCCTGGAGGGCGAGAAAACTCTGGAATTCTTACCTGGAAGGCCCTGGCCACTCTCTTTACTAAGAGCAGGAGATCTCTGCTCCCCTCGCTGACTGGGGAGGGTCAGGGAGGCAGCATCAGCTGGGCTTTCCAAGCCCGGAGGTCTTAACCCTTTCAGCTTCTGCTGTGTCACCTTCAACACCTGGTGCTGCAGCGTTTGGAGGCTCAGTGACTCTCCTTCTCAGTCCCAGTCTTCGAGCTGCCCTGGGTCCAGCTCTGCGTGAGGCAGACCCCACGTCGACACCAGCCCCGTGCCATGAGCCCCGACCCCACCTGGACTCTTCCCTGCCAGGCACCGCTTTGGAGCAGTGGGGGAAGAGTGGGGAGGGTCTTAAGGGCTAGGAGCGCCCAGTCAGTGCGGAGGGGCCATGGGCCCTTCAGTGGGGTCAGAGGCTCAGGGGTAGGGTCCTAGGTGGGGTTCCATTGCCCCAGGTTCAAGGTTAGCTCTTCCTCTGACCAGCTGTGTGAACTTGGCTGAGATGCTCAACCTCTCTGGGCCCGCTGCCTCATCTGTTACTGGGGGACATGGTCATGTCTGCTCCAATGGATGTGGTCGGGATACAATGAGACAATGGCTGGAGAGCGCTGAGCCTGGTGCTTAATAAATGCTCATCCTTGCTGTAAATGAGCTGGTGGCTATAGCCTTGTCCCACACTCCTCTTCTACCACGTTCTTAACAACACTTTGAACAGATGGTGTCACCGCAGTTGACAGATCCGGGGCTGGAGCAGAGAAGGAACTTGCCCAAGGCCACACAGAATTTCATGGCAGAAGACAGAGCTTCCAGCCCAGGCTGACGCCATCCCACCCACCCTGTCCTCTACCCACGCTGAGAAAGGCTGTCCTCAGCATGTCCTTCTCAAGAGGCATATGACAAACTGAGGGTGCGCACTGGCGGGGAAACCTGCAGTCAGGCCTGGCTGCATCAGAGCAGGTGCAGGGGCCCAGCGCAGACGGGAGCTGGGCGCAGACGGGCCCAGAAGCTCCAGATGGCTCCCGGAGCCTCCAAGGACTCAGGCAACATCTGGCCCCGGCCTGTCTCCTACATCTGCCCTTGAGGCTTAGCACCCCTCCAGAGGAGGGGCTTCTGGGGCAGGGGGAGCTCACGGCGGCTCCTGGCTCTAGGTAAGTTTTGAATGAAAAGACTGTGGAGAAGCCATGCTAGGGGGAAGCCCGTGGGACTTTGCCTGTGTGAGAAGAATGGTGACATCATGCCTTGCTAACTTTTCTGTACCAGCCGCTGTGCCGAACACTTGGCGTGTGCTGTCCTGTGCCCACATTTCCTCACCTGGGAAATGGGGTTGAGGATGTCTGTATTTGAGAATTGTTGCAATTACTAAATAATAACATAAAAGCAAATAGAGCTAATATTATAAAATGTGTCACTTTGTGCCAGGCACTATTCTGAATGCTTACAACTGAATTAGTAAGTGCTGAATCTGGATTGCAAATAGGTAGGCTGTTTCCGGAGTCTGTGCTCCGAATAGCTGTGCCAACATGAATGCAAAGTACCCAGAACAGGGCCTGGAATGTTCTCAAATCAGCCTTTCTCCCCGTGTGGTCTGCACACAGCACTTTATCAGGGTCACCTGGGAAGAGGAGGCCCCGGGTCAGGGTGTCTACGTGAATTATAGATTCTCTGGTCCTATCTGACACCCACTGGACAAAAATCACTGGGGCCTGTGAAGTGGCGTTTGGAAAGGACACATCCACCCTTAGCCAGATTCTTAATCTTCCTAAAGATTTAGACTCAGGGACTAAGTGTGCGATGGAAGCAGTTGTGAGTTTAGTTCATAAGTTTTGAGGCCTAACAGCTAGAGCCCTGGGTTCTAGAGCAAGCCCTGCCACAAACAAGCCACAGTGCCATGGACTCGTCCCCACATTCTCTTGTCTCAGTTTTCCTTTATGCATAGCAGGGATCCTGGTCCCCACACTGCCCACCTCACAGAAGGTGGTGGCAGCTGTGGCTATTGCCTGGGAACCGTGCAGGAAACCCCAGGTCACCCCGACCCGAGACCCCATTCTAGCTCTGTTGTTGATGCCATTTTAATTTCCCTGTTGTCTCTTTTACTATATTTAAATTTATTTTTAGTTGTTGCCTTGGAGATTACAATGAACCTATTAGTTTAAAACAATCTAGTTCAGATTAATACCAATTTAATTTCAATAGTGTATAAAAGCTTTGCCCCAATAAAGCTCCATTATCTCTCCCTTCCTTTGTGCTATGATCATCGCACAAATTATCTTTCTACATTATCATTCCATCAAAACAGATTTGTAATTACTGCTTAGCTTCAGTTGTATTTAAAATCAGACATGAGAAGAAGAGAGTCACATAAAATACATTTACACTGTCTTGATATTGTTAGGGAAATTTCCATGCCAGTTCTGCTTAAAACCACAAAGCAGCAAAAGTAGACACTGACACCTGTCAGCCTTGCAAGCTAAAACCGCAGAGCAGTTGAGCAAAGCTGAACAAAACTGCAAGCCTGTCATGATTATGATGTTTGTTATAAGCCTATCATCATTCTAATGTTTGTTATAAGCCTATCATAATTCTACTACTTATAAGAATTATAGTTTATTGGATAACTTTTAAATCTTTTTGCTAATTGGTTAATCATTTATACCTATGTGTGATTTGTTAAGAGTAACCCCCCCCCAAAAAGTATAAAACCTGACAAAAACCCGGAAGAGGTGCTCAGAATTTGGAGACAAGTCTCCTCTGGGCCTGCCGGCAAATAAAACTTTCTGACCCTCCAACTCTCTGCGTGCCACTCGGTTATTCCCCTGGGACCGGTCACTGACACTTGCCGTAACAATATATACCTGTGTAGACACCTTGACCAGTGCTCTCAGTTTTTTCCTGTGGATTCCAGTTACTACCCAAAGTCATTTCATTGCAGCCTGCAGCACTCCCCTTGGTATTCCTTGTAGGACAGCTCTGCTAGTGACAGAGTCGCTCAGGTTTTGCTGATCTGGGAACATCTTAATTTCTCCTTCAGTTTTTTTCTTCTTTCTTTTAGAGAGACAGGATCTTACTATGTTGCCCAGGCTGGTCTTGAACTCCTGGGATCAAGTGATCCTCCTGACTCAGCCTCCTGAGTAGCTGGGACCACAGGTGCGTTCCACCGCACCTGGCCTTTCTCTCTCAGTTTTGAAAGATAGTTTTCCTGGGTATAGAATTCTTGGTTGACATTTTTTTCTTTGAACACTTTGAATATGTTATCCCACTGCCTTCTAGCCTTCATGGTTTCTGATGAGAAGTAAGGTGCTAATTTGATTGAGGATTTCTCACACGTAATGATTCATTTTTCTCTTGTTGCTTTCCGGATACTCTCTTTGTCTTTGGCTTTTAGACATTTTGACTATTTATGTCTAGTGTGTATTTCTTTGAATTTATCCTACTTGGAGTTCGTTGAGCTTCATGAATATGTAAGCTGATGTTTTTCATCGAATTTTGGAAGTTTTCTGCCATTATTTCCTCAATAATGATTTCTGCTCTTTCTCTCTTCCCTTTCATTCTGTAAGTCCCATTATGTGTATGTTGGTTTGCTTGATGGTGCCACATAAGTCTCTAAGGTTCTGCTATTTTTCTTCATTCTTTTTTCTATCTCTTCCTCAGAATGAGCAATCCCTATTGACTTATCTTCAAGTTCACCAATTTTTTTCTTCCACCAACTCAAATCTGCTGAGTCACTATGGAAATTGTCATTTCCATTATTGTAGCTTTCAGCTTCAGGATTTCTATTCTATTTCTAAAATGTAATTTCTTGCTCTCTATATATAGTGGTTTAAAAAAAAGTAAAAGTAATTTTCATCTTGCTGTTTGGTGAGACATCATTTACATACAGTCCTCTAATCCTTTGGACATGGTTTCCTTTTGTTATTTGAACGTGTTTATAATAGTTATTTTCAAGTCTTTTTCTAGTAAGTCTAAATTCTGGGCTTTCTCAAGCACAGTTTCTACAGACTGCTTTTTTTTTTTTTTACCTGTGTATGGACCATATCCTTCTGTTTCTTTCCATGTCTTGTAATTTTCTGTTGAAAACTGGACATTAGATAATCTAATGGGGCAACACAGAAAATCAGATTCCTAATGTTGCCCTTGGAGTTTACTGTCATTGTTGCTCCTGCTGCTCCTTCTTTGGTTGGTGACTTTACTAAGCTAATTCATTAAAGTCTGTATTTCCTGTTATGTGTGGCCACTGAAGTCTCCACTCAGATAACTTAGTGGTCTATGATAAGACAGATATATCCTTAAATGCCTTGAACCAATACGTCTCTCACTATTTGCCAAAGAATGTGATTTGGGGACAAACCTTCAACACTCTAGTAGTTTACAATTCTGCCTTAGCCTTGTACTTCCTGCTTATACAGGGCCTCAAGGTCAGCCAGAGGTGAGAAATCAGAACCTTCACAAGCCTTTCCTGGGTATAGGCTCAGCCCTATATATGCACAAGGCCTTTTGAAACCCTAGGAATATGTTGAAATATTTCAAAGCCCCCTACCTATGGATATTTAACTTTCCAGACCCACCTTTGGGGGCTTTTGGCCAGCATCTTGTTTGCTTCCACTGGTATCACTGTCTCAAGCAGCTGCAATGTCAAACATTTCTTGCTGATTGTTTTAAACAAACGCCCTGGAGATAGGACTTGCTCTAGTGAGAGAGTCCTGAATTGGTCCAGTAATGATAAGCCTTGTGAATAGGGTTTATCCAGTGAGCTGCCAGACAGGTACGAAGGTGACAGCTCTCTGGGTCTTTGGGAGGAGCACCCATCCTGGTCTTCCCTGTAAGGTGCTGCTGGCTCTCACAGCCACCGTGGTTGCGAGGCTGGTGCTTTTCAGAGCTACTGCAAAGAGTTAGCAGAATATAGCAAACCAAACCACCACAAAACTCTCCCTTCTTCCTGAGATTCAGCACTTGTGCTTGAACAGATGCTCCTTGGATTGTTGCACGCCTTTGGTTAATTTCCAGCGTTTTTGAAAAAGTTAATTTTGACAATCTTACCAGTGTTCTTTTTCCTTTTATGGAGCAGCAGAATTTTTAGAGGTTTTACCATTCCAGAAGTCCTGACTTAAAGGCAGCTATTCTTGCTATTATTTTTTATAATAGCTTTATCGAGGTATAATTCACATATCATAAAAATCACCCATTTAAACTGTGCAATTCAATGGTATTTAGTATATCATAGATATGCGCAACCACTATAACTATCAATTCTAGAACATTTGCATTACCTCATAAAGAAATACCATACCCTTCAGATATCAAACCCCTATTCCTGGTTGCCCCTGAAGCAACCATTAATCTACTTTCTGTCTCTGTAGATTTCCATCTTCTGGACATTTCATATAATGGAATCATATAATATGTGGTATTTCGTGACTAGATTTTCTCACTCACATAATGTTCATTCATAAGTTTATTCATGTTATAGCATGTATTAATACTTCATTCCTTTTTATGATAAAATAATATTCTGTTCTAGGAATAAACATTTTGTTTATCCACTAGTCAGTTAATGGAAACTTGGGTTGTATCCATTTTTTGGCTATTATGAGTAAGGCTGCTATAAACGTTTGTGGACAAGTTTTTGTATGGACATATGTTTTCATTTCTCTTGGGCACATAACAAGGTGTAGAACTGGTGGGTCTTATGGTAACTCTATGTTTGACGCTTTGAGGAACTGCCCAGACTGTTTTCCAGAGTGGCTACACCTTCTACATTGCCACCAGCAATGTGTGAGTGTTCCAGTTCCAACTTCCCCACATCCTTGCCAACACTGTCCTCTGACTTTTCTAGTGGGTATGAAGCCTTGTCTCTTTGTGGTTCTGATTTGCATTTCCCTGGTGACTAATGACATGAGGCATCTTCTCATGGCCTTATTGGTATACCACTTTTTGGAGAAATATATATTTGAATCCTTGGCCCATTTTAATTTTTTATTAAATTTGTGTTTTTGTTGTTGAGTTATAAGAGTTCTTTATATATTCTATCCTTATCAGACACGTGATTTGCAAATACATTCTCCAAGTCTTTGGCTTGTCTCTGACAGTGTCCTTTGAAGCACAAAAGTTTTTAATTTTGATTATCTTCAATTTACCTATTGTTCTTGTATTACTCATGCTTTAGGTATTATATCTAAGAATTAATTGCCAAATCTGAGGTCATGCAGATTTACCCATATGTATTCTTCTATGAGTTTTGTAGATTTAGCTTTTGCATGTATGTATGAGCCATTTTGAGCTATTTTTCATATATAGTGTAGGGTAAGGATCCAACTTAATTCTGTTGCATATGGTTATCTAATTGTCACAGTGCCATTTACTGAAAAATGATTCTTCCCCCCATTGCATCATCTTGGCATGTTGTCAAAAATCAGTTGACCATAGACACATGGGTTTATCTCTGCACTCTCAATTCTGTCCCATTGATCTAGTGTCTGTCTTTATGCCAATTCCATGCTGTATTTATTATCATTGTATTATAATAAATTTTGACATTGGAAAATATGAGTTATCCTATTTTGTTCCTCTTTCCCAAGATTGTTTTGGCTATTCTGGGTCACTTGCAATTCCACATATATTCTAGAATCAGCTTGCTAATTTCTACAAAGAAGTCAGATGAGATACTAGTAGAGATTGTATTGAATTTGTAGATCAATTTGAAAGTATTATCATCTTAACAATATTGAGTCTTCCAATACATGAACATAGAATACTTATTCATTTATTTAGGTTTTCTCTAATTTCCTTCAACAATGTTTGGTAGTTTTCATGGTGTGAATTTTGTACTTTTGTTACATCTGTTCCTAAAGATGTCATTCTTTTTGATGCTGTTGTAAACAGAATTGCTTTCTAACTTTCATTTTTGAATTTTTCATTGCAAATGTATAGAAATATAATTGATTTTTATATATTAATCTTATATCTTGCAACCTTGCTGAACTCATTTATTAGCTCCAATAGATTAGGATTTTCCATATACAAGATCATGTCATCTGCAATTAAAGATAATTTAACTTCTTCTTTTCTATTTGGATGCCTTTTATTTCTTTTTCTTGTCTAATTGCCTTGGCTATAACCTCTAGTACAACATTGAACAAAAGTGGGTATGCCCACAGACATCTTGGTGGGGGGACAATGGTTTTTGCAAGGCTCTCTTTAACTGTCCCTTTCCCTGACTAGGGAAACCATTTGTTAAGTGCCACTAGTTGCCAGCTGATTGCTCTGTTGTTTGCAACAATAATCTAGAACATAAATTGCTTCACAGACAAATCCAATGAAATCTGGGCTTCTTTGAAGGGATAGTTCCAGAGATCAGTGTCTGAGATTTGTTCTGCCCTTAGGAGGGCTCTTCCCACCTGTTTCTTCCCCTGGTTGTCTCTGGCAAAATAGCTGGCCTCTGGTTTAACCTATATTTCCAAAGAATCTATCAATCTCTTCCCAATTGCCATTTATCACAACTTCTATTGATTTTGATAATTCCTTTAGACTTGAACTTCTCCACATTCTGTTGCAAATTAAGTCAGTTCCCTGGGGGATTGATCTCGTGCTCTCTATTCTATGCCCAGCTTCTCCCCCTGAACACAATCTCTTAGCCTCAGCTCTGGTGGGGACAATGGCACACATCTCTCTCAGTGACATCCCCCCTTTGGGATCTGAATCTTTGGTGACTGGAGCAGTAGCGGCCCCACATATATTTCAAGCTTGTCTCTCTCAGTCAGTCTGGGACCCCCACCCCATGACCTGGGGCAAGGGCAATCGGGGCCCATTATTCTTAGGGACACTGCACCCAGGTAGAGCCGTGGTCCCATGAGTGGGGGCTGGGCAGAAGAAGGGAGCTTTCAGCACTCAGATGCACTTGCCTGGGACTCAGCCTTAGCAACGGGTAGCTGGGGGCAGGATGAGAAATGCTGACATCCTGCCCTTCCTGGGAAGGTAGGTCTCCAACTGGGAGCTGCAGGCAGAGGAAGCCCTGTATTCTTGGCTGTAACGATCTTGAGTGAAATTTTCATCTTGTGGAGCCGGAAAGAGGTGGGAAAAGTATGGACCTTGGTTCAAATATATCACAGATTCTAATGGTTTTTATCAATTTTCAGCAGATTTTCTTGATTAAATGTTTCTTCATTTCCTATATGGCCATTTCTAGAGACTTTGGGTCTTCTATTGTTTTGGTTTTTCTCAACAGTTTTCATCAGTTCCATAGGAGACTGGGTTTGTAGAGCTGCTCATGCTATCAGGCTGGAAGTGGAAACCCCTTATTATTACTTTTTCACATTTCCCCTTGAACATGGTCTCCTCTAGGGTCCTCACTCTGAGGTACTGTCATCCACTGCATCACCCAGACAAGCATGCTTGGTGCAGGAGTTGTTGGTTTTGCTCACCTAATACCTCAGGACTTGACCTTTCTTAACATGTGGTGGGACTGACATCCTGGTCCTCAGGCCTGCTGGGCCCTTCTAGGCAACTAGCTCTGGCAGGTTCACTGTGAGTGGAAATGACTTGTATCAATTCTGGCCAGAGTAGTTTGATGCTGATGCGAGACACTCCACCACCACACCCAACCCCTAAAGTTGTCTTTCCCTCTGCCATGGGGACAGATAACTTTCCAGACAGTGGTGACTTCATCAGCCCGATGTCCTGGGGGAAGGACACCTGGGACAGAGCCACAGTTGATCCCTGATGGACACGCAGCCTAAGCAAGAAATATCCCTGCATTGTCTGAAGCTGCTGAGATGTGGGGACTGTTTGTTATAGCAGCAGAGCCTCACATATCCTGACTGATATATCCATGAAACCTATAAGATTACTCCTTCACCAAGTGTGTAGAACCACATCTCTCCGGGATAACACAGGACTTGCTGTTGCCGAGTGAAGTCAAGCCTCATCACTTCTCTGAGTTCCTGGAGAATCTCCTTTGCTGATCTCCTGCCCCAAGTCTTGCTCCCTTCAACCTAGTCTCCTCATCAATCACATTAGTGACTATCTTACGTCCCCCAACACCCAACCTCCACGGCACCACCGGGCCCCTATAGCACTCTACACATGTCCCTGTTATGGCATTTAATATACTGCATTGTGGAAAAATTAACTTATTCCACAATTTTTATGTTCCAGGAACTGTGTCAGGAGCTGGAGTTACAGTGGTGAAAGAGAAGTCATGGTACCTTCCATCATGGAGTGATGTTCTGGAAATTGAGACCAGACGTAGCACTTCTTTGTTGTTGGTTTCCCAACAACTATCATGGTGTCTGTGACAATATTTTGGGAGTCCAATTAAAGCAGTTTCCCTGCCCTGTTTGTGAACCAACCCAGAGGATACAGGGTATGTTAGATGGAAATGAATCTCCCCTTTATCACAAATAAAGCTGATGTTGGAGGACAGGGCTGACCCCTGCAGCCATGTGGACCCCACTGTGGACCTCAGGACCAGACAGGGAATAATCTACCATCAGAGGTGCATTGACTCCCTCCCAGACTTCCTCATGATCAGAGTGTGGTGGCTGTTGCTATAAAAACCTCTGGCGGTGGAAGAGCAGGGCAGGTGCGAGCCACCAAGGCAGCCAGGCTCCCGAGAGAGAGTGAGAAGGACAGACCCAGGGAGTTTGTCCTCCTCTGCCTCAAACTCACCACCTCTGGGTAGGGGAGGCAGGGGTGTCTGGGGGGAATCTCTCCCCAGGGAAACTGGGAGCTGGGGAAGCCTATCCCCCACTTATAAATAACAAAATAACAGTTAAGCCCTCAGTGAGCATCTCTCTGTGCCAGCACGGCTGTCACCATCTTACCTGGGGGGAACGAAGCTTACAGAAGTGAACTCACTTGCCTGAACCCCAGAAAGTGGGGAGTTAGGAAGTGAACCCAAGTATGAACCAAAGCCCTTGGTCTTGACCACTCCTAACAGTGACCACACCAGGCCTGGGCCCTGCCAGCCTCACTTCCACCTCCTGGGCCGGCTCACTTGGTGCTGATTGGCTCTGACTGCCAGAAAATGCTTCTTCCCTTTGAATTCCAAGCTGCCTCCAGGTGGATTCCACCAACTGGTCCTTGTTTTGCCCTCTGGAACTACACAGAGTAAGTCTAATCTCCTTAGTAACTGCAAAATAAATTTAATGAACTTTATTAAGATATATAAGCTTATACACAGAATGCAAAATTTCTGTGTTTCAGTCTTTTATTTTTCATAATTACTAACACCATGGAAATTGTAGGGATTAGAGACTCAGCTGGAAATGAGGATGGATTATGTTACCAAGAGAGTTCAAATGAACCAAAACTCCCGCATAATAAGGCAGGCTGAGATTTGCATTAAATTAGGAGGTTGGTCCAGGCCCTTTAACTCCACAGGGACTGTGAATGACCTTCTACAGTTTTCTGGGGAAACTCAGAGCAGGGAGATGTTTATTTCTTTAAAAAAACAAATTGATCTCTAACATTATACTCAATAGTAAAAAACTGAAAGCTTTCCCTTTAAGATCAGCAAAAAGAAAAGAATACCTGCTTTCACCACTTCTATTCAATGTAGTACTGAAAGTCCTAGTCAGAACAATCAGGAAAGAAAAAGAAATAAAAGGCCCCCAAATTGGAAAAGAAATATAATTATTTATATTCACAGATGCCATGATCTTACATGTAGAAAATTCTAAAGATCTCACACACACACACACACACACACATACACACACACATGAAAGTGTTAAAACTAATAAACAAATTCAGCAAGTTTCAGGATACAAAATCAACACACAAAAATCCTTTGCATTTCTATACACCAACAATGAACAATCCAAAAAGAAATTAAGAAAACAATTCATTTACAGTAGCATCAAAAAGAATAAAATGCTTAGGAATTAGTTTATCCAAGGAGGTGAAAGACATGTACACTGCAAACTACACAACATTACTGAAAGAAAATAAAGGAGACACAAACAAATGAAAAGTAATGGTAGCCCATGTTCATGGTTGGAAGACTTAATATTATTAAGTCTTAATAATTAAAGATTTAATATTATGTCAATGCTATTCAACTTGATCTACAAATTTAATGCAATTTCTACCCAAATCCCAATGATTTTTTTTTTAGAAACAGAAAAATTTATCTTAAAATTCATGTGGAATCTCAAGGGACACCAAATAGCCAAAACAATCTTGAAAAAGAAAAACAAAGTTGAAAGTCTCACATTTCTTGATTTCAAAACTTATTAAAAAGCTACAATAATGAAAATGGTGTGGTTCTTGCACAAAGACAGACATACAGGCCAATGGAATAGAACAGAGAGCCCAAAAATAAGTCTTCACATATATGGTCAAATGATTTTGACAGTGGTGCCAGGACTATTCAATGAGGAAAGGACAGCCTTTTCAATAAATGATGTTGGGAAAACTAGATATACACATGCAAAAGAATGAAGTTGGACCCTTACATTACACTATATACAAAAATTAATTCAAAATGGATCAAACACCTAAATGTAACAGCTAACACTGTAAAACTCTTAGAAAAAACATAGGTGAAAACCTTCATGACATTGGATTTGGCAATGATTTCTTTGAAAGGAAACCAAAAACACAAGCAACGGAAGAAAAAATCAATAAATTTGGCTTTATTTTTCCATTAAAAAACTTTTGTGTATCAAAGGACATTACCAACAGAGTAAAAAGGCAACCCACAGAACAAAAAGAAAAAATTACAAATTATTAATAATATCTGATAAAGGTTTAATATCTGGAATTATATAAAGAACTCCTAAAACTCAACAATAACAACACAATAAAAAATGGGCAAAGATCTTGAATAGATATTTCTCCAAAGATATGCAAATGGCTAATAAGCACATGAAAAGGTGCTCAACATCAACATCACTAACAATTAGCGGAGTGCAAATCAAAACCACAATGAGATACCACTTTACATCCATTACAATGACTATTACATATATACACATAAAAGTGTTGCTGAGGATGTAGAGAAATAGGAATGCTTGGACATTGCTGGTGAGAATGAAAACGGTATAGCCAATCTGGAAAATAGCATGGTAATTCCTCAACAAAATTAAATATAGAATATGATCCAGCAATTTCACTTCTGGGTTATACCCAAAGGAACTGAAAGCAGAGACTTGACAGATATCTGTACACCAACAATGAAAGAAGCATCATTCACAATAGCCAAAAGATGGAAACAACCATTTGTCCATCCACAGATGGCGGGATTTTTTTAAATGTGGCATATACATACAATGGAATATTATTCAGCCTCAAAAAGTAATAAAATCCTGACACGTGCTACAACAGGCACAAACCTTGAAGACATAGATTAAATGCAGTAAGCCAGACACAAAATGGCAAACATTGTGTGATTTGACTTGCTATGAGGTTCTATCTGAAATACTCAAATTCATTGAGATAGCAAGTAACATAGCAGTTACCAGGGGCTGGAGGGAGGGAAGAATGGGGAGTTATTGTTTAGTGGGTACAAAGTTTCATTGTGGGATTGTTCTTGGACTGCATGCTTGTGTCCCCTCAAAATTCATATTTTAACACTTTAACACCCAGTAGGCTGTTATGAAGAGGTAGAGCCTTTGGGAAGTAATCAGGTTTATATGAGGTCATGAGGGTGGAGCGCTCACGATGAGGTTAGTGTCCTTATGAGAAGAGAAAAAGATCCAAGTTCTCTTTCTGCCATGTGAGGATACAGTACAGAGACAGATGTCCGTGAACCAGGAAGAGAACCCTCGCCAGACGTCACATCTGTAAGCACCTTGACCTTGGACTTCCCAGCCTCGGAACTGTGAGAAATAAATGTTTGTTTTTTAGACCACCCAGTCCGTAGTATTTTGTTAGAACAGCCTGTTAAGATGGAAATGATGAAAAAGTTCAGGAGATGGGTGGTGGTGAAGGTTGCATAAAATATGAATGTGCTTAACGCCACTGAACTGCACAATTTAAGATGGTCAAAATGGTAAATTGTATATTATATATATTTTGCCACAATTAAACATGCAAAATACATACATAAATTTACATTGTAACAAATCATATACAGAAAAAAATTTATTAGATGTCTGTGCTGGAAGGATCTTTAGAGATCTGATCCCATTTTCCAGGTTGAACATTTACCTACTACCACTATCCCTTTACTTCTAGTTTCTACCCCCAGGGAAAAGGAGGCTTGCTCAAGGACATGCATCTGGTCTACGGGAATCTAGGACTAGAATACAGCCTTTCTGACAGTTCTCCCAGCGACCTCCCCACCATCCCAGACTCATCAGGGAAGCACGGAACACCATGTTGGCAATAGCAGGTCCTTCTCTTTGTACACCCCCACAAGAATCAGTGGGATGTGGGTGATAAAGCAGGGCCTGAATATCCCAGCCTCTCTTTCAATCCCCAGCTCACATATGGCAGCACGCACATCACTACTTCCAATCATATGCCCATGGCAGACATAGTTAATTGATTACAGCACTTGCCCCACTAAGTCTGAACCAGACCTCACAACCTCAGCTCAGTGCTGGAGTTGATACGTAGATGAAACCTGTCTACCTTCCTGGGTCTTCATAAGCTGCATTCATTACCCAGGAGAAGGAGGCGGCAGAATGAACTTTCTCATTCTTTTCCAAAACTACTATCAGATATCTGTTATGTTCCATGTGCTTGGTCAAGAACTTTGCCCGCAATATCTCATGTAATCCCCTCAACCATGCTAAGGGATGCCTATCTTACACATGGGAAAGCTGAGACTTGGTGTGGCAAATATACTTGCCTAAGGCCAGCCTGCTCTTCATTCACAGAGCTGGAATTGAACCCAGGACTGTCCGGCTCCACCACCAACATCTGGAGGAGCTAAGGAGTCTCTAACGCTGGTCTGGCCAGCAGGTTCCATTTTATAAGCTACTGTTGGTTGGTTGAATCTTCTTGATCAATATGTTGCCTTTAAAGGGAGTTTGGGGCTGCGTTCAGGATCGGCAAGAAAGAGTGCTATGATTGATTGGTGATGTCTGCCACAGGAGCACATAGGTAGGACAGGAGTGTCATATGTATGCCATTTGTGCTGAAGTCTCGCACATGCCAAAAGCCAGTGTGTGAGACAGAGCTGAGTCCTGTGCCAGGATTGATCCTTGAGGTGGAACAGGGTACCTGTGAGCACTGCCTGCTCTCACCTATGATGGATGGCCACGCCATCTTGTTCTACTCTCAGTCTCTGCGTCCTCAGTTCTCTGTTCTGTTCCCGGGGGACACTGCCTTGTCCACTTCCCTGGGTTGGTGTTAGGATTGACAGAGGTGATGAACAGAAGACACTTAATGCCCAAGTGAAGATGTTGGCGGAGACACACAAGTGAAGATGTTGGCGGAGACACATTCGTATTTCACTCTCCTCTCTCAAAATCAGCCTAAAAAGGCGCCACCACAAATGAAAGAGAGAGGGGTATGTTTTTGTTATGATTTATACCAGAAATTGGCTACAACCCCATCCACAAAATATGAAACGTATCCGCCACATACTGTAAAATCTATAACAGAACAAATGAAGAAACCGAGAACCTACGTGAACATCTTCAGGCTTTGAGTAGCAGCCAGTTTCATTAAAATAAAGTATCCCCAGCTTGAGAGGTTTATCCAAAAATCCTTAGCTTAAAGTACAGAGACCCAGAAAGGGGTGGAGGTCACCCCCGGGGAGACCCAGCTGGGTGCTGCAGGTCTGCAGGAGAAGCCACACTGATGTGACACTTCCCAGCCCCCGCCTTCCCCACCCAGGGAGCTGCCAGAGGCTAGGTGGGGGAGGGAGGGCAAGGGCCCAGCAAGCCCTGGCACAGTCCCCGGAGGCTGTGACTTGCACAGCTTTGCTGACCACTGGGATGTCAAACACGGAGCTGTGCTCCCACAGCGAAGGGAACACTGCGGTGGTGAGAGTGTCTGAGATGACAAACTCAAATGCAAGCTGCCGACTGCCTGAGGCCACCCTCCCCACTCCTTCCCACGCTGTCCTCCATAGTGAGCTGGCCCCACCCGGAAATGAGTTAAAAGGAAACCAACACAGGAGCTATGCACTGATGCTGCAGAAAGGGAGAAAGGGAATATAAACAAGACAGATGAAGAAAATACTCCACAAGAGGAACTGCCCAAAGAAACAGAGGAAGCCATCAGAAAAATTGTTTTTCATAGTATTAAGACATGTCAGACAACAGGATACCCCTTAAAAAAAAACCTCAGTTGGATTGAAATAATGGTTATCAAGTAACAGCACAAAAGTAAATCAAACAGGAGAGATGAAAGCCACATTAAAAAACACCAAAAAATAGAATAAGCATGATTAAAATACTATAAAGCATATCGTGAATATGCTAGAATTAACTAGAAAAGACCTTTGTTTTTCAAAATTAGGAATAAAGCAATAGGGTTGCAAGACAAAGACTTTTAAACATATAGGCATCCAATAAGGCAAACGGCACAACATAATCCAAAAAATAATGCAAGAAAACAATCCTGAAATTAAAACAAATAAACAAACAAAAAAATTCTTGAGTCTGCAGACCAAAAGTTTATCAGAAAAGAACTGATAAAATATGTCAAACAGATCCGAATTGATATGACTGAGAATCAAAAACAGAGTCTTGTTGGTCAACTCACAATGACAGGAGGGAATCAGTTTGGTGCAAACACCTCCACGGCAACACCAGAAGATATTATAGTGGAATAACACCTACCAAGGTCTGAGGGCAAGAAAATACAATTTTATATCCAGCCAAGTTGATTTTCCAGATGTAATGGCAGCAGATGTTCTGTCTCAGCTGTGCCAGGAACTCAGGAAGCAGCCTTCGGGACTCTTGAAAAACACCATTAACAAACCCATCAAAAAAATACATTTGAAGAATTCAGGAAAGGCAAGGCCAGTAGGGTGTGTGGTAGGAGCCAGAAGGAGGGGGAGGATGAGGAGGAGGCGGAGGAGGGGAGGACCAGTGCTGAGTGTTGAATCTATACAGATGCATGGCAAGGTCTCAGCCTAAAGAATCACAATTGTGGTTTCAGAACAGCAGGAAAGGGGCTAACTTTGACACAATATAACAAAATCAGGAGGGTGTAGAATGAGAAGCAAGAAGAAGTATAGGTGTACTAATTTTTTAATCTTTTTTACTAAGACATTATCACATATAATATAAAAATTTAATCAGCAGTTATTTCAAAATCATAACCATAATACCTTAATGTTTTTAAAAAATTTTTCTCTCTAACTGTGGAAGGACACAATTTTTGTGAAGCTAAATGTATCTGAAGTTCATAATTCCTTCCATTACACCACAATTTTCATTTCTTCCCTTAAATTCAAGGAAATATACGATCCCATCTTTTTTCCTGTCAGTCTGTCTCCTCTCTCATAGCCGGTTTATATTCAGGGAGATAAGCCTGGATTTTATCCACCGAAAGTTTACTATCTCAGTTGTTTCTGAGTCACAGAGACGTTTATTTTACTTTCTTTTTTGTGTTGTTTCCTATTTCTTGAATTAGTTAATTCTTTACAATGTGTATTTGCCACTTTTATAAAAATACCTTATTCTTTAATTAAAATAGAAACAAAAGTGTCAACTGTTGTGTGCCTGTGAGGTTTATGTTTTATTTGTTTATTTATGCTCCCCTTTGTTCCTGTAAGGCGTTGACGGGAACTCAGCTTACAAAAAATACACACGATGCGAAGGTGTAATATAAACTACTGAAATCTGGAAGGAAGAGATACAGACAAAAGAGGGATTAGGGTGAGATAAGCACAGAGATGCCTGTCAGTTGTTCCTGAGCCATCCCTAGGGGTCAGCCATGGACCTGGCCATGGGCTTCCAAGTAGCCAAAGCAAAGAAAGGACAATGCTCTTTCATACAATTGTCAGTGTCGGGTGCCCAGATGGGCCCCTCTCTGTGCGCTTTGCTGCCCTCTCTGGCCTGGGAAGAGGCTGCAGTTTCTCATCGGCAGGTCATCGAGGCTGACCTCATCCTCCGGGAGCCCCTGCAGACCCGGGCTCTTCGTTCCACCTCCTCTTGAACGCTCTGCCAACCCCCAGGACTCGGCCACAGTTTCCACCTCGGCACAGGCCCTTGTGACCGGCTTTTGGGGCAGATGGGCTGACTGCTGGGCCTCTCTGCCAGTCCTCCCTGGACATTCTCTGCTGTGTTTCCCGCAGCCTCAGGCTCTGCTGGCACAAGCCAGCCCTGGCCCTCCCAAGCTCACAGAGCCTACACCTGGGTCCCTCTACCTGCTTCCACAGGTGTGTCCAAGAGGCAAGCTTGGGCCCCAGAGCCTCCGAAGGGGCCTGGTCGTGTGTCCTGGATTGGGTCCACTTGAAGGCAGACCTTGTGACAAGGGCCCGGGAAGTTCCCAGGAAGCTCAAATGAGGGTGGGGCAATGAGACGGAGAAGGGCGTAACTGGAGCTCACTTGTGCTGGGGGCTCCCTGAGGGACCCGTGCAGGACATACCTCAGCACAGTCCACCGAGGGACAGAAGCTGGGGTATTAGACACCCCTAGGAGTTCCAGATGGCCCTGCAGGAGGGCGGAGCAGGCTCCCACAGCCCTGTCCTCAGGCAGGAAGGCTGAGCAGAGCAGGCCTCTGATGTGGGATACTACCAGCATGCCAAGAACTGACCTCTGCAGCTGGCAGCGACCTCAAAGGTGGCCAAGGATGGATCTAGCCATGGGCTTGGGGATAGATGGGTTCCTTTCCACTCCCAGCACCCCCCATCTCGGAGACCCTTCATTTTTTAGTGTCTTGATCCTCTGGTGGCTTTTAGGAGCTTGACAGTGGAGTTGCTCCCATCTCCTTCCTAGCTGTGTTTCCTTAGACAAGTTCCTTAATCTCTCTGAGTCTTCATTTCTTCATTTGTAAAAAGGAATACTAAGAGAGCCTTCTTCAGAGGGTTGTGTGATGAATGGAGAGGGTGGGACACAGTGAGCACCTAGAGGGATGCAGTAGGCACTCAATAAATGGGTCCTGGTAGGCACTGGTACAGTGGCTGTGGCAGCTTCGGGGGACTGATACTGAGGTGCCATGAGACTCTTGTGAGGCAGTCACATCACTCCTTCCTCTGGGAACTTGCCCCTCTGAGGTCCCTCCTGATGGCCGCTCAGGGGCCTGTCCTTGGCTGGGCTGGGAGGACAGGACCTGTTGAACATCCTCCTTGTTCCTGGGCCCACGTTGGCTCCTGCTCCTCCGGCATCCTCCCCTCGCTCCTGCCTCACTGCATCCCGACAGCATTTGGAGGCTGCCAGTCTTCTCCCAAACTATGTCATGCTTGGCAGAGATCGAAGCTGGTGTTTTGACAAAAGAGGAGAGCTCTGCAGAAATCCACAGGAGGATGGCAGGGAGCTCAGTGAGGGAAGCTGCCAAGGTCAATCACGGGGCATCTGGCCTAGGAGAGGCCGTGGAGGCAGGGCAGAGATGGCCCGGTCTGGACAGCGAGACCCGGGAGGTGCCACCCCAGCCCTGTCTCTCCCAGTCCTGACGCTGGATGAGGCCACCGTGCTCAGACTGGGATTCTAACCTACCCCCTCTTCCCACTTTACCTATTTCCCCCCATCTAACGCTGCAGCCCCCGGGGGGCCGTGACACGCTCTCCCCATTGCACAGGTGAGGACTGCATGTCCCAGAGGCCACATGACTCACGCAGGGTGCACAGCCTCTGCATGCCAGAGCCGCCTGAGGCTCCCGCAGCCTGGACCGCAGAGCACATCTGCCCCCTGGACCCAGAGGCCAGACCCACAGCCACACAAGGGTTGAGGCAGCCACAGTCCTCACCTGGCTCCTGGCATTTCAAAGCAGTTTCCCACCCAACCTCTCATTCATTCCATCCGCATCACAGTCCTGTGAGACGCTCAGGCAGGATGATCATGCCCATTTGTCAGATGAAGAAATCGAGGCCTGGGGCGGGAAAGTGACTTGCCTGGAGCCCCCCAGGGCTTGGGAGTTGGTGGTGGAGACAGGACTAGGGGCCCGGCCACAGGGCTTACGAGCACTGGAGAGAAGCTGAAGGAGACGCAGCTCTGGGGGTAATCAGGGAGGGCTTCCTGCAAGAGTCTGGCTGAGAGGCCAGCTGGGGAGGACTGGAACGCTGAGCCTTGGTGAGAAAGGAGCTCAGAATGGAGGGCCGAGGTGAGCTCAGACAAAGGCCAAGAGAAAAGAGTCCGTTTTTCCGTACGGACAATGCAGAAATCTCAGACCTGAGCTGAGAGCTGAGAGCCTCCAGGGACTTGTCTGTCCGGAGCGAGTTTTCTCTGCAAAGATGTCACTCAGAGACCCTCACATGGCACTTCCCGTGTGCCCGGCACCCCGAGCAGCTTTGTGGGTGTGCACTGCCCTGACCTCGCCTTGGGCTGTGACATAGGGACTATCATTAGTGTTCATCTTGCAGGTGAGGTTAGGTCCCTTGTCCCTGGTCCCACAGCCCTGAATGGCAGGGCCAGGGCCTATGTGGCCAGGATGCCACAGTGCTGCGGTGGTTCCTTGGCCTGTGTGGAGTCTGTGACCACCCCTCCTGCACCGGTGGGAAAGTGTTGCCTTCCCAGCCAGGGGAGGGCAGTGGGCACCCATACAGGGTGCCGCCCTGCCTGAGGCTGGCCCCCAGGGAGCCAGGCAGGAAGAGGAGCAGGTCGGGCCAGGGCCGGGAGGCAGCATGTGAGGGGCTGGATTGGCCAAGACCCCAGGAGTTCTCATGCCAGTCCCACCCCATCAGCTTTTCTGGGCCTCGGTTTCCCCATCTGTAGACTGGAGGTCAGATTGGGGCCACCTGGTCCCTGCCAGTGCTCACATTCCTGGTCCCCATTGGGTTGGTGTGAGGTTAGAATAGTTAATACAAATAATGCTCTTGGGACAGGGCCCAGCACACAGCAGGCGCTCACTGCGTGCTCGTGATTGTTGTTGTCAGTCCACACTCTAGGAAGGAGGTTGGCTCTGCGCAGTGCGTTCACCTCCAACATCGAGGGCCAGACCCTGGTGAGGGAGGGTGAGTGACCAGCCCAGGGACAGCAGTGGGAAAAGAAGGGCCAGGCTTCAAATCTCTGTCTCCCTGACCCCGAGGCTTGGGCTCTTAGGGTCTCCCTAGTGGCACCCACTGACCTGAACCACTGATCCATTGCTCCCAGATGGGTGCCAGCCAGCTTCCTCTGGGAAGAGATCGGCCGGAAGCAGACTGCCGCTCAGCCCCACAGCTTGCAGGCTCTGCCCGTGTGTCCCCGCCCTGCCCTGCTCCAGGACTCTGTCACCTCTGACTCCAGCCCTGCAGCAGCCTCTTCTCTGGCCTCCCTACCTCCATCTGCCCTTGGCCCCGAGGATGAAGCCTATGCGCCTCATCTTGGCATCTAAGACTCTTGTCACTCTGGCCCCACCGACGTCTCTGGCCTTGTGGAGGCCACACCTCCATGCACCCCTCTGGTCCAGCCTCACTGAACCATCCCCCACCAATCCAGGCCTTTGTGCATGCTGCTCCCTCCCCCTGGGGTGCCCTTTTCTGCCTTCAATGCCAGACAAACTCCTACTCATCCCTCAGAGCCCAACTTGGGTTTTACATCTCCTTCTCCAACAGCCTCATGGCTGACCACCTGTCCCGTGTCCCCTTTTCCCCCACTCCCTGGTTCCTCATGCCCTGAGCCTGAGTGGCTGTCATTGTCTGTTTATACGTCTGCCACCCTGGGAGACTGTGAGGGCTTCAGTGGCCAAATCCATGGCCGAGTACATGTAGTGCATGCCAGGAAGGGTTTGTCATCCATTCACTCATTCACTCATTCACTCATTCACAATCTGCACTAAGCACCCACTTCATGTTCCAGGTGTCAGCCTGGCCAGGCAGGAGAGGACCTCCAGGTGGAGGGACCAGGTGAGCAAATGCTGCAGAGGTGGGGAGCAGAGTGTCCAGTAGGGACCTGGAGCCTGGGAGGAGCCCAGTGGGGGTGGGGTGATGAGGTCAGAAAGGATGGTGGGGGCCAGGTCCCCCCAGTACTCCCGCCATGAAGGGCAGGGCCCTGACCTGAGGGCAGAGGGAGGCCCTGAAGGTTTTGAGCTCAGATTTCCGCTTTGAGCTCATCACTCTGCTGATGGAGAACAGACAGGGACAGTCAGGAGGAGTCCGCAGGCCAGGAGCTGTGGGCTGGGGTCAGGGAGGGGGATGGGGAAAACAAGGGAGGCTCAAGGTGAAATTCAAAGCTCGATTGGAGCAAAGAATGAATGACCACTTGGGCGAGGGGCTGGTGGCAGTGTTGTCAGAGATCAGGCAAGGACCCAGGTTCTGGGACAATCAGGGGTCCCTGACATCATGACTGAGTAGCTCTGGTCCCAAACTCTGAATAGTCCCCATGTTCCCTCAAAGGTGGAACTCGCCACCCTGCCATGGCTGGAGACACAGGGTCAGAGGCGGAGCCAGGCTGGGGGAGCGAGGTGTCTCCCCTGAATCTTCCCCGACAGGATGGGTGACCTTGTGCAAGACCGTGCCCTCCTCTGGGCCTCAGTTTCCCCATCTGCACAGTGAAGACATCCCTTCCAGCTTCAAGCTTTGCCTGTGAAGCCAGTTTGCCACCCTCAGCCTCCTCACCAGGAGAATGAGTCTGTGGGAGGGCAAAGGGGTGAGGTGGCCTCCAGTGACGTTCCTAATGGGCTCTTCCAGGGAGGCCCCTGGGGCCCAGTGTCCTCCCATGATGGTCTCAGTGAGGACTGAAGGGTTTACTGCATGTGAAGCTCAGAAAAAGCCCCAGGACCCTCCTCACCTACCCTTCCTGGGCTGGATTCAGGCTGGTAGAGTAGTATTTATGCTGGGAATTTAATCATCATTTCTGATGATAAAAGAATTGAAAAATAAATTGAAAGTGTCAAGTGCTGCATGAGGGGGCGTGAAGGAGTGAGGCGGGGCCCAGCCATCTCGCTTCCACACTGGGCTACTTCCCAGGCCTGAGAAATTAGGCAAATTTTCGTTTCCATAAATGTAGGGGTGATGGGGGGGAGCAGAGCGGAGGCGGCCGTGGGCTGGAGTGGCTTAAACCAGTTCATGGAGCTGATCAGTATATTTTAAAGAATTTTGTCAGCAAGTTATTAAACACAGAGACTATTAAAAATTAAATTATGGTAACTTAGGATGAAATAAATTACGTTAAAAACAAAGATAATAAATACTCAAAATTCATGGAATCCTAATTATCTTTTAATATTGTACCATTGAATATGCTTTGGAGGGTGTCTACAGCTACCGTGTCCGACGGTGGAAATACGGTATCACGGCGTGTTACTCTGTATCTCTTCCCAGCTTCACTTTCGGTGAGTCTGATCTCATTGGGAGCTTGAAATCGACATGGTGGAAGTATTTACACCACAGAGATTGGCAGATACCTCCAGTCAGGGCTGTTTGTCCTGGAGAGCCGGTCGTCAAACATTCACTGTATACCACCGAGTGGGGGAGGGGAGAAGGCAGCAGATCCCAGCCCGGAGGTGGGCGCATTAGACCTTATCCAGCCCCAGCCCTGAGCCACAGCCCACAAACTGCTTCTCAGGCGAGGGGCCCCGGACAAGCCACCAGACCAGATGGGAAACACCTGTGCAGGCCGTGGCTGGCAGGCCACCTCAGGGGCTACAGGCAGGTCACCAGGCAGAGGGCCTCCCAGGCCCCCAGTCAAGCCGAGCCCTGCTTCCTGTTCCCACAGCCTGACCTCTCCTCACCCACGGGTCATGCCCTGTCGCCTGAGAGGTCACCACACTGCCCCCAATGGTCTTGTCCGGGTTTTAGCACTGGGAAGTTCCATATCCCAGGGAGCCCCTCAGATCTGGGCTAACTGAGATGGCTGGCCACGCCTTGCCTGCCGCCCCGAGGTGGACAAACGCTACTAACCAGCCCTCTCTGGGCACTGGCTTGAGTGAACAGCCCGTCGCACGCACTTCTCACCACTCACGGCCGACGCAGGGGGAACAGGCACTGAGCGCAATGGGCAGGGACGGGTGAAATGACAACCAGAAAGTGGGGCGTCGGAAGCCTCCAGGCTCTGGCTGTCACCCCAGACCCAGACCTGCACCTGCACCCTACTCTGTCATCTGTCACCAACCCCACCTCCCTGCCCTGCCCCTGCCACGGTGCCACCTGCCCCCAGGCACCCGCAGCCACTGTGCACACAGGACCTGCTCTTGTGCACTGCGTGTACACGCATGCACACATGGAGGGCCCTTCCCCACATCCTCATTCGTGCGCCACCTTCCTGCGCAAAGTGCCCTTCGAGGGCCTCCTCTCATAACTCTTGTCTCCAGGTGTTCTATGAAGTTCGCCAGCACATCAAACACAGGCAGAGTGGAGCTGAATCTTACTAACAGCTTAATTATCTGGGGCAGGAACCCAATTTTTCAGGTAATAATTATAATCATTAAAAATTCTCTTATTGGTGGTGGGGAGGGAGGTTCTGCCAGGAAGAGCAGGGACTCAGGGAGGCAGCGAGTGTTCTGAGAACAAGACCCAGCTGCCTCCCCCCGTCCCCGGGTAACTCTGCAGGCAGTTCTGGGGCTGGGGTGATGCAAATGGAAGCTTAGAGAAGGGAGTCAAATGGCCTCTCTCGGGGACCCACATGACAAGTGACTGTCACCTGCCTGGCCCAAGAGCATTTGGCTAGGCCTGAGATGACAAAAAGAGCCAATCAGGGCTTCCCTCCACCTGCTACTGGATGCTCCTCACAGGAGCTGCAAGTTCTTAGAGAAGGGGGTGACTTCACCGGGATGAGGGAACCCCAAAGCAGGAGGGTGGTGTGGTGGGTCTCATCGCTGGGCTGGTGTCACTGCACTCCTGGCCAGGGTTCTGACGGTGACCTGTGACCTTGGATGGGCCACCCGCCCACCTGCATTGCTCAGCTCTTGGTAGCGAAGGACACCTTCCCAGCCAGCTCCTCACTGCAGCCCCCTGCAAAGCCACCCCAAGGAGCACTGTGAGAGCAGGGCCTCGTCTCCACCACCCGCCTCCACACCTGTCCTCAGTGTCCAGACCAGAGCCTGGCACGCAGGAGGCTCCCAAGAAACATTTGTAGAAGGACTGAAAGAGCCTGTTCACGAGCAGAACAAGTCTGAGGCAGGCATTCGTATCCCCACTTAACAGACGAGACCGAGGCCCAGAGGTGACGTCACTCACCCAAAGTCACATAGCTCATCAGTGGGGGCAGGGACTGGGCAGGGGAGGGTCAGAAAGAAGAAGCTGAGAGCTAGTTTTCCAGGGGGCAGACAGGACCAGAACAGGGCTGGGGGTAGCATGGGTCCTGGGAGAGACAGCCAGAGCTGTCCTGCACTTCGATGGTAAATCAAATGTTTTGTGAGGCTCAGCCACCCGCTGGGAAACCAGGAGGTGGGAGGCCCCAGAAAGAGGTGGGGATGGAGGAGGCAGCCTTGTTTGCATAAAGACCCTGCCTCCTCCAATCAGCTGGGCTCTCAAGAGAGGGATTACCAGGGCCTGGCCAGTCACCAGGAGGCTGACAGCAGAGGAGGGTGGAGCAGAGCCAGGCCCTGCCCAGGTCAGCCACCAGGCCCTACCCTCTGTGCACCTGGCTGCCCTTCCCACCCTGCTCTTCCCTCCTTGGCCTTGGTCACTACTCCCAACAGCCCTGCATCAAGGGTGGGGATAATCATCTCCACTTTGCAGATGAGGCAACTGAGGCCCAGAGAGGCCATGTGACTTGTTCAAGATCACACAGCAAGTCAGCAGCAGACCCAGAACTGACCCAGGCCCTGACTCCCAGCCCAGGGTGCTGAGTCCTGCCCCTCTGGCTTCCTCCCAGCTACCCTGGCCCATGGTCCTTGCTGGGCACCCCACCCCATCCTGTCCTCTGCTACCACCAGCTCCTCTGCCCCACCAAACGCTCCACCTAGCTCAGAGCTGCTAGAGACTCCAAGCTCTTCTCCAGCCTCCATCCCTGAGCCCAGACCCTCTGCTCCAGCTGCGCAGACACTGGGTCAGGGAGACACAGGGTGTCGGGGCTGGTAGGGGCCCCAGGAAGCCTCCGGCCCCATCCTCTGGGGTGGCAGGTGGAGCAATGGTCCCTCAGCGGCTACACTGTGCCCCTCACCTCCATCCCAGAAGCCCCAGGGCCCCGCGTGGGCAGCTGCTCTTCTCCCTGCACTTCCCCGGCTTCCTGCCTTCCTTCTGCCCCAGCAGAATCTGTGAGTCCGGGTCTAAGGTTTGATTCACCCACTTCCAGGGAAGGAGGGCGGCCGTCTACACCTTCAGTGACTCAGAGGCTGATGTGATTCACTCTGCTGGGAAATGTTTGCTTCTCAGCAGGGACCCCCAGGCCTCCTCCTGGAAGGCTGGGGTCTTCTGAGGCTTCCCTTTCCTACTTGCCTGGTGGCTTCGTGGGGAGTTGTGAGGAGGCGGCAACAGGGGTGGAGGGAGCCCTGGGGACCCCCACGAAGTGAAGAACAAATCTAGACAGTGTGGTTGGGAGGAAGAAGATGGACTTACAGCTCACCAGGGGCCTGGGTTTGAATCCATGCCCCATCATAGGCAAGCTGTGTGGCCTTGGGCAGGTCATCAGGCCTGGGCCTTAATCTCTGGGCCTTAATTTCCTCACCTGCAAAAATGGGCATAAACTACAACAGGATTCGTGACATCTGCCTCCCAAGGCTTGGACGGGGGGTGTATGTAAATGCCTTGCACATAGAAGGGGCTCAATTCTCCCCTCTGGCCCATTTGAGGTCTCGCTTTTCTCTGCCCAGAACACCTCCTCCAGGTCTTCCCCTGGCTTTCCTCCAAATTCCCTTTTCCACGTGTCTCTGCCCTCGGGGAGAGGAGACTATATCGGTTTCACAGGTTCTGCCTCTACTGCAGTTTAGGAAAGAGAACACGGAGGCCCCATCAGCAGGACTGGCCCGGCCACCGCACGCCAGGACACCAGGCACAGGTGGATCATACATCCGAGGATTGAAGCGTGGCTGCTTCCCCGCTGAGGAGCTGAATCTCGCAGCTGGAAAGGGCCCTTGGCAGAGAAAGGGGCTCTGGGGCCCAGAGTCCTGCTGTGATCCAAGGGCTCAGCAGAATTCTTTGACGTGTCTAATTTCTAATAAAGCAAGGAGGGACTGCCCTCAATAGCTCTGATGACCCAGGGTCCGTTTAGACTGGGGAGACCCCTGGAGGGAGGGAGTGGTGTCTTCCAGGCTGAACCACCCAGAGACCCCAGCCCTGATTCACAGCCCCCTGAAGGTGTCTCCAGGCCCCTAGGAACTGCCAGGTGAGGCCGATCGAAACTGAGAAACTGAGAAACAACTCACCTCACTACTGCGCCCGGGAGGACACAGTGTTGTCAGAAGGAGGGGCCTCTGGAGTCAGACCCGCTAGAGCCCAGAGGGGCCGCCAGACACCTGGGCTGGCCCTGGACAGGTCCCTGGCAGCGGCCTTGTCTCCTGAGCCTCAGTCTTCTCACCTGCAAAGTGGGAGTAGTGGTCCCTCCCTCACTCAGTTGTTGTAGGGATTAAATGACGTGAGTGAAGCCCCTACACGGTGCCTGACACATAGTGGGTTTTCAACCAATGCACAGTACTGTAGTAAAGTGCCACAAGCCCAGCTATAGGAAAGCGCACACTTGGAATCCACACCGCCGGGATGCAACGCCCCGCTCAGCCACATCCCAGCCCCATGCCCTTGAGCAAATAACTTAGCCTTAATGTGTCTGAATTTCCTATCTGTAAAATGAGTTAATAAAAGTAATTCCTTTCCAAGGTTGTCATGAGGATTAAGTAATACTTGTAAAGTTCTAGAACAGAGTTGGGCACACAGAAAGCCTTAATAAAATTAGCCTTTTATGGTCGTGTGCTGACGTGCTGGTATTATTTCAAGGTCATTGTCCAACCTTTCAACGACCCCTGCGGATCTTTGCAGGCCAACTCTCTGTCCTTGTGGTCTGTGAGGACCTCGTGGTTCCCTGTGGCATCTGCCCTGCCCTCCTCCTGCTCAGAACACCATCAAACAATCCGCCGCCTCGGCCTCCCAGAGTGCTAGGATTACAGGCGTGAGCCACCGCACCAGGCCTCATAAGGACAGTTTTTAACATTTAAAAAGAGTGTGGGGCCCCTGACTGCCATGGGCTGTCCTTTGAAACTGGAGGTAGCAGAGAGCAGGGGTGAGGATGTGGTGTTGGGCAGACCTGAGATCACATCTCAGTGCACCACACCCTGGCTGTGTGTCTTTGGACGCGCACTCAATTCCCTGAGCCTCAGTTTCCTCATCTGTAAAGTGGGGATAATAATAGTACCTACCCCTGAGGGGTGTTGTGAGGATTAAATGAGATAACTCAGGCAAGTCACTCAGCCCAGTGCCCCAGCACACAGCAGGTGCTCAAGACATGATGGCTGTTATTATCATTATTAATATGTCACTGTCCCAACAGCTACTCCTAGATGCCAACGACAGAGAAAACACACAATGGACAAAGGCTACCAGGAATGCGGACACGCCTCTCGGTACATTGCTATTGTTACAATCACAGCAGCACATGCAGATAGCGACATGGCACTTTGCTTTGTGCCGGACCAGTTACTCTGTCTACAAACAGTGCCTGGTATCCAGGCAAAGCCAGGCCCCTTACAGTAAGCACCACAGCAGTTCTGGGCCCTAGCCGGGGACCTCAGCCATGGCTCTAGTCAAAGCCAGTGGGGACTTTCCGAGAGTCACAGTTACAGTGGCAGTAACAGGGGCCGCCTGCCCAGCCTGGTCTTCCTCCCTCCTCCAGGCCATCTCCTGGGGCAGAGAGGAGAAATCCTCCCCTGTTGACCCCTCCAGCCCCAGCGTCCCAGTGAATACAAAATCGTCTCACGGGAGGGACTGGGATGACCGTGTAGTGAAACTGGCTGTCCACATCCCCTGCGCAGAGCCGTTTAATGAACACACGCTGCTGGCCCTCGTGGCCTTGAGCCACATGCAAACGAACCAGGTTCCACAGGGTCATTTAATTAGCTGGGGAGGGCGGGCTATGGGGAGAGGGAGGAGACAGGCAGCAGGGACAGAGGCAGAGAAAGGGGAGAGGGCGAGGGAGGGACAGAGAGGAGGAGGGTGGCAGGGAGGGAAAGGGGCCAAGGGAGAAGGCCCAGAGGCTGAAGGATCGTGGGCTATTCCGAAGCCCCAAAGAATGCCAGGCAGCCTGGAGCATGGGCAAAGCAAGATGGGACCCAGGGGCCCAGGAAGCCTTGTCGTATGTTGGGCAAGGGGTGAGGACCAAAGTGGGGACTAAACAACATAATGTTCTCTGTGCAAGCACTGCCGACTTTGTATAACGGGTGTCCTCCCGGGCTGTCCACAGTAGCCTTACTTCTCACCACACCCAGACCCAACTGTGTCCACTTCTGAAAGGATCCAGGGACAGCCAGGGCTGGAAGGGACCATTAATAGCACTCAATTGTTCTGTTCTTTTGTATTGACCAAGTGACATGTGAGCACATTCCCATGAATGCACTGCGTTCTCATGCGTGTGTATGGGAAGGACTCTGGCCATGTGGATAAAGGTAATGGCCTCAGTTTACAAGCGAGGATGGGCCAAGGCAGTTGCATGGTGCACTAAGTCGGGAGAGGGTTCTGTGAAGTAACGCATGTAGAGTGCCCAGTGCCTGGCACCTAGCGAGTGCTCTGTGGTGTTGCCTGGTGCTGGGTTGCTCTTACCACACTGTGGACGGTCGTCTGTTTCTCTGCAGGTCCTGCGCTGAGCACTTAAAGCATGACGGCCAGACCGATTCACCTCCTTTTCCCAGGAGCTCAGAGCAAGTCCCGCGAGGAGCCAGGATTAGCAACGTTTGATGACTGGGTGCATAAAGGAGGAGCGGGGTACAAGCGTGTTAGGTGACCCAGAGAGTGTCTCCGAGGGCAGAGGATAGACAGAAATGTGTCCCCAGGCCCCCCCACCCCATCTCTTATACCTAAAAGGCAAGAAGGCACCACTGGGTGACCGGCTAATGGAATTTGTCCCCATACCTGGGGAAGATGGGTGCTGAACCCTTCTTGTGGAAGAGGAGAGAGAGGCCACCCTCCTGGCTTCTGCCCAAACCCAGCCTCTGTGCTGGGCTGATTTATGTGGGTCACTTGGTGCAGACCCGGCCCCGGGGACTGCAGGACCCACTGCCGTGAGGGCAGCAGGTTCGCAAGAGCAGGTGCTCCTCCTGTGCTCATCAAAGGCCACTCAGCGCCTGGATTCAGCCATTCCTGCCACCCCCACGGGGTCTCCCTGCCCACCCGCTCTGCAGCAGTCCCTGTGCTCTGTGGGCCCCACACCTGCATGCTCCCTCCTGTCTCTGCTCGCTTTTAAAGGATCCAATTAATAGACATTCTATTTTCACAAAACACTCCTTTCCACATCCATCCTGCCCCTGAGCTCTCACTCTGCCCTTGCCAGTGTCAGCAAAATCTGTCCCCTCACAGAGGGACATTGAGCAATATTCCACACATGTAAACAGGTTGCTCTGGCCCTCTGGTCTTCACGCTGGGACAAGGCAGTCATAAAAACCTTGCCTGGTTCAGTGTGCGTACAACACTCTACCGAAAAGGAAGCCCCTTAAATGATCGGTCATGTTGTCTTTGAGTAAAGACACGGGTGGAGGAGAAGGGGACATGTACACACAAGGAAGATTCAGGGGTTAGATGGACTTGGGTTTGTGCCTCGGACTTACCAAACACTGGCTGCAATAATAGTACCCGCCTTGCTTGGGAGATTCAGAACTCAAGTACATGGGAAAAATCGGGATTTCCCTAGACTTCTGCTTCCGTAACAGAGAACAGAGCTGGGTTACTCTCCTATCTGAAGCAATTGAAAAACATGGCACAATATGTACAACGATGGTTTGTAAAACATTTGACATCAGGCAACAAAGGACAGGGATTCTCTACAAGATGGGAAACAAAGTGAGCCCCACGATTTCCCCACTCACCTGCCTGAGCGAGTTTCCTAGACATGGCCCAGGGCAGCAAGTCCAGATGGAGCCGGGAGAGCTCTGAGTTGAGCAGCTGGAGCTGGGTCTAGGGAGAGTTCGCGAGACAGAGGACCAAAGCGGGGAGAGCTGCACGGAGAGAACGCCAGAGATGTGGGAAGGACCCTCCTCAGCTGAGTCCTGGTCAGCACACGCGTGTAGGGAAACCACCTGATTCTGGGGAAAGAACCATCCAAAAGGGTTAGAATGGGAGGGAAACAGCCTGTGATGCTCACACAGTGCTGAGAGTGACACCAATGACAACCAGCCAGACTGGAAAACTTCACGATTCCCTGGACACTCAGAAAGGTCTTGCCTCAATATGGGGAAGAATTAGTCCGAGACTGAATGCTGCTGGCTTAGCTAACAGGTCTTAAAAGCAAGACCCCAAAGGATCAAACTATTATCTCAGAACACATATCACAAATATTTGCAGAAAAACAAAAGTATCCAGCATAAACAGGGTACAAGTCACATTATCTTATATCTAATAAAAGATACCAGCCATGCAAAGAAGCAGAAAAAAATTGACCTGTAGTGAGAAGAAAAATCAATACATCAACCCAGAACTGACACAGATGTCAGAATTAGTAACAAGACATCAAAACAGTTATTAGAACTGTATTCCTTATTTTCAAAAAGCCAGAGAAATAATTTAACATGATAAGTAGAGACACAGAAGATATAACAACATCCAAATAGAATGTCAAGAGCTGAAAATTATAATGCATGAGATTTTTAAGACATGCTCATGATGGAATTGGTGGCAGATTAGACGTTGTAGAAGAAAAGATTAATGAGCTTGGAGACATAGTGATATAAACTATCCAAAATGAATCACAGAGGAAAAAATAACTTTTAAAAACTGAACAGAGCATCAGCAAACTGGTGGGAACACTTTAAGAGCCTAAAAGACATGTAACTGTATTCCTGTAGGAGAAGATTGAGAGGGCATAAAAAAATTTAAGGAAATTTTGCCTAAAAAATTCCCAAATTTGATCCAAGAAGCTTAATAAACTACAAGCATAAGAAACATTTTTTTAAAAAAAATGACAAGGCACATCGCAATCAAACTGTTCAAAACCTGTGAAAAAGAGAAAATGTTAAAAGCAGCCGGAGAGGAAAAAATGACAAGTCATGCATCAAGGAACAAAGACAAGGATGTACAAACAAAGCTAAGATGAGAGCAGCTTTCTAATCAAAGCAATGTAATGAGTGACATCAGCGAAAATGACAAGACACGAGATGCCATATACAAAATGCAGAGAGAAAAAGAATGCTAACCAAGAATTCTATATTCAGAAAAACTACCTTCAAACATGAAGAAGCAGCTAAGACATTCCTAGATAAACAAAAATTGAGAGAGTCTATTGCTCTCAGATCTGCTCTACAAGCAATACTAAAGGAGGTCTTCCAGACTGAAATGAAATGACACCAGACAGAAACTTGGATCCACATGAAGAGACCAAGAGCACTGGCCAGGTAACTGCACAGGTGGTACCACAGTGGACGTGCTGGACTCCACCCTTTTATCATTGTGCTTCTCACGTCGGCTGACATATCAAGCTTTAGACTTCTATTGCAACTCTTATCCATATCCGTCCATTCGATTCCTTCCCCATATCCACTACTCCCATTCATTTATTTATTCACTAATAGATGTGTTTATATATCAAAATACTTTGCTTTCACAGAAGTACCCTAAAATTTCCAATCACATTTAATTAAAATATATTTCAGTACCCTCTCATATTGCATGTCAAATTTTAGCAAAATGGGCCAACTCTTTTGAAAGTTATCATAGCATAAGCGTAAATTTGAAATCTTATAAAAATTATATGCAAAAGAGGGGCCTTCGAGTTGCTTATGAAGTTAAGCATATATTTCCCATATAATTCAGAAATCCTCTTTAGAGATATCTACCTAAATGAATTGAATGCATCTGATATGAACCCACATATTTATAGCAGCGATATTCGTAATTTCCCCTAACTGGAAACTCCCAAGGGGTCTTTCAACAGGTGAATGGATAAACAAATGCTGGTCCAGCCCTACAATGGATATCGCTCAGCTCTTTAGAGGAACAAGCTATTTATATACACACACAGACACACACACACATACGCATGAGAATATCAGCCCTTTGAGCAAAAATAATATTAGTAATATAGGGTGGGGTTTATATCTCATGTAGAGGTACCCTGTACGACAATAGTAGCACCAAGGCGGGAGAGGAGAGGAAGCACACTGTTGTAAGGTCTTAAACTCCATGAGAAACGGTACAGTATCTTGTAGGTAGATTGTGCTAACGATGCCTACCATAAATCCTACAGCAACCACTAAAATGCGAAACAGAGAGTGCTAGCTAACAAGGCAACGTAGAAGACACCGTGGAGTCATAAGTAATGCTCAGTCCAAAAGAAGGCAGGGAAAGGGGAAAGGTTTACAAAGAACAGAGAGGACAAATGCAAGCACAGCAAGATGTAGATTGAAACCCAATAATGTTACTGTTCTGATCTCCTTATCCAGGGAAGTAAACCAAGACACAGAGAAGGAAAGGGGCTTTTCCAAAGTTGTGGGGTCAGGAAGGAGCAGGGCCTGTGCTGAGAGAACCTCGTGGGAAGTCTGCCCCTGGCCAAAGACCCAGAGCATTTTGCCTCCTGTGGGATTCTGTGGTCCATGTGGACACAGGGCTGGCTGGGGACACAGAAATGATCCGTTCCACCCCTTCGTTTTGCAGATGGGGAAGCTGAGGCCCTGAGAGGCAAAGGGGCTTGTCCAAGGTCACACTCAGAAGCAGGGGCACAGCTGGGACGGTGGCCCAGCTGCCAGCCAGATCTCTCCTCCCCACCCCGGCAGCCTGGCTCCTTGTAGCTGCTCCTGGGTTCTTTCTTTTTGCCTAATCCGCTGTGGCAGCACCTGCCTTTGGTTTTCCCTCTGTCCTGGCAGACCTAGTTAGTGGTGAGAGCTTGTCATCACATGGAGTCATCTTGGAAATGCTCCCAGGATGCTTTCCAGGAGACATTTCCTTGGATTTTTTTTCCTCCATATAAATAAGTCCAGAGTCATCTCTCTGCCCAAATCAGAGAACATCAGGCTCCTGACAGTGCTGGTGGCTCCTCACTTCTCAGAGGTCTCCTGGCCCATCAGAGCTGAGAAGCCCTTCAGGGATCACTAATGCAGATTGGGAAAACTGAGGCCTGAGAAGGGAAGGACTTTCTCAAGGTCTGTCAAGGGCGGGTGGGGAGCAGAGGCAGAACCTGCACCCCGGGTCTGAGCTTCTGGACCCCGCTCTCTTGCCACAGCTGATCTGCACCTGTCGAAGGCTCCAGTGTGACTGTAGGACCCAGTTTCCAGGTGGGGTCATGATGTCAAGGTCACCTTGTTTCTGCCCGTAAGCATGAGGCGAGCTGATTTCCTTTTAAAATAGCTTCATAAAACAAGCGATTCACGCTGTGAAACATTCAATTGATTCCAAAATTTAAAAAAAAAAGGACTCTAATGAGCATTCTGAGTGACACCACTAGCTCTTGGGGGAATATTCTTCTAACCGTCTCTGGCTGGGTTTTCTCCGCATGCCGGTCCTTTCCCCAGCCCCTCCTGTCCAGCTCTGCCCCAGCGAGGCTGCCCTGTGTACACGTGTCAGGGACCCTCTGGACAGCTGGCTTCTGTCAGCTCAGCCAGTGGGAGGTGCTGCCCTAAGACCAGAGGGCAGGAGGGAAGGTCGGGGGAT
>NW_012154175.1:483214-509923 GCF_000956105.1 Propithecus coquereli
CTTTCTCAAGGTCTGTCAAGGGCGGGTGGGGAGCAGAGGCAGAACCTGCACCCCGGGTCTGAGCTTCTGGACCCCGCTCTCTTGCCACAGCTGATTCGCACCTGTCGAAGGCTCCAGTGTGACTGTAGGACCCAGTTTCCAGGTGGGGTCATGATGTCAAGGTCACCTTGTTTCTGCCCCTAAGCATGAGGCGAGCTGATTTCCTTTTAAAATAGCTTCATAAAACAAGTGATTCACGCTGTGAAACATTCAATTGATTCCAAAATTTAAAAAAAAAGGACTCCAATGAGCACTCCGAGTGACACCACTGGCTCTTGGGGGAATATTCTTCTAACCGTCTCTGGCTGGGTTTTCTCCGCATGCCGGTCCTCTACCCAGCCCCTCCTGTCCAGCCCTGCCCCAGCGAGGCTGCCCTGTGTGCACCGTGTCAGGGACCCTCTGGACAGCTGGCTTCTGTCAGCTCAGCCAGTGGGAGGTGCTGCCCTAAGACCAGAGGGCAGGAGGGAAGGTCGGGGGATTTCTTCCTGCTCCCTGCTAGATTGATCTCCGTGTCCCCAGGGGCAGGGGCAGGGGCAGGGGCAGGGACCAGGGGGCTTCCTGAGAAAGGTGCCCCCCAGGTGTGTGGGCCAACCATGACTGCCAGAATGAATATTGCCTAGCCCTGCCTATGGCGTGGATGGGCTCTGGCTTCCTCACTCCAGTACCACCCCGACGGGGCTGCCGCTGAGCCAGGCCCTCCTCCACTGCCCTTAGGGCCGGGGCTCTGCCTTCCACGCCAGATCTCTGTGAGCAGGTGACCTGCCTGTCTCCACCTCCACCTCACCCCTTGCTTCGCTCACTCCCTGAGCATTACTGAGCCCCGAGCTTGTGCAAGGAGAGGCAGTCATGGTGGGGGAGGTGATGACAGAGAAGGGGTCGCCTTCTCTGCCCAGCTCCTCCTGACCTGCCACCCTCTCTCCCCTTCCCCTGCACTGTGTTTTGCAGAGCACACTCTGGAACCTGGAACTACAAAGCACGTCTCCTTTGTTCTTCATAGGTCTCCCCCACTGGAATGCAAATGCCACGGGGGCAGGATTGAGTCTACCTTGGGCACATTTGTATTCCTAGTGCCTGGAACAGCACCTCTACACACTTAACAAATAACTGTTGCGAATGACAGAACAAATGAAGAGCTCCCAGCCTGGAGGAGGATATTGGAGAAGGATGGCCAATGCTCGAGTCAGCCACCCTTACGGGTACAGGGCTGGTTTAAGGCGATGTCATGGAGGAGTGGGCCCAAGCAGGATGCAGGACAGGAAGGTGGACAGGAAGGTGGAGGACCCGGGTCAGTCACTTGCTCACTCCTGTATTCATTAGACGTATCCTGAGCGCTTTTCATGCTCCAAGCACTGAGATGGGAGTAAATGCCAGATCAGACCCTGTGCCCACCCTGAGGAGCTCTCAGCCACCTGGGGGAGACAGACACCTGTGACTGGGGTGACAAGAACCTCGGTAGGACACGCAGGGACTGCCGCTGGAGTGCAAGCCGGCATTTATCGAGCTACTAAATTCCCTCTTGGGTGAAACCTATTTGAGTTGGGTTTTCAATACTTTCAACAAAGAGAGTCAAGCTGCTTTAAACCCAAAGGGAATTCAGTAGCTTGCAGAGCTGGGAAAGACACCAGGGAGTAGCGGCAGGCACAGCCGGGTTCAGAGGCTCCAGCGACATCACTGGATCTCTCGTTCCCCTCATCTGTCTCAGCATCTCTTTATTTCGCTCCGGCTGTGTAGGGGCATCTTCCCCTTTGCTGTGGGATTTATTCACGAGGCAGGAGAGGGGAGGCGGAAGGAGAGCCACAACCGTTGTGCTCCAAGCTTATGTCACCCCATCTGGTGACTCCAGAGGGAAGAGAGAACTGTTTTCTCTTACAGCCACATAGAAAGTCCCAGTGAAGGATTCAGATAGGCCTAATTGGGGTCACATGCTCTTCTTGGGCCAATCACTATTTCCGGGGGGAATGGAGTGCTGTGATTGGTTCAGGCTAGGCTGACAGCTGTCTCTAGGAGAGGCGTGGACAGAGTGGCAGGCGGGCAGCCTGGCTGGAACACAGGCCTCGGGGAGTGCAGGAAGCTCAGTTTCCCGAAGGAAGGGTGGCAGGAGTGACAGGTGCTGAAGACAGAGGGGAGAGAGTCGCTGGATGAGCCGAGACAATCCAAGTGCCGGTTTCAGTAGATATTATTATTTTCTTTTATAAATAAAGAAACTGAGTCTCAGAGAAGTTAAGAAATTGGTATTAATTAGCAGTGGCAGAACAGAATGGGCCCTTGAGCCCTTCTCTGCTGGACAAAAATGCCCCATGTTTTGGCCACCAGATGTCAGCTTCCCATGGGCATCGGCTTCTGTGAGCATCTCAACACCTCCCGAGCCTGGGTCCCAACAGTTGATATTCCTAACTCCGGCCCAAACAGGAGGACTCTCGAGGCTCAGAGGCACGCAGGCCCCTCGCGGGCCCCAGAGCTTACAAACCCGATCTTCATGATGGATGTCATGTAAGGCCCTCTTTCCGGATCACAGTGTGCGGAAAAATGCTGCTCCAGGCGATTTCTTGTCGACTGAGCTGTGCTGAGAGTGAGCAGTGAGCACATCAAAGGGAGCAGAGACCTGGTTGGCGTTGCCAGGGGTGACAGCAGCCCGGAAGTGCAGGGGCCATTAAGGTGGCTGCCGTGTGAGCTGCGTGACACGTGAGCACGTTCTCTGTGAAGCACGCAGCTCAGAGTGCTCAGACACAACCAGAGTCCCGCAAGCCTTCCCTCCCCCTGGCTCCCTGCCGGCAATCAGACCCTCCCTGCAGCCCCTGCTGACCTGCCCGTCCACTTCATTTAAGGGGTCATTCATAGCCTTAAACCCATCAGGGCAGAGGACCTGTGGGGCCTCTCTTCCCACCCCATTCATTTTACAGATGAGAAAACAGAGCCCAGAGGGGCCCGGACACTTGTTCAAGGTCAAAGAGTAAGTCAGGGAAGAGGCTGAACCGGATAACATCAGCCCCTTAGAGGGAGGCATTGCGCCTGCCGGGCCCTGGCGGGGACACTTTTACATATTTACTCAATCCTCACCCAACAACCCCATAGGGGGGTGTTGTTATCCCCACTTTGCCTTTGGATGAAGTAAGGCTCTGAGAGCTTAAATGACACGGCCAAGAGCACAGAGCCGAGTTTCTGTTTCGATTAGCACCAAGTCCACGTGCTGAACCACTGTGCGGGCCATCTGTCCCTTTGCCATTTGCTCTCTGTCCCATGAGCACCACTGTGTGATGCCGGATCCCGGCTGACTGCACCTCCCAGACCCCTTGCCCGCTGGCTCCGGTTACTACCAGACAATGGAAGGCGCTAGTGGAAGATCGAGAGGTGGGAGCAGGGGAGAAGCTGTTTTTATTCCCCTCTCTGCTCCTGAGAGGGGTTCTGGCTGCACCAGGTGGCTACCAGCTCCATAGCCCTTTGGTGGCTCCGGCATCAGTGGGCCCAGTGAGCGATGACCCCAGCGGCAGCAGCGCAGGCCCCCGGAGCCAGCAGGACGTGCAGTCCCGAGCTCTGCAGCGCCTCCCCTCCCTGTGCTCCTCCAGCGCCAGGCTCCGTACCCTTCCCCTTCTGCTCTCCCAGCCCTTTTAACGCTGCTATAATCAGCTCCCTGCGTTCGATCCCCTCTGCTTGCAATTCCTAGTGTAGTTCCTGTTTTTTCTAAACAAGCCCTGAATGACATAGCACTTGGTATGAGCAGTGCTACCAGGAAACAAACCTCCAATGGGATTTGGGGGTTTGGGGGTGGACCGTCTGACTTGATCAGTCCTGAACACAGTGAGGACCTCACGCCCAGGGACAATGGGATCGTGGCACTCCATGGCATGCGAAGCCATTAAATCACTTAAATCATCACCTGTGGCTGCCTGGGACAAAGTGCCTATTGAAGGCTGGGCTTTGCCAGCCTGAGTGGCTGCTGTACTTGGCCTCTAAGGTAGCAATCATGACTGTTCTAGGGAACGAAGACAGCAACGGCTGTTTATGACCGCACCGGAGAGTGTGTAGAAAGAAAAGAATAAGCGCTGTGTAAACTCTGCTCAAAGCACGGACAGATATCCAGAGATCAGGTTGCCCTGGAGGAAGCTTTTGTGTTTTACAGCTGTAGGGCAGACACAAATGAGAATCAGATCTAAAACGGCATCCTGTGGGTTGTAGAATCGCAACGGAAGTTGGACTCACAACCTCAGCGGCTCCTACTTGAAAGCGTAGGCGCTGATCGGGAAGGAGAGGGCCTCTAAGAACGAGGTGTATTTCCTGTGTGTAGCCCCAACCTACTTTCTGAGTAACTGTAAAGCCGAGTGAGGCTCAGAGACGGGGAAGGCCCTGCAGCAACCCCAGGGCGGTGCCTAGACGCCTGGGCCTTCAGACCCGGCCCGTTCCTAGCGGGACTCAACTCAACCCACCAGCTCTCCGTGCAAGGGGGGCGTCGAGCGTGGAGGCCCCGGTAGGAGACCTGCAGTACAGATGCCTAGGTTTTTAGTGCAAAGCCACGTCCTCTCCTGTACTTAACTATTCCCCAGTTGGGAAGTAGCTCCTGGCTTTTACGGGGCCCTGCTGGAGGTGGAATGCCGGGCTCTGGGGCACTGAGTCGCTGTGCAACGCAGCAGCCCATCTGGACCTGGGAGTTATCTGGTCCACCGGGTTATAAAGTCGCTATGTGCAGCCTTAGTCCATCATCAGTGTGGGCTCCACCACACCTGGAGGCAGGTAAAGTGCCCAGGCAGGTGACAAGAGTCTCACGGCACCCTCTCCTGCGGCATCACTATCTTTCCCTCAACCCACGCACCGTCCTTGCGTGGCGTTCTCCATCACCAGCCATGGCCACAAACTTGGTGGCTTAAAACAAGACAAATGCATCCTCTCACAGTTCTGAAGGCTGGAAGTCTGGAACCAGAGGGTCAGCAGGGCCAGGCTCTCTCCACAGGCTCTAGGAGAAAACCTTCCAAGTCTCTCCCAGCTGCAAATGGCTCCAGGTGCTCCTTGGCTCGTGGCAGCATCATGCCAATCTCTGCCTCCATCCCCACATGGCCTCCTACACCCTGTGTCTCGGTGTCTTACTCTTTCCTGTCTCTTAGAAGGACACTTGTCATTGGATTTAGGGTTTGCCTAATCCAGGATGATCTCATCGTGAGATCCTTACCTTAATTACATCTGCAAAGCCCCTTCAGTAAGCTTGCATTCTGACGTCTAAGTGGACATACCTTTGCAGGGGGAGAGAGGAGGAACCATTCGACCTACCACACCAGCTGGCACACGGAGACCAGTCAGAGCGGACTGCTGCAACAAGGCAGAGAGCCCCCGAGACAGGGAGAAAGAGGAGTCCTCCCTGTGCATGGGTCTTCAAGCAGCACGACCCTCTGTCCACATAGCGGGGAGGGGAAATGGCCCGAGGCAAAGATCTACTGTTTCATAAGCAGTGGCTAACGATTTGGCTAAATGATCGGGGACTTGCGAAGCACGAGGTGGACGGATGGGCGACAAGGAGGTTTGGGGAAGAGGAGTGTGGATGGCGTACAGCGTGAGGATGTTAGGGACCCGTGTGGGTGCTCACCGAAGAGCGTACACTGCAGAGGAAGTGGCCCTCGGGGTCCCTGCCGCAGTCATGGCTCTGCCGGCCATAGCAGCGGGTGCGTGTGGGCTCGGTGGGTCTGGCAGGAGAGGTTGAAGGTGGGCCCAACAGCAACGTCTCCACCAACATTACCAGCAAGCACCCATGGGCTCCGGTACACCATCCTCCCTCCCTTCCTCCAGCGCTAGAACCTCCCCGGGTTACCTCTACTTCCCCCTGGGCTCCTTCAGCCCTTCCAACACTTTTGTAGTTGGTTCCTTGGATTAAATCCTCTCTGTTCAAAGCTCGTGTGTGGTTTCTGCAGGACAAATCCTGCCCCTGGCTCCGGGGCCTGTAGCATCTGTGTCGTGGCAGCCTTCCTCATTTCTGCATCATGTGCACCGCCTTGCAGACACGGCCCCTTCAGAATCATGAAAGTGGAGCTCCCAGGACTGTAGGCTGCATGAGAGAAAGATAGACAGACAGACAGCGACAGAGAGACGAAGAGTGGGACTGGGCGGTTACAACACACCGTCCAATACTCCATCCAGATGTGGGACCGAAACTCCAGGCCCATCAAACATCAGCACCAGCAGGCCAGGCCATCAGAACCACCCTGTCCGCCCTCTTGGCTCTGAGCTCTGGAGACACGTGCACGGAGCTGAGCTGCGGTGAGCTCCCTAAGGTCACAGACCGGACAGTGCCAGAGCTGGGGACGAGAACCCAGGACTGCAGACCCCCATCGGGAGCGGCTTCCATCATGCCAGTATGCCCCTGTGTGCCCACCAGCCCTGGCCCTGGCACGGAAGTTGTCCAATCAGGGCCTTGCACCACGATTCTGTGTGTATCTCATTCGCGGAGTGGTGTTCTGTGGTTTTTTATTTAGATGACCAAAAAGAGGAGACGAGGTTGCCTTCCAGACAGTGAGAGTGGCTCCCTAAGCGGGGCACACCTCCCCCTGCCCCGCCTTTACACTTCCCTACCCGCTCCTGCATTCAACAGAAGGGTAATTGCATTTTGCATAGTTTTCTTTTTTAATACTTCAATAGATACCACCTATGAAAATCAATTGGCATTTTCCATAGTTAATGCATACTAACTGGTCTTATAAATTTAAATTATCCCTATAAATCTAAATTAAACGCCCAGGTTTAAATGTATTCAGGACACTTAATTAATAAAGTGCTAGCATATAACCAGTACTAATCTGTTTACTTCCAGCCAACTTTCATTTTCAAAGGATGTATTTATTTCTCCACAGCGTGCGGGTGGGAGGAAGGAGGAGCCCAGGGTCCCCAGGCAGTTTGCTGGCCACCATGAGCACTGCCCATCTTTGTGGCACCCTCCAGAGCTGCCTGGGCCTCTTTGTGGCTAACTTCCTTCAACCTCTGGGTCACCTCCCTGCCGGGGCCCAGGGAGAAGGTGGCCAGAGCAGCATGCAGGAGGTGGTGTGGGCAGGAATCAGATCTGGCTTGGCCACTAACATGCTGTGTGACCTTGAGCAAGTCACTTGCCCTCTCTGGGCCTCAGTTTCTCTTTCTGCATAGTAAGGGAAGGACTACATCATCAGGAAGGGCCTTTTTAGCAGCTGTAGGGAGGGAGTTGTGGGGTGTGGGGAGGTTGGTCCATGACTTAGGAGCTGTGTGACCTTCCAATGATCTAACCTCCCTGTACCTCAGTTTCCTTGACCATACACTGGGGATAGGAATAGTGCCAACCTCACAGGGCTGTGGCAAGCCTGACACAAGGCAGTGAATGTGATGTGCTTACTTCAGGGCCCTGCGAATGTCAGCTGTTACTCTTCTCCCAGGGTTGCATCTCTTGGGTAGTTTTTCAAACGGTTGTCAAAACCAGGATAAAAGATTTGGAGCCAGTAACGTGCAACCCAGGGGGAACACGGGGCTCAAATGTCAGTGAGCAGCACGTGGGTCCGTCCCTGGCTCTCACTCCCTGGACCCTGCCTGCGGTTTCGGGGCCCTCTGCCTCTGCTCCCGGTTGGGAAAGCCCAAGACCCAGGGCTCCCGGCGTCCGTGTCTCTGAGCCTCTGGGAGAAGGAAAAGCACAGACCTGGAATGAAACGAGGCCCCGAGAACGCCGAGAGGTGTCTCAGCACCGCGTTCCTGTGTCCTCAGCACGGCTCAAGGCAGGAAAAGGAGGCAGAGCGGTGACCCGACTCGGCACCCACAGGTGCCCAGAGCCCTCCCAGAGGATGCTGTCTGCAGGAGGCTTCAGCAGACAGGGAAGAGTCTCCTGACCCGAGGAGGGCAGAGCGAGGGGCATTAATCCACGTGCAACTGGACTGCGAGAGAAGGCGGAAGATGCCCTTGGGAACTGTGGGGTGGCACGGCCGCCACATGCAGTGAGAACCCCTGAGCCCCTGCAGGGCCCGGAGGGGGACTTCGGGAGAGCTTGAAATTGTGTCCCACCTTGGGAGCCGGCTGGCAGCGGTAGGAAGCCACGTGTCCTAGCAGGTACCATGGGAACCCGCCCTGAGACAATGGGATCACCTGGCCAGACTGGGCCGCTCTGAGAGACGAACGCTAGAATAGGAGGGTCTCTGAGCGACTCTTTTGTGGGCCCACGTGTCAGTAAATGCCCGCCCAGCTACCCAGCCTGGAGGCCTGGCGGTCAGGGCCCACTGCCCACACTTCACCCATCAAGGGATCGCTGAATCCCCTCCCACCTGCTTCCTCCTGTCTCCTCCCAAACAAGGCCTGTCCCTCCATCCCTGCCGCCTTCATGTAGGGAGCTACTGTGCCCGGGCTGACTAGCACAAAAGCCTCCCAACTGGCCCAAGCCCTCCCCAGCCCTCCCCAGCCTCCCTCCACAGCAGCCCAGTGATCTTTGTGAAATGCACATCCCAGAGTCTCCCCAAGGCCTCCTGTTCCCCAGGGCTCCCCACAGCACTCAGGGTCAAGGTCAAACCCCTCCACGTGGTTCCTGAAGTCCCTCGGGGTCCAGCCCCTGCTGCCTCCGTCATCTTCTTGATCCTTGGTCACCCCCTACCCTCGAGGGCCTCTCTGGGCAGCAGGGACCCACTTGCCGTCCCACTAATGTGTGTCGCTCATGTGCTGTCCCCTGGGCCTTACAGGAGCCCTTCCCTCGGCCCCGGAAGCCCCTCCCTCCTCACTGACCCCTCCCCTGGGCCTCCAGGTCTCCACAGGGTTGTCCCTGACTGCCCCATGCTGAGAGGGGCTTCTTCTGTGTCCCCACAGCCCTCTGTACCATTGTCATCACAGGAATGACCACCCTGCCTCCCCCCTCTGACTGGGAGTAGTAGCCTGGGGACAGAGGCACATCCCACTCTCCTCTGTATCCCCAGGACCTGGCTGCAGGCCTGGCACTGTCAGGGGCTTCAGTGCTCACTGGCTGCAGGGCAAGGAGGTCGGCGTGGGGGGCCGCGAGTCCCAGTGACTAGACCGTGAGACCAACGTCATCCGTCACTCACCAACACCCATCTTCCCTCTCTTCCTACTTTCCTTGCTGTCACGGAGGATAGGTGCCTATCGTCTGGAATAACTGATTGGTCTCAGTTAGCCACGGTAATCTCATCTCCTTTGGCCAGTGATTTGTCCAGGATACGGGATGGACTTGGCTGGAATAATTCTATGCCCCTCTGCCCTCCTTCTTCCTGGCTGGTACCCAGACAAAATTCCTGGAGCTGTGGCAGCCACCTTGTGACCATGAGGTAGCAAGCACAAAGACAAAGCCATGCATGCCAAGAATGGCAGAGCAGGAAAGCAGAAAGAAAGTACCTGTGTATCTAAGAGCACCCAGCGCTAGTAACTTCCCTCTGGACCTCATTTCAGGTGAGAAAAATAAACTTGTGTTTGTTAAAGTTACTATAAGCCAGATTATCGGCTACTTGCAGCCAAACACAGTGGTAATACATCCAGAAAGATTCCTATTCTGTCACTGACTAGCTGGGTCACCTTGGGTGAGTCACTTAACTTGTGAGCCACAATTTCTTCATTTATTAAATGGACTTAGATCCTACCTTGTAGATATGTTCGGTAAGGTAGGGACTGTACCTGCCTTGTTCAGTGCAGAACCAAGATAATTCCAACCATCACTAACATTTGTCCAGAGCTAACTATGTGTCAGGCATTGATGAGATCACTTTGTGTAGATTATCTACTTTGGTTCTTACCAAAATATGGGGAAATAAATAATATTATCAAATTCTATAGGTGAGACGACTAATTAAGTGGTTAAGTGTTTGCCCTAGGACACACTGCTGTAAGTGACAGAGACAGGCTGTGCTGCGTATACTGCACACGGTGGGTGCTCAGTGGATAGCTGCTGAGTAGACGGATGGACACACGGCGCCAGTTGCTCAGGGCTCTCAGTCCAGCTCCCCCCACTGCCTCGGAGTGCCGGAAACGCGGGATCAGGGATGAAGTGGGTGGAGCCCCTGAACTTGCCCAGCCCCCATAGAGGCCCCACTCCGCCAAGATTCTCGTCTCCTTTGGTGCAAACCTGGACTTGACTTACTGGACACCCTCTCAGGGTCTTCCGTGATTGAGATAATGTATTCGCTCTCATGTTAACTTTTATTGCTTATTGATTTTTCCAGCTCGCCTTAGCTGTGTCTATTTTTATTTGTTTAAAGTAATAGATGCCATTTGGTGGGAGAAGCAGGGTATGAAATCTTATGATCACGGCCAGAGATCCTCTCTCATGTTAAAGAGGCCGTTGCCTTCCCAGGAGGGCAGGAGAAGCCACGTGCCTGTCACTCTGGCCACAGGAATTGGACTGGGAGGGCCTGAAGAGGGGGTGTTCTCCCCCTTCCAGGGCTGGCAGGGGCAGCTAGGCGGTGCTAGGTGAGGGTCCTTGGACTGGGTCTGGTGAGCAGAGGTGGAGGGTTCTGGGGGTGAAGGCAGGCCTGTGTCCGAAGGGAAGCACCAGCATGGAGGCCCCAGTAGTGCCCAGTGGAATGGCCATGGGACAGCAGGCAGGCCCGCCAGGCCAGCCCAGGGTCGCGGGAGAAGGGGTGCACAGTCCCGACACGCTCTCTGCTCCCTTCACTGTTTCTGCTGCCTCTCGCTGTGTCCTCGTCTTTGTCAGAGAAACAGACTTTTCTAGGCCCTGGGTTTCCGTGCACGCGCCCTGACCACTGTGCTCTGCTGGCCTGGCACACAGCAGGTGCTTAACAAAGAGCCGTCGAGTGGATGAGTGGGCCCATGGCATGAGCTGCTCACGCACACGTGCGCCGAAGCCCTTGTCTGACAGTCCTTGGTAGACGGTTCACTCAGCGTGGTAATCCTTCTGCCGACTAGTTTGGGGGGGATTGGTCACCTGACAGGTTGGGCTCTAGAAATGGATTTTCAGTGAATCGTCCTAACTGCAAGAGGGACACAGGTTCTGAGAAGGGTGTGGGGCGTGGCAGGGCGGGTCCGGTGGGGAACACGGCCAAGCGGGAGCTGGGAAGGCTGTGAAGGGCGAGCCGGCGGTGCGCGTGGCTGTGAGGAAGGGCCGGCGGGGAGCCGTGCCCGGGGCTCGGCTGGAGAAGGGCCCCGTGCACCCTGTCCTCAGCGCCCAGCACCTAGAGGAAAGAGTCCCGTCCTCTCTGCTCTCAGGGCGGGGAGAGCACAGCCCACGTCCTCAGCCATTGGGACCCTCGCTCTTGCTCTGCCTTCTGTTTTTGTTGATTATTGTGATTATTTGCTTTACAAGCAACATTGACCCACAGCTGTGGGTGAGGAAGGAACACTGGCCCGTGAACGAGATGTGACTGCAGCACAGCAACGCTGGGCCAGGCTCCCCTCTCGGGGCCTCAGTTCCCTAGTCTGTAGAATGGGACTTTTCGGTTCAATGGTCTAAGGGCCCTTCCAGTGCTGCCATTCGGGTTCGCTGGGCTGGTCTCAGTCATCACCGTGGTCACCACGCGTCGTGTGTGGAGCCACCAGGTCTTCATCATCTCCTTCGGTCCTCACGACAGTCCTTCCGGGGGGTGCTCCTGTGACCCTGTTTTCCAGACAAGGCTTCCAGTGTCACCAGGTAGTAGTAAGGTGCTCGAACCAGGCAGAGCCTCTCTGGAGCCCAAGCCTCGACCACCCCTGCACTCGCCGCTGGGAGGCCGTGGGCCAGTGGCTGCACCTCTCTGTGCTGCAGCCTCCCCGTCTGCCAAGCGGACAGCGCTTCCCTGGCAGGACGGGTTAGGAGACGGGAGGGGCTGGGCACTGGGCACACAGTAAGCGCTCAGTCAATGCTCACTGTTATTATGGAAACCCTGTTGAGAGTGGAGATTCCTTATCTCAGTTGGGGGCGACAGTAACGAGAGCCATTGAAAATTGAAGACCGCCAGGTGATCGCTCAGCGTGGAGACGAGACGCCTCTTTCCAGCCCTCGCTCAGTTCCGGGTCCCAAATCCCGTGCTGATTTTTGTTTAAAAAGCGAAACAAACCTCAGATGCTTAAGTGGCAATTAGAGTCTTAGATCTCGAGGAGGAGATGAGGGCTTTCTGCCAGAAGTCGCCCTGAGAATGCCTCCAGCGCGTGCCTCCGCACCGCCCCCTCTGTAATGTGCCGTCGGCGCTGGCGCCCACGCGCCCAAACCCGGCGCCCTCCGCTGCCGGTGGCTGGTTTGCTCTCTCGCTTCGCTCACGCTCTCATTCATTCGCTCGACAAATGCCTGTTCACCGAGCACCCGCTGCGTGCCGGGCGTGTGCAGTGGTGAGCGCCGCCCCCAGCCCGCCCTCGCTGTCCCAGAGCACCCCACAGCGAGGCGGCGCAATGGTCCAGCAGTCACCCCAAAGTGTGGAACTGCGATGTGACCGGTCCACGAGGAAGAGAAACAGGCTGCGTTTGTGGATCTGTGTGTGTGTGCACGAGCGTGTGAACATGCGTGAGGGTGTGCACACGTGTGCCTGTGTGTCCGTGTGTGCACGTGTGATGGTGTGCATAGGCCCATATGTGTACCTTTGTGCACACGCCTGTGTATGCGTCTTGTGCCCATGTATGCAGGAGTGTGCGAGTGTGTGTGTAGTTTGGGAGGTCAGTGAAGTGCACCCCCCCCTTCTCGTGGTCTCTCTCTCTCCTGTCACACACAGCCCACTCTGAGTGGCCGAGATCAGTGTCTTCCTCTTTGGCGCCATCCCCACCCCCGCTCGCCCACCCTCTCTCCCTGTCCCCTGCTCTGCCCTTCTGCCCTGCAGGAGGGCCTGGCTAGGGCCCCTGGGAGGGTCGCCTGTGCGCTCGGCATTGTGGACCCCGGACCTCCCTGCTTCCTGTCCACCGTACAGCAGCGCCTACGAAGCTCTTTGCTGAACACGGGTATCTGGGCAGAGGAAGGCGTGTGACGTCTCCTAACTTACAACACACTCCTGTTACCAGCAGTGGAATAAGTTACCCCGATGACCAGCGACCCCAGAGACATTTGCCTGATCACGCCAGTGTGACAGCACGACATGAACTGATCCTAGCTCACTCTTCTGACATGCCCCCTCCACCATCCCCGCGGTGTCCTCTATGAGCACAAGGCAGCCTCCCCTGTTTTCTGCTGCGTCTGCAGGGCCTGGCACTCAACAAGCACTCAATAAATGCCCATTCCCTGCAGAACCCCCAGGCCCTCCCCGCTGGGCTGCGTGGGCTGGTGGGGGCCTGGCGAGGGCTGCGGCTCTTCCCCATGTCCTCCCTGCAGCCCGGCAGTCACCCCCAGCTCCTGCCTTCACTCCACCCCTCCCCTCCTGATGCCAGAAGTCTCGGCAGACTTGGAAATCCATCTGAGTTCAAATAAATAAACACGCGGCTAAAATTCCTCTCCTTCGCCGTCATTGATCCAAGCGCTGTTCCCATTCCCCAGCCCTGGGATCTCCAGCCCGCTGCGTCTGCCCCTGCCCTGCTCAGGACAGAAGGGCCCCTGGTTGGGAAACCAAGGGATGAGGGAAGAGCCGATAATCGGAACGTCACCTGCCTCCGCAGGGACAGAGACCGGCCTGGCCACGTCACAGGATGAGGGTGGAGCCTGGGCACTGGGCACACTGTGTCACTGAGGTCCCTGAGTCCACCTAATGGACCTGCCACTTACCCGCTGGTGACACAGGCCAGTTAATTCCCTGCCGCGTGCCTCAGTTTTCTCGGGTGTAAAACGGAGACAGTGATGCCGCCTACTTCCTAGGGCTGTACTAACGACGAAATATATTAATTTGTATAAAACCAGGGCTGAGCCCACAGGAAGCACTTAATCCTTTCGGCTACCATCATCACCATCACCACCATCGTCATCCTCATCTCCTGAGCCCTCGCAGCACCCTTCCAGGACGGGTGATATTATTTCCATCTTCCAGATAAGGAAACGGGGGCTCAGCGGGGAGCTGCTTGCCCCGAGTCCCACAGCTCGAAGCCTGGGAGTACGAAGTGCGTGCTGAGCTCTCCCCTTTTGCTGGGCGCTGTGCTCAGCCCAGCCTCTCTCGTGCCATGTCAGCCTCATGCCCTTGTCATCGACTTCACGTTGGAGGGCGAGGAGACACTGTCAGAGGGAGGCGCAGGGATACACCAGGGCCCGGGTAAGGGCCGAGGCTTGGAGCCAGCTCTACCGGACTTCAGACCACGGCACTCACTGCTCATGCATTCCGCAGTTCCATCATTCAGCAGGTGCTTTTTGAGCACCCACTGTATGCAGGCGCTCTTCTAGGCGAGGGAGCCCCATGGTGTACAAGAGAGACCCAGTTCCCTCCCCTGTGGAACCGAAATTCTACTACGGGGAAACAAAAATAAACGAAGAAACACCTGAATATACAGCATCAGTTGCTGCTAAGGGCTGAGGGTGCAGAGGGTGGTGGGGGTCAGGCTGTCGAGAGTCTTGAAGAATGAATGGCACTATAAATGTTTCTCGAGGAGGGGTCCCAGGAGATGAGCTGTTCCCCTCCCCCTGGCTCTGAGGCAGCTTGGAGTTCACACTCCCCCTTTGCAGAGTGCAGTGATTCAGCCAAGGGTACCTAGAAACTGCCGCAGCAAGGGGATGTCCAGACAGGCCTGGGCCCCCTGGGGCACTGCAGCTTCCACGAAATAACCGGGTCCCTCATCAGGGTTTATAGAGGCCACCACATACCACCCTGGGGACCCGCTGTCTAGAAGGGGAGAAGAACACGTGGACATAGCCCAGGGATTCAGGGGATTGGCGCTTTCACAGAGGAACTCTACCAAGAGATGGGAGGTCAGGGAAGGCTTCCCAGGGGAGGTGGCCCTGGATTTGGCCCTCGAACCAAGAGTGTACTTTTTCCAGATGCAAACAGGAGCAGGGTGGAGTGGAGGCTGCGGGCAGATGAAGCAGGAGGTCATAAGCACGCAGGTAAGGAGCGGGGGCTTCAGTGAGGTGGGCAGGGGGCTGGACCTGGAGGTCAGCGCTGGGTGACACCTTTCTGCACCTGTTTCCTCCCCCGAAGATCCTGACAGCCGCTCCCTCAGGGGTGTCGTGAGGATTGAACGAGGTGGCCCCCGGAGCCCCCTTTGAGGGGTGCCCCGTGTGGAGTCAGTGTGTGCGACGTCAGTGCCCGCCCAGGGGCAGAGCCCAGAGGCGCAGGTGCGGGGAGGGCCCAGGCTCTGAGACCAGACAGGAGTGGCCCGGACCTTGGCTCTGCACTTGCTGGTTGTGTGACCCCGGCGTGCCAGCCCCTCTCTGCGCCCCGGTTCCCACCGGTAAGTGGGGGCAGGCCCCCCTTGCAGGGCTGCTGGGTGTACCCAGGAGAAACCAGCAAAGTCCCCAGCCCAGGGCAGGTGCTCACGTGATCCCTGTTTGGAGGCGGGGCTGCAGATGCAGCTCCTGGTTTGGGAATTATCAACAGGGAGGGGACAACAGAGGCTGTCAAGAGTTTTTTTACACTGAGAGGGCAAGGTGGCAACACAAAGGCATCTAGAAGGTCTGTATGATGTAACCGCTGGCAGTCCTGGGTCCCACGGAGGGTGGGAGGAGGGGGATTTGTGATGGGTGGGAACATTTCAGCTCCTCCCAGGCGTCTTAGGAAGTACACAAATGAAAACCAAAAGCTTCTCTTCAGGTGGGCCAGATTCACATGCTTCATCAGCCCCAGGAGGTGCCATCATTCCCATGTTATAGATAAGGAAACTGGAGGCTCAGAGAGGGAAAGTGACCTTTCCAAAGTCACACAGCACAAATTTGAACCCAGATCTGTCATACCAGCTCTGTAATGCTGTCTGAGCAGGGCAAGTTTTAGGGTTTTCTATCTGATGGATAATCTGGTCTCTTCCCAGCAGGGGAAGCATTAGTAGAGGGTGGAGTGGAGACCCATGTTAGGAAGAATTCTCATCACCGCTCTGGTACTTTGATAACTTCCAAAGGCATCAGTAGATCTGTGGTACTGAAGCCTCTAGAACTGTGGACTCTGAGAAGAGCACAACATTGTCCAGGCCAAGCACACCCTCAGGTAGCTCAGCCCTCTCAGGCTGTGGTCGTCATTCTCTACACAGATAAGGGATCTGAAGCTCAGAGAGGTCCAGTGAGCTCCCTGAGGTTGCACAGTGGGTTAGGAGCAGAGTCAGTCTCATACCCTTGCCCACCCAATTTTTGGGCCACTGATCCACTAGCTTCTAGATGGCTTTGGCTGGAGCCACACTAGTAGATAGGTGAGTCCTGGACAGGTGGAACATGGCCAAGTGGCCTTCCAGGCCTGCTTTCCTGCCTGAGGTGTCCCCAGGCCTGTCCCATGGTTGGCATCCAGAAACACTTATTGAATAATTGAAGACATGAGCCAGACACCAAGCCCTTTATATATATTATCTCACTGAATCCAACCTGCAAGGCAGGAGACGTGAACCCCATTGTAGAAGTGTGGAAACTGAGGCTCAGAGAGAGGAGACACCTTGGGCAAAGTTTCAGAGCTGGTGGGATTTGAACAAGAAATTGCATAGCTGAGGCAGAGTCCCCTTCTCCTTCTCCCACACCCAGCCTTTTTTAAGCCCCAGCTGACCCCCTGGCCCCCGCCCATGTATTAAATTTCTGAGTACTTCTCTGCGATGTCTCTCAGCAGCCCAGGGGATCCGAAAGGAATCAGCCCCTAAAAACCTCTATTATGAGCTTTGGTGAAATTTACAAGGTTGTGAATTATCTGGTCATAAGACAGAGAAAGCAGAGTGGGCTACAAAAACACCTGACCAAGTTGCCTCGCCCCTTCTCCCAGGATTCATCTGTAGCATCTACAGACATGGCCGGGAACACGAGCAGGACCCACGCTGTAGTTCTGGCTCCAGCCTGTGATTTGGTGGCATTATCATGCATAATAGCATGCTCAATTTGATCTCCATGTTTCCCAAGCTTAGCACAGCAGATTTGTCTCATTAATCTGCATTTATGCTTAAAAACAGTGCACCAAAGTGCAGCCCCTTTTGACTTAGTTGAATGAACATGCAAAGGTCAAAAGACTTTTCCATAATTAGAAAGCATCTCCCTTTCACTCTGTCCGCCCTCCTCCCAGTCTTCCTCCCATCCCTCCAGGTCTCTTTCTTCTGCTCCCTGCTCCTGAGTCCCCAAGGCTGCATCCACAGACCCTGAGTCAGGAAGGGAGCACAGCTGGTGGTGGTGAAGTGGAAGGAGACAGAACTGCCGAGTGGGTAAGGGCCCAGGCTTGGGTTAGACAGACCCAGATTTGAGCCCAGACTTTTCCACTTCATCCAGGTAGAACCTGGAGCAAGAGAAATAATATTAATATCTCTCTGAGTCTTGGTTTAAGTGTTTGTAAAATGGCTATAAGAACGGCACCTACTTCACAGGCTGAGATAATACATACAAAACACTTAGCACTATTCCTGGCTCGAGGGAACTGATTAGTAAACTCTTGTGTAAACTGTAATTTGGGGTGTTAAAAGGCTCTCCAGAGTCAGGAGGCAGGCGTTCCAGACCTGACCATAAGGGACGTACTTAATTCTTAGGGAGGGGTCTGGTTTTTCACCCAGGGAATGAGGCGGTTGAATTGAGCGTAGTCAGAGGGCAGTGGAGTTGCAAGCCCCACTGGGAGTCATTCGTGTAACAGGTGGAAAAACTGAGGTCTATGGACTTTCCTCACAAGAAAGTGAACGATGGACCACAGCATCACAGCCAGGTGTAGCACGTCTCTGCGACACCCAGGAAGCACAGGGACCCATGGGCCAGAAGAGCTGAAAGGGGCCCAACAAGTATTTTGACATAAAACAAAATAAAAACATAGTATGTTAAAATGTGCGGGATACAACAAAGCAATACTTAGGGGGAAATGTATAGCACTAACTGCCTGTATTAGAAAAGGAAGAAGTTTGCAAATCAATGACCTTGGTTTCTAGAAACTAGAAAAAAGAATAGCAAATTAAACTCAAAGTAAACAGAAGAAAAAAATAATAAATATAATAGCAGACATTAATGATTGAAAACAAGAGAGAAAATCATAAAACCAAAAGCTGGTGCTTTGAGAAGATCAATGAAATGGTAGATGTATATAGCCAGAGAGATCAGGAAAAAAAAATAGAGAAAACATAAATGAGTAATATTAGGAACAAGAGAGATAAACATCACTATAGATTCTACAGATGTTAAAAGAATAAGGGAATATTGGTAACAACATTATGACAATACATTTGACAACTTGGATGAAACAAATTCCTTTAAAGACACAAACTTCAAAAGATCACTTAAGAAGAAATAGATAATGTAAATAGCCCTATATCTCTTCAACAAAATAAATTCGTAGTTACAAACCTTCCCATAAAGAAAATTCCAAGACCAGACAGCTTGTCTGGTACATTTTATCAAACACTTAAAGAAGGTATCTATAGATATGACCTCTTAACTTATATGATTAGGCCAGCATCCTCCTGATACCAAAAACTGACAAAGACATTCCAAAAAAGGAAAACTACAAACCAATAACCCTCAAGAACATAGATGTAAAAATTCTAAACAATATTTTAGCAAATAGAATTCAACAATATATCAAAAAGAGAATATAGCATAACATGATGGGGGTTATCCCACAAATGCCAACTTTGGTTTAACATTGAAAACTCAAAGAAACTTATCATATTAACTAGTTAGGAGTGATCATATGACCAACTTAAGAGATGCAAAAAAGTATATGACAAAATTCAACATCAATTCTTGATGACAACTCTCAGCAAACCAGAGAAGGGAACTTCTTCAGCCTGATAAAGTGTGTCTATGACAACCTTAGAGCTGACATTATAAATTATGGGAAAAAACTAAGTGCTTTCCCACTAAGATCAAAACACAAGACTCAAGACAAGGATGTCCTCTCTTACTACTTCTATTCAACATTGTACTGGAGGCTCCAGCCAGTGCAACAATGCAAGAAAAGCAAATAAAAGGCATCCAGATTGGTAAGGAAGATATAAAATTGCCTTTTTCACAGGCAAGATTATCTATGTAGAAAATTTGATGGAATCTATAAAAGAATCTACTAGAAATAATAAATGTGTTTAGTAAGGTTGCAGAATTACAAAATGCGTAAAAATCACTTGTATTTCTATGTACTAACAATGCACAATCAAAATTGAGATTAATGAAACAATGTCATTTGCATTATAATAGCATCAAAATATGAAGTCCTTAGAGATAAATCTGACAAAAGATGTGTGAGAACCGTACACTGAAAACTACAAAACACTACTCACAGAAATTAAATAAGACCAAAGAAATGTAAAGATATACACTGTTCATGGCTCAGAGACTCAATTTTGCTTAAGATGTTAATTTTCCCCACAGAGACCTTCACATGCAATGCAATCCCAATCAACATCCCAGCAGGCTTCTTTTGTAAAAATTTACAATCTGATTCTCAGATTCACATGCAAATGAATAATACCTAGAATAGCCAAAACAAATTGGAAGAAAAAGAACAGAGCTGGAGAACAACTTAATTTCAAGACTTGTTAAAAAGCTGCTGTAATCAAGACAGTACAGAATTGATATCAGGATAGAAAAATGGATCAAATGGAACAGAATCGAGTCCAGAAGGAAACTCACACATATGCGGACACTTGATTTTTAACAAAAGTGCAAAGGCAATTCAATAGAGAAAGGATAGTATTTTCAACAAATGGTGCTGAAGCCATGGGAAATCTATAGGCAAAAATCTTTGAAATTTGTTCCATACATCATATATATAGAACTTAATTTCAAATGAATTATAACTTTGTAAACTTATAAATCTATAAATTTAAAACCTAAAACTATAAGACTTTTAGAGGAAATCATAGGAGAAAATGTTTGTAACCTTGGGTTAGGCAAAGATTTCTTAGATAGGACACTAAAAACACAATCCGTAAAAGAACACATGTATAAACTGGACTTCCTAAAAATTAAAACTTCTGCTCTTCAGAAGACACTGTTAAGAAATTGAAAGGACCAGCCGCAGATGAGGAGAAAATATTCGCAAATATGATAAAGGAGTTGTGTCCAGAATAGATACAGAACTCTGATAACTCAACAGTAAGAAAACAAAGGGTGGGCAAAAGATTTGAATAGACATGTCACTGAAGAACATATACACATGACGAATAAGCATCTGAAAAATGTTCACTATTATTGGTGATTAGAGAAATGCAAGTTAAAACCACAATGAGATCCTATTACCACTTATTTAAAATTAAAAGGGCTGACCATGCCAAGTGTTGGTGAAGAAGGGGAGCAACCGGAATTCTCACACACTGTGGTATGAATGCAAAATGTTATAACTACTTTGGGGAAAAGTTTGGCAGTTTTTTAAAAAGTAAAATTTTCACATACCATATAACCAGTAATTCCCCTTACAGATGTTTACCCAGGAGGAATGAAGACAGACGTCCAGACAGAGGCCTGTGTGGGAACACTCACAGCAGCTTTATTTGTGATGTTCCCAAACTGGAAACAGCCCACATGTCCCTCAGCAGGCAAATGAACAAACTTGTTGTATATCCACACAAAAGAATACTACTCAGCAGTAAAAACGAATAAACTATTGAAACACACACAAAATGTGCCAAATGAAAGAAGCCAGGCAGAAGAGTCTACATCCCGTGTGATTCCATTGACAGAACAGTCTAGAAAACGTAACCTCATCTGTGGTGACAGAAAGCAGATCAGCAGCTGCCTGGGGAGAGGGAAGGGGCTGTGGAGGGAGACGCAGGAGAAAAATGTGGGAAATGATGGATATTTTCATTATCTTGATGGTTTCATGGGTGTACACATACGTCAAAACTCATCACATTATCACCCTAATTATGTCTTTAAATATGCCACTTTAAAGGTGTTCAATTTATCATACGTCAATTATACCTTAAGAAAGCTGATAAAAATATCCACTGCGATTGACGAGTTGCACGCAGGAGAGGGCGTGTCTCCCAGGCAGGGAGAGCCCAGGCCTGACCCCCGAGGGACGGGGCAGGGGACAGGGTGGAGGCCAGGGAAGAGGAGCCCGTGAGATGGGAGGGAAGCCTGGCCAGTGCCACGGGGCACCGAAGCCGGGCAGGACAGTGTTTCCAGAAAGCGGCAGGGTGGTTCCTCGTGCCGTACATCGCACGGGCAGAGAAACGGTCATAGATGTGGCAGCATGGAGGTTATCAGTGACCTTGACAAGTCGGAAACCAGCAGTAGGTGAGCTGTCAAGGATGCCAGGTCAGGAGGTCAACTTACTGCAGGCAGAGTGAGGAGGGTGCTGCCCAGAGCCGGAGGAGGTAGACTGCGGTTAATGGAGGGCTTCTTTTTCCCCTCCCTTCCCCTCTTGCCTTCGCCTTGCCCTGCCTTGCTTTTTACACAGAAAGTCAGCTCAGTTTGCGGGTGTGATGAAGATGCTGTCACGCAGGGAGAGAGAATGAAGCCGCAGGGCCTCAGGAAACGGAATCAGAGGGCAAGAGGAGGCTAGTCCTTCGAGGGCGCACGAGCATGGCTGGCAGGGAGTTGGGGGAATGACGAGAAGGCAGGTAGGATTAGAACGGTCACCCTTGTCCCTGGGAGAACCGAGTACAACCGACCCAAGATCGGGCAGTCCCGTGGCCGCTGGCTGTCCTGAGTCCCAGGACTCCTCCTCCTGAGCAGGGCTCCTCTGTCCACCTGGCTGGGTCCCTTTCATCCTGAGTCATTTCCAGTGTGAAGCTCAGCTCCATCACTGGTTTACAAAACATCAGCTGCACCAAACATTTGAATTGATTAGCTTTATTGCAAATTTGTGGATGTAGAGGAGAGACAGACACCGCGCCACCCTCCTGGCTGGTCTACGCTTTCCCACGCCCCCGCTCTGGAGGAAGCAGCCTCCTATCTCGTGCACTCCACTTCTACCCACTTCCCTCTACAAAGCCTTGGCACCAGCTGGCGGCATACCCTTGGGGTGTTGGCTTTTGTCACCACCTGGGTTTCTATTTTCAGGTAGATATTGCATTCTTCTAAGAAGAATTCCAATAAACAAAAATGTCTTCCCCATGCTCCATAGCTATTATCGTCCCTGTTTGACAGGCGAAGAAACAGAGACACAGAGAAGGTGAGCAACTTGGCTGCAGGTCACACAGCCAGAGAGAGATTTTTGGCAGCAGAAGCTTCATCTGGGGTGTGGCAGCTGAGCCCCTGGTTTCTGCTCAGACAGACCTGGGTCTGATCCAGGATCCACCACCCACCAACTGTGATAGCAGCCATGTCAGAGGCCACCGGGAGAGTAAATGAGACGACACATCTCAGGTGCTAGCAAAGTCTGGGCACATAGTAGGTGCTCAAGCACACGCAGCAGCTGTCGTTCTTATTGGTGCGCTGACTGCACCTGCGGAGCCTTCCCCTGCTCCCTGCCATCTGATTCCTGTTCCTTTCTGCTTTCTAAAACCAGATTAAACTCACATCCCTACTTAAAATCCCGCCTGGCCATCTGGCGAAGGATGTGGGAGGGGATGTAATTTGGGAATTAGGCTTGGACGCAAATTTGTTTTCTGTACTCATTAGCTAGGAGGCCTTAGACAGATCCCTTAACTAAGTAAGCCTCAGTTTCCTCATCTGCATAATGGAGACAGTGCTCTGGTGAGGTCAAAATGAAACAACAGGCGAGAAAAGAGCTTTGCAAATGGCAAATGGCAAATATCACACCACTGCCCAAATGCTGTCTTGTTTTTCTTCTCATTTTCTATGTTCCCTTGGCAACCTGAGTGTTTAACCTGTGTTTTCTTTCTTTGGTTTGATGAAGGCCCACTGCGTAGAAAGAGCCATACCCAGGAACAGACCTGCCGACCAAGCCTGGAGTCCAGCTCCCCACGGCGCTGTGTGCTCTGGGCCCTGCAGACCTCTGGGCTGCTGGTGGCCCTGAGCCCTCCCTCACTCTGCTCCTTCTACCCAGGACAGAATGCCCCTCCTGCTCCTGCTCCTGCTCCTCCCGCTCAGGGGTCCTCCCTGACCCCAGGACCATGGTGCACGCGACACAATGCACAAAGAAATAGTGGCTTCTCTCCCGGCTTAGGCTGTGAATTCCATGAGGTTGGGGCCGGTGTCTGTCTAACTTACATGCGTGTCCCAGAGTTTTGCGTAACGCCCAGCACATGGTGTTTGTGGAATCTCTACCCACTTAATAACGTGGACCACGTCACAGCCTCTCCGTGAGACCCTGTGTCTACCCCTCTCTGGAAATAGTGTCCCCTGGGAAGTTTAATGAAGGGGCTGGGGCTGGAGGTCTCCAGGGTCCTCCACTGCTACTGCCCTTCGCGTTGAAGACGGCTCCTGGACATAGGGACATTGCTGCCCACGGCCTAATGATGTCAGCAGGATCAGCCTCTGGGGAGCTCGGCTCTTTCCTGAAGCACTGGGGTCCCCTCCCCTGAGGCAGCCACAGGTAGCCAATCACTCTCAGTGCCTAGAGGGCCAACGCGGAGGGGGTGTCGGGTCTGAGTGGGAGTCCTGGCCCTGGAAATAATCCACTGGCCCGTCTGAGAGAGAAAAACGGAAGGTTGTTTAGGTCGCTGCACAAGGCAGGCGCCACAGCTGCCAGACAATCATCTGTGGCCTGAGAGTGGAAGGAATGAATGGCTCTGAGATTCCAATTACCCTCGGATCATTCAAAGGACCGGGAACAGAAAGTGAACTGGGAGAGCCCTGTCCTCCTGGGTAACAATGTGCTCACCCCTCCCCAGGCTCTAGACTGGTCATTGCAGGGCTTCCGGGGGACTCACCGACCTCCCAGCTCCCCACGGGTCTGGGGAGGCCCCCGAGGGTCCATCTGGCCTCCTGGCCCCGGCCATCCACACTGCAGAAGGTCTGGGGGGAGCAGATGCCACTAGGGCTGTGGGGAGAAACCAGGTTCTACACCAGGTGACCCTACACAAGTGACGTGAGCTAGTCAGCTTCATTACCAGTGAAATGGGAGGTTGATAATGACCACCTGGGAGGTGGGAAGAGAGGACCCGTGAAATAATGGAGCAAAGTGGCTCAGCATGGTGCTTGGTGCCCGAAGGCCTTCTGTGAACGGGTTAGCTGGGATGCTGGTGCACGTATAGGAAGCAGCTCCGACTGGCTTAAGCAGGACACCAAGGGACATCTCGTGGAGCCCAAGGATGACAAGGCAGTGGCCTCAGAAGGAGACAAGCCCCAGGAGTGGCAGGCCCCTCTTCTCTCTGCTCCAACTACGGGTCCCGAGCACAGACACCACCTCTACCTGTGAGAACGGCCCAGATGCAGCCAGGTTGTCTCAGTCCTGGAATCCTGGCAGAGAGCATCCACTTGGTCCAGCTGGGATCCGTTTTCTGGGTGTCTATTCTGGTCTCGCCTATTCTAGTCCAGAGGCAGGTCACATAGCACAGGTGGGGCTTCCAGGAGGCACCCCCCCCAGGTGACAGGGACTATGGAGGCGTCATTATGAGCTGGACAAAGGAAATGTGGCCCAGACCCGGCCCTTGAGGAGTCCACACTGGGGCGGGGAGACAGATGAGCCCCCACAGTGGGATTAGCATGGCTTGGGGAAGCAGCGGGATGAGAAGCAGGGTCACTGGGCCCCCTCTGAGTGCCAGGCCCACACGCCTGCTTCCTCTGTCCCTGCAGGGCAGATGTCATGATCTTCCGGAGAGGCAGAGCAGCCACGCAGCACAGACGTGGCCAGGCCAGGACTAGACACGGGGCCTCCAGGGCTGGCTTTGGGGCGGTGGGATTCAGGCCCCCCAGGCAGCTGGCCAGGCAGCTATTCCGTGGCTCTGGCCCAGCGATGAGGCCCCGTCAAGCCAGGGCTCTCCCAGACATGCCAAAGCGCCAGCATATTCTTAGCTACAGTCCTGAGTCCAGGAGAGAAGCAGGAAATGATTCATCCTTGTTCTCAGACATAAACACAACTCTGCGTTATTAATATTTACCCACGGGCTTCTCCAAGGGCCCCGAATAGCAAATGGGTTGCAGGGAAGGAAGGGCATGGATGACGCCGGGGCTGCTGCTGCCTTCAAATGGAGCAAGTGTCAGAGCTAACGGGGACCTTGTAGCTCCTCTGTCCTCCTCGTTTTACAGAGGGGGAAACTGAGGCCCAAAGAGAACAGAGAACTGGACTAAGAAAACCCAACAGGCTGGTGACAGAGGAGGGAACGCAATGTGGGAGCACGGGGACTGGAGAGAGCACACTGTGAGCCTCAGGGCCCTCATCTGTAAGACAGGAACGCAGGCACCGGCCGGGTGACGTATCACTAAGACGTCCAAGGGCCCCTCAGAGCACCTGGCAAAGAGCAGGTGTGGCGCCTACTCAGAGCAGTGAGGTCCCGGTTGCGGTGAGGACGCCAGTGGTGTTCCTGGCCCCTACTTCCCAGTGGGGCTGCCACCCCAGCCCTGTTTATAGGTGGCAATGCCACTCTGCTCCCCACCCCATCAGCTGACTGGCTCAGGGGTGGACACCTGCCCAAGGTGGCCCAATAGGAGTGTCTGTGCTGCCCATTTAAAATTGAGACAAAGCAGCTAGTGGGTCTGCGGGTTGTCTGAGCTGACCATGAACGAATTTCTGCTCTACGCGATCTGAGGGTAGAGAATGGAAGTCCTACAGGGTCACGGAGAGTCCGTCTGCCTTCTGGCCAGCACCCCTGCCCCTGGCCCCGGCCCCTCCTGAGCTCTGGCGGCTCTCTTAGGCTTTGGCATCTGAGAGACCGGGGCCCTTACACGACCCCCCCCCGTAGCTGAGCAGATTCTGTCCCCTGTGACTCAAGGAGCCCTGATTCCCACAAGGAAGAGGAACTTCCTGTGGTCAGAGGGGCTCAGAGCCAGGTGGGGGCTGCCTCGCGGGAGGGGTCACTGGGCATGCCACAGGAGGGGCAGGAACCCCTGCAGTCCTGAGGCCCCAGGGCCCCTCACACCTGAGGCTGCGGGGGCCTTCCCCGGCTTCTCCCCTAATTAACCTCTTCCCTGCTGTGTTTCTCCCTCCTGCTCCAGGGCTCTTCCTCTTCTCCCACTCCCAGCCGCTCCTGGGTCATTCATTCTCCCCACAGTCATCACCTCTTGCCTGCTCATCCCCGCGGCTGGCCAGGGAGCGGGAGGGGGAGAAAGTTACTGTTGGCAGCAGCAGCTGCACATGCCGGCTCCGGTGGCTCCTGGAAATGGCAGGCAGTGCCGAGAGGCGGGGCAGGGCTGGGTGGGTGGGAGGCGGAGGGTGGGAAGGTGCAGAAAGACCAGGCAGGGGCCCGCCAGGGTCAGATCCCTCCTCTGGTCTCCCTGCGCCCTCCCCTGTCTTCCCCCTTCCCCCTGTTTCCCTCCCTCTCCTCCCTCCCTCCCATCCCCCTCCGTTCTCTCCAGGCCCCGCCCCCCGGCGCCGGCTGGTCCCGCCCCGCTGCGCTTGCGAGGGCCCGCAGCGCCACCTTCAGGCCGGAGCCGGGACCGCGCGCGGTGTCCCCGCAGGAGGGAGCCGCCGTCTGGTCGCTGCCCCAGGACGTGCGGGAGGGTCGCCCACCCGGAACGCCCGGCCCCCTCTCGGGGCTGGCAGCTCCGCGCCGACGCGGGCATCGGAACCAGCCGCCCGTCTCCGGGGCAGCCCCGATCAGCAGCCAGCTCTGCTCCCCAAAGGCCGGGCGTCGGCACTGCCGAGTTTAACGACAGACCCCCCTTCCCAGCCTGCTCCCAGGGCCGGGCCTGAGGGTGCCAGCGACCTTCGCTGTCCCGGGAGAGCGACCCCACAGGGGCTGTCGCGCCCACCTTCC
>NW_012154175.1:509973-581354 GCF_000956105.1 Propithecus coquereli
CAGGGCCGGGCCTGAGGGTGCCAGCGACCTTCGCTGTCCCGGGAGAGCGACCCCACAGGGGCTGTCGCGCCCACCTTCCGGATGGGGAGACGGGGCTCAGGGCGGAGAGGGGCGGATCAGGCGGGGAGACCTAGGAGAGCTGGCACCGGGCACCCGCTTATTTATTTGTTACGCAGTCACTCGCGGACGCCCGTCCTGTGCCAGACCAGGCTCTGGGACAAGGGACACAGCGATGAAAAAGACAGCGGGTGACAGTGTTAGTGCTGGGTGATTGGAGATAGGACGTGGGAATGCGCCAGTTCCCGCGGGAGCCCAGACAAGGTGCTGGCAACCCAGGGAGCTTCCAGAAGGGTGGAGGAGGGGCGGTCCGCACTGGCTCCACAGAGGAGGTGGCACCTGCGCTGACTCGCGCAGGTGGAGCGAGAGGTTGCAGGGGAAGATGATGGGACGGGCACCGCAGGCAGGGGACACGTGCCCAAAGGCAGGGGGGCTGGGAGGAGCAGAGGCCTTCAGAGGCGGGGAGCTCTGTGTGGCTGGAGGGGAGGAGGGAAGACAGAGGGGCTGGGGTAGGAGTCAGGGGTCAGACTAGGAAGGCTCTGGGGGCTTCCTGTCAGCCCTGTAGCTATATGGGCAGTACCGATAGAACACTAATAACACCAATAATAAAAATCATTATTGCTATAATGTTACTATTATAGCCGCTAATACTTTCTGAGACCTTTCTGTCTGCCAGGTGCTGTCTCAAGCACTTTATATCTATTTACTAAGTTAATGTTTATGACAGCCCTATGAGGTAGGCTCAATTGGAGAAACAGGCACAGAGAGGTTAAGTAACTTGTCTAATGTCACTCAGCTACTGAGTGGCAGAGCATCCCATCTCCAGAGCCCACTTTCCTTACTTTCACAGTGCCCTCTGCCCAACCCCCAAAACTCCTAATTTGATTGCTCTTAGATTCTACCTCCCAAGGAGAAAAGCACCCACCCATCTCCCCAGAGATCAGGAGCAACTTGCAGTTTGGAAGAAAAGCCAAAGGGCAGAGAGAAAACAACGTTTAATCTAAAGCCACGATTTGCTGAAGATGGGCTCTCAGGCATCGGCTGGGGACAAGCTGGCTGGATCAGCGGTTTGGAGCTGTCTCTCCCCCAGTGTCAAGCCCCTGGACCTGGCCAAGGTTGCCTCTCTTCCACCCCAACCCAGCAAGCTTTGGAATTTCTGGAAAGGGGAACCGCAGCCTAACTACTGCCCCTGGTGACGGCGCTGGCAGATGAGCACTAAAGGTGGCATACAAGTCCACTCTTCCCGGGGTTGGGTGTCTGGCCCCAGTAAGCCCCAGGCGTTCCCGCTGAGAGCCCTGGGAAGACGGCGCTTTTCAAGGCCTCTTCACCAGAGGTTTTCTCTGGCTGGGCAGAGAACGAGTGTCATCTCAAAATTGGGCTTGCAATAGCGTAACATTTCCTTAAATGAACACGAAGGATGTTCCAGCTGAAACCCCGGGCTGGAGAGAAAGAATTAAGAGGAAATTGACTTGTTTCCAGAAATGATCCAGGAAGCAAGTTTGAAGTCTGCTTTGTGGTTTCGGATTTCTTTTTTTTCTCCCCTCCTGGGGAACAGCTCGTCCCCGGCTAGACTAGAACAGGGATGAAGCCACATGAGTGGAAGTGGAGATCACTGGACCAGTCAGCGGAGCGACCCAGCGGGCTTGGGCCTGGGGCCTCAGCGATGGTCAGCGCGTCAAGCCTAGCCTTGGTCAGAGCACGGGCAGGGCTGGGCCGTGGTGATGGAGAAGAAGGAGGGAAGGAGAGGGGCTCACTAGGGGAAGGAACAGCCCTTCCTCCCTGCCCGCCCCCCACTTTACATTGCAGGCGCGATGGCTGGTCCCTGCTCCTCAGGCCCGGCACAGGCCCTTCTGTGCCTTGCTCCTTTGCACATGCTGTTCCCCACCAGGAGTGCCCTCTGCCTTCTGGTAAAGGCCCCTGCATCGCCCAGCCGCGTGCCCTGTCCCCAGACCATCTTCTGAGGCTGCTCTCCCCCAGTCCCCGTCCCCCTCCCCGCCCCACGCCCACCTGGCTCTTTAAGCCCTTCTCGGCCCAGACATTCTTCTCACTTTCAGAAGCTCCTTCCCCCACCGGACCAAACACACAGAAATGCCCCCACGGCCCACATCAAATACGGATTATATGTAACTGCGCAAAAGCCGAGTTGGAGCAGAAGGTGACCATTTGATAATGGTATACTTTGTAGACATTTGATTAAACATTTATCAATTTCAACTTCACAGCTTCCCTTTTTTATTTAGAAGGCAAATAAATTGTTTTCCCAGACCTTAGACATTTCCATAGGCCCTTAAGAGCTCTTAGGCCCTGGCACCGTGCCCGGAGCAGGGTCTGATGGAGAAACTGTCCCCTCCAGACTGCCAGGCGGGGCCCCGGCAGGTTGGGCTCAGCTTCCTGCCTGCGTGTTAGTGGCGGACCACGTCCTCCAGCCGCCCTGCCCGGAGCCCGGGCTGCTTCCCTGATCTAATTAGCGTCACTGAGAATTAAACCCCTCGCAGAGCATGCCCCACTCCCCCGAGAGCATCCCGGAACTAATACCGCTTAAATGTGAAATGCTTCCTGCCCTCGGGCCCCGAGTCAAGGAGGCACAAACCAGAAATGAGAGTTGTAATTACTAGCTCTGATTAAGCAGTGTGAGTTATCAAAAATAAAATAAAATAAAATCCAAGCCCACCCCCTCCTGCAGTAAAACAGTTAGCAACACTTTGAGTTATTTCTGTCCTAGGCGAAGGGAGTGCGGGCTATTAACTCTTCACTCCCCATTCTTAGGGCTCCACTTAGGGCTCCAGCTCATTTGCTGAGCACCTACTACGTGACAGGTATATACTGGGTACAGCGGTGAGAGACAAACACATCGGACAAGGTGCCCGCACTGCTGGGACCCAAAGTCAGGAAGGGAATGTGGCTCCTCAAAGGAGAGTGACACAGACAACTGTGCCTCTGGATGGGGCTAATGGGGAGACTAAATCAGGTGGGGGTGATGTTCAAGTTGAGGCCCAATGGAGCTGGTTACCTGAAGAGTGGGGGGCAGGGCACAGCGATCTAGGGAGTGAGAACAGCACGTGCAAAGGCCCTGGGGTGGGAAGGAGTGTGTTGGAGAAACCGAGGAGAGCCCTGGGAGTGTGTGGTGGGGGGGAGATCAGGAGAGGAGGTGACAGCAGCCAGGCCTGCAGGTCCTGGTGGCCTTGGCCGGCGGGGGCTGGATTTACTCACGGCTCCCTGAGCAGCGTTGAAGGCTTTTAAGCAAAAGGGTGACCTGATATGATTTGTTTCTTTAAAATGACCCCCAGCTCCTCCATGAAGGTCACAGTGGGAGCAGGGGGCCCAGTGAGGAGGTGGAGGGCCATGTCCAGGCAGGGCCGCTGGTGGCTTGGGCCAGAGCAGTGGCCGAGGAGACAGGGAGCAGTGGGCGCCACGTTGACAGTGGGTGGGCGTGGGAGTGAGGGATTTGTCCACGCGGCTCCCAGGTTTCTGGCTGAGGAGCCGGGTGAGGAGCTGCCGTTTCCCGTGTGGGGAAGTGGAGGAGGCTGGGGGTGGAGCTGGGGGTTGAGAGGCCACATGGGCCAGCGGAGTGTGCGACTCCGGAGCTGCACCCGGAGAAGGGGCAGGGGACAGCCGGAGCATCCTGGGGGGCACAGGGGAGAACTGCTGGGGACACTGCCGGTGCCCTCTCCGGACAGCAGCGTGAGCCTCCTGGGAGAGTGGGTGGGATAGAGAAGGGGCGGGGGAGGGAGGTGACAGCCCAGCAGCCCCTCCATGCCCCTGGCTGCTCAGGGAGGCCCTTGGGGGAGGCCATGAAAGGGCCCTGGTGGAGGGGGGACCTGGGGTGGCTGTGGTTGGTTTGCGGGGTTCTGCTCAATCTCCCACTCTGTCACCTGCCAGCCCTTTGATGGCCTGTCAAGGCCTGGTCTTTGCTCCGGCCCCAAATCCTAGGATGGCCGGGGCAGGTTTATATCACACCCTCCAAGGCAAGGAGGCCTGGCGCAGCACCATGGTGAAGGGGCCACTTGCTCCCAGGCCACCTGCAGCCCTAATCCTGGCCTCCCCGTGTCCCTGCCCTCAGGTGTCCCAGGTACCTCTCCACAGGAACACGAACCTCCCGAGTCTCCATCCCCCTCCCTGAAATGCGTCCGCATCCCAGGGTGAGCAGGGGCTGCCGTCCACTGGTTTCATTTGGCTTGTTACGTTTATTTATAAGCTTTCTATTTCTTGAACCTGAATATCTCCCTCAAGCAACTGCAATGCGCTCTGCCAAGGGCTTTTATGAGAAGTTACAAATGACACATGGGAAAGCCAAGAGCAGGTTTATTTTTAAACCCTGGGCTCTCAGAAACACCCTGTCCGCACATCCGTCAGCTCCCGCACTTAGGTGGAAGCACTCGCTGATGTGTGTCATGTGCCTGGACTCGAGCCGGGTGCCCGGGGTACAGAGACGGCCAGGACTGGACGTTGTCCCAGCTGAGCGCACAGCGTGGCTGCGCAGGAGGAGAGGGGTCGGGGCAGAAACGGGCCATGACGGCGCCGTGTGAGCAGCACTATTCAGTCGCGCGTTCCCTTCTCATTCCGCAAGTGCATCGGTTGCCGTGGGCCGGGCACTGTTCTAGGCACTGCAGAGACAGCTGTGAACATGACACACAAAATAACTCACTGCCGCCTGAGCGGGGCTCTACGGGGCGTTGCCAGGACCAAGCCTCAAGCACAGACTGGGCCGAGTCAAGTCGGTTCTCACCGCTGTGTCTGTGCCCCACCCTTGCAACTGCGCCCGTCTGCCTCGAGTGGCCCAGGCACTGCAGCCGCCCACGAGGCACTTGGGGCCAGGGAGGCCCTGCCAAGCCCAGTCTCTCACTTTGTGGCTTGTCAGAGCCCAAGAGCTGCAGCCTTTTTCATTAAATATTTGCAGTCAAGTGTTTCCTCGGCTCTCGCAGAGGCTCTGCTCAGGGGTCCATGTCAACAGCTCTCAATATAGATGCTCTGCCGTCGCTCCTCCGGGAGCTGGCCTGGCTGCAAGAGCCGGTCCACATGGAGGCCGGCTGGCCGGAGCAGGGTGGGGGAACATTCCCAGCCCAGCCCAGCATCAGCCAGAGAGAGGGGGACAGGATGGGGCAGAGCTCTGGGGCAGACACAGGTGATGCCCACCTCTGCCCTTTCTGTGTGTCTTGGGGAGGATTGCTGGCCTTCTCTGAGCTCTGCTTCCTCATCTGTAACATGTGGATGCCAAGAGGGCTGTGGGTGCTGTCTGGCAGTCTTGGCACAAGCCCAGTGCATTGTGGGAGCTCCATCAGCAGTAGCTGTCCCTAGCACTGTAGTGACCGTTGTCATGAGTTACGGCAGGTACCCCACCTCCCAGGCTGTACCCCAGGATGGAGTTTCCTTCTGGAAAGAACTGAGGGCAGAGAGTGGGCAAGGAACCCTGGCCCAGGCCTGAAGGCAGGGGCCTGGTGCCTGCCTGGCTCTCAGATGAGGACAGGCTGGGCACTGGGAGCCCCACATGACAGGGACATTTTCTGTTGCCTCCATGATGTGCATTTAATCCCCCCACCTCCCTAAACCAAGCCCCCTGTTCCTGTCCAAGCGTCCAGGTGTGTGTGTGCTCCTGGGGCGGGCTCCCCAGTCCAGGCTCAGACACAGCCTAACCACCACATCAGGTACCAGTGCTCCACCTGCATGTCGTCCTCACTGTCCCCGGGATGTGGATGTCGCCACTGATCACAGATAGGGAGCAAACAAGGCAAGTGCCTTGCCCAAGGTCACATGACCAGGGAGGAGCAGTGTCAGGTGGCAGAGGCCTCCCAGCTACTGAGTGGTGGGGCCAGGGCTGGCCCCGGGGGGTGGCCTCAGAGCCTGCCCCTTGGCCACACTGCTCTCCAGCCCCTTACAATGCTTTGCACATGCCCTTCATCACCCACTGGACCCACCAAGGCCTCATCAGGGTGGCCTCATCATCCCCACTCTACAGATGAGGAAACTGAGGCAGAGGGTAGGGAAGAGGCTTATGCAAGGCCTGGGCCTAGAACCAGGATCCCAACCCAGGTCTGCTGCCCCTGAAGCCTGAACCCTGCCTGGGACACCCTCAAGCCCATCCAGCCCTTGGAGGGATCACTGGGATGCGGTCGGGAGGACCCAGGCAGGGCCACCTCCAGAGCAGAAGTGGATGAGCCGGGGAGGAGCTAGGCTGCTGCTGGCCATTGCACTCAGTGCCAGCACTTGCCCGACCCCGAGGAGGGTTCCCCTCTCGGCCCCACCCACCCCACCAGCCTCCAGAGCTGCCCACCCTGGTGCACACACCTGATCTGGGCCCCACCCAGAGCCCTGCTCTGATGTCTGGGAGGAGGACAGCGCATTCGGCTCCACAGGCTGAGAGAACACACAAGCATCCTCCTCCCTGTGCCAGCACCTCCCTGATTGTCATCCACAGCAGGGCCGAGCACGCGTGGATCTGTGATGAGCCCTGACACATCACCTGGGTGTGGATCTCCCAGTCTGGCTAACATCTGTCCAGCCCGGCTGTGATGATCTGGTCCCCCCTGCCGGCCGATGACTGGGCACACGCCCTGGACAGGAAAGCCAGCCCTCAGGCTGTCCCTTCCTAGGGGCCCAGCCTGGGTGGGGATGGGACTCAGCCCCAGCCAGAGGGCTCTGGTTGCCATGGAAACAGGCGGCTGGGAAGGCTGGCCCTGAGCAGAGGCCCCTCAGTCTGGCTCCAGTGTCCAGAGCCGGGTGGACCTGAGTCCAGGTGGGTCCTCGGCCCCTCGGTTCCCTCGCCACCGTCCCCACTGTGCGGGCGGGAGCCGACCCTCCCCAGGGTGCCCTGCAGGGACATGGCTGTCCTTCTTCCCACCAGCACCCACTCCTCCGTGGTGTCAGAACCCCCATCTCTCTGTGGGAACTGTCCCTCCCAGACCTGCCTAGTTCCTGTGATTTTGCGGGGCTGGTCCAGGCAGGGCCCCATCCCGGTGCACTGAGGGGACTGGTGATCTAAGCTGAGTCAAGGAGACTCGCTTCTGGGATTTTTGCTACGGTGGTGAGGAGGAGGCCCTCTGGGTCTTCTGGGGCAGATGGAGTGGTGGGGATGAGGCTTGGAGGACCCCACAGGGGGATGCTGGCATCTGAGTCCTGGTGGCATCAGTGGAGAACTGGATCTCACACAGGCACACTGAGACCCGTCCACGTGGCACCTGGCACACAGCGGGTGCCCAGCAAACACTCCCTGGGGGCTGAACAGCACATCCTACTGGGGACAGTGGGGGGCTCAACCAGGAGTCCCTAACAGGGCCCCTGGGCCGGTGGGGCCATGAAGGGGAGGGGGTGCTGGGGACCACTCCTGGTCCCCAGGTGACGCAGCCCAAACCCTGGCTTTAGAGCAACACCCTCACCTGGTTGCACATTTGGGTCACCTGGGGCTTTGGGAGGACACTGATCTGGGGCCCAGCCCACTCCATCCATGCAGTCAAGCTGGGGCCCACTGTGGGGTGTCGTGGTCAGAGGGAAGCAGGGGCAGGGGGCCCAGGGCCTGCCCACCCTGGTGTGGAGGCCTCAGCTTCCAGACAGGTTGGGCCTGGGCACCCACTGGGGCCGGCTGTGGTATGTCATGGACGCCTGCCTGCTCTGGACCCCATTTGAGGAGGAAGCCACCCCAAGGCCGTGGGGGTCAGGCAGGAAGACAACGTGACCATCCTGTGTTTGGGACAATCACTCTGTCTGGGGCCGGGGTAGTCAATGTGGCCGTCCCAGCGTTTGAGCAGCCCAGGGCACGGGAGCCAGTGGAGGCCACAGGCCAGTGATCGAATATTAAAATTCTCAATCCCAACCTGTTAAATCCAGCATGCTCCATTCTCCTGCCTGGGCTGGCACATTTTCACAGTGACCGGGGAAGCCAGGTCTGCACTTGGACCTCTCGGACTCCTCAGCGCTCTGCCTGCACCGAGGTGGTGGTGGGTGACTGGCCCTGACCCCCCACAGTCCCACCGGTGTGCCACACCCCATCCTGCGAGTCCATGCTCTGCTGCACCTTCCCGCAAGCAGCTGCACGTCTGGGGGCTGAGCGTGGGCCGCTGGCACAGAGGAGAGGCCCACCCGGGCCCCAGAAGCAGGCTGGGGTCACTCAGGCGGGGAACTCTGGGTTGGGGGACCTGGGGCTGGAGCAGGACCTCTAACACCTGGCCCCGGGCAGGGCCACCCTTGCCGGGTCTCAGGGTGAGCAGGGTGGGTGGATTACAGGGCAGGTGGGGCTGAGGGACCAGGCAGCAGGGCATTGGGACGTCTGGGCCAGAGATGACCAGGGTCTGAGACAGGGCAGGGGTGGTGGGTGTGGGGAAGGGAGTTCCAGGGTTTAAGACGTTAAACTGGCAGGACTGGACAGCGCCCGAGGTGTCAGGAGACGGCGCATCAGCTGCCTCTTGTTTCTGATTTGGGGGGTGCTACAGGGCACGAGGTGGAGACCGTCTGATGGGAAGATGAAGGGCTCCAAATAAGTCTAGCAGAAGGAGGCTGTGGGGCCCCAGAGGGCAGTGGCTGCAGGAGCCCCAGACAGAAAGGTCCAGGGGGCGGCCTGTCCATCTCCACACTGCGGGGAGCACTCAGAACATGCCACCATACCAAACTCTCTCGATGTGCATCACAGCTCGGAAGAGCTTTGAGAGGAGACGGTGATCTGGACATGGACGGCGGGTGGACCATGGCTTGGATGGGCTCACACCGGAGCAGGGAAGACAGGAGGGTGCTGGGGAGAAGTGGGGCACTGTCAGCTCAGGCTGTAATAACAAAATTCCACAGACTGGGTGGCTTGAACAACAGAAATTTATTTTCTCACCATTCTGGAACCGAGAAGCCTGTGATCAGGGTGCCAGCAGGGTTGGGGGCTGTTGAGGGCTTCCATCCTGGCTTCTGAACAGCTGTCTTCCTGCTATGTCTTCACGGCACAGAGAGACAGAAAGCCAGCTCTCTGGTGCCTCTTCTTCTAAGGGCACTAACCCCACCATGAGGCCCCACCCTCATGACCTCATCTAAGTCTAATTCCCTCCCAAAGTCCCCATCTTCAAAGGCTATCACTTTAGGGGCGGGGATCAGCATATGAATTTGGGGGGCACATTCAGTCCACAGCAGGCACTGGTGCGTAAGGAGTGAGGAGAGGAAGAGGAGGTGACAGGGTGGGTGAGAAAGGTGGGAGGATGTCTGGGAGAGTGTGGAGGGGTCTCGGAAGACACCAGACGTGGGTCTAGCATGGGGTGAGGGCAGACGTGTCCTCCAGCAAGACGACGCAGTCAGACTGTGACAACTGCTGCGTGGTCATTAAGCAAGGCGCACGGGTGCATTGGGCTGCAGACGCTGATTTCCACCAGAGTCGAAGGAAGCCTCGTGGAAGTTCTCCTTTCCCCCTTGGCCTTGCAGGTGGGCAGGGTTCCGACAGGCAGAGACGGGGTGGGGGGTGAGGCAGGAAGTGCAGGGCACAGTGCTGGCACGCCGAGGGCCAAAGGGTGCAGAGGCCAAGGCTGGATTTGGACAAAGGGCGCTGAAGAGAACTGATCTGGCTGGTGGGAATAAAGCCAGAGGTCTGAAGAGGAGAGCGGGGCGGAAATTCTCGGAGGCTCAAGGTGCGCCAGGCAGCCCCGGGCTGGGATGAGGGCAGCCCATGGGGAAACGGAGATTGAGTCCTGGGACCCCACAGCCGAGATCTCTAACGAGCCTCAGATGGCAAGAAGGACAACGTCACACCACCTCAAAGCCTTAGAGGCTTATGAAGTCTTATAATTTTAGGATAATTGAATCATAGATTCTCAGAGACTTTGGTTTTTAAAATCATAGGAATTCTGAAGCTTAAATTGCTTGAATTCCAAAATCTTGACCTCCTCCTCCTCCTGGGTACGAGAATCTGCACTCTGCGCTCAGCGCTCTGCGCGCATTATGTCATCTAGTCCCCATGACAACTCTGGGAAGTAGGAACTATTATAATACTTGACCTGACTTTCCAGATGAAGAAACCGACGCTCAGTGAGGGTGAGTGGGTTGCTGATGGTCACACACCTGCAGGCGGCGTGGCCGGGACTCGGCCCAGACCTCTCGGCCTCTGGAGCTCGTGCTCTCAGCCTCTCTGCTGATGCTCACCCGGCCTCTGTGCACATCTCCAGTGACAGGGAGCTCATTACCCCTGCCCATCCATCCCAACTTGGAACATATCTCTCCTCCTGCAAGCATCCATCCATTGGCCCAAATCTGTCTTGGGAGACCCTGTGGAAGGAAAACTTCACCCAGGACCCCTGCAGGGAGAGGAAGCAGCTCCCCGAGGTGGGGCAGCGATTACGCAGGAGAGCAGAGTGGGGTTAGGAGAGGCCCAGACGCAGCCCTTCCTGGTGAGATGGGGAGTCTGTCCTGAGGGAGGGAACTGACCGGAGATATCAGAGTGGGCCGCCCTCAGACAGACAGTGATGGGAGCCCGAGTGTTGGGAAGGCAGCGCGGTGGGGGGCAGGGGGCGTACAATACAGGAACACAGTTCTCCTCAACGCCCAGTTCCGGGGCCCAATGAGATTGGAATCGTAGTGCTGTGCCTTTCATTTCCTGGCTCTTCTCCCTGAAACTTACTCTGCAAAGTGCGCCTTGTGCCATCCATCCTCCCAGATGGCTTTTTAAGTGAAGCTGTTTGTTAAGTGGGAGAAGAAAAGGGAGGTTGATCAGGAGGGGTGAGCAGGCAGAGCTGCTGCAGACCCTGTGGCGGGAAACAGAGCAGGACTGGCCGCCGGAGCGGATGTGCAGAGAGAGGGCCCACGTGCTCCCTGAAAGGCACAGACACGGCCTCCCAGGACGGGAACTCCAGCTGAGTCCACACGCCCGGGGCCCTGGCGACGGTCTCTGACAGTGACCAGGCCCCTCTGTGTGCCCAGCACTGGGCGAGGACTCTGCAGTCACAGGCCCAATACATCCTCCCACGTCCCCATGTGGTATGTTCCGTGACCACCCGCAGTCCCCAGAGGAGAAGCTCAGAGAGGCGCAGGCACTTGCCCAAGGTCACCAGCTGGTGAGAGGCTGACTGGGGGTTGCAGCCCAGGGCTGTCGGACTCCAGAGCCCTGGCTCTCAGCCAGGACGTCACACAGCCACAGGCTGACAGAGTTAAAGCCCCTGGACTTGGGACTTAGATATCTGTATTTTTAAAAGTCCCACCCTATTCCAGGGTGTTCTAACGCACATCCAAGGCTGGGAGCCCCTGAGCTTCCCAACCCTCCCATTGTACAAATGGAGGCCTGAGACGTCTGGGGGGGCAGCACTTGCACGGGCTCACAGTGCAGGCTGGGGGGTCTAGACCCCACCCCACTCTCCGGTGAATTCCCAAGGTGAGTGTGCGGAGCCGATGGCAGCAGAGGGATGAGGAGACAGAATGTCCACTGTGCACATCTGCAGCAGCCCAGCGGGAGGGCCCGTGATGGATTCCGTCCCCATCTCCGCATTGCGAGCCCTCTTGTGCCCCCTCCTTCCTCCGTGCAGCCCACCCCCCTCCCTCCCCGCAAGCCGGCTTTGAGGGGCCGTGATGGGTCTCCGCTGTCCCTGGATGCAGATGGCACGTCCACCACCCTGCGTCAGTGCCTCAGCCCGGGGTCCGCAGTGGCGGCAGCTCAGTGAGTGATCATGGAGGGAAGAAGGGGGTGCCTGGGAGGGGCGGGGGTCTGAGACAGGGGTGGTGCAGCAGCAGGCGCAGCGTCTTCCCCTGGGGAAGCCCTGCGTCATGTTCTTCTAAGTTTCAAATCAAATATGTTTCACCGAATGAGAGGGATCAGGACGTCTCAAACCATATACAGTGTTGGAAAATGGCAGGCAGCTCACACTTGCAAATGGGGCTCCACCTCTCCAGAGGAAGGGGCGTCTGCCCCATTTCTCAGGCAGAGCAAGGCGAGTGGGAGGCCGTGGCCAGAGGCTCAAGGTAGAGCGAGAAGGGAGGTCAGGGCAGCCTCCCTGCTGCTGACTTGGCCGGGGACCTTGGGGCTCATGGAGTTCCTGGTCCACCCCCACACCAGCTCCTGCCTGGGTTTTCTATCCCAGAAAAGTCCTAAGAAGCCCCCCTCCTTCGTCATCCGCCCAAAGTTGAAGTCGTTCCTGCCCTGTTCCTCCACCAAATGCACCAAGTGCCCTCTGAGTGCCCGCCCTGCCCCAGAGACAGGGCTGTGACCAGCAGACACAGCCAGCCCCTGCGGCCACACAGCTCAGCGCCAGCGGGGAGACAGGACAGGCGAGAGCCCAGGTGGTGAGGCACAGCTGTGCTGGGGGCTGCGCAGCAGGGGAGGGGAGGGGAGGCCCCAGCAGGAGAGACAGGAGGGCAAAGGCCCCAGGTGGGCATCGCTGAGGGATGGGGTAGGTCTCTGCAGAGGGAGGCCCTGGCTGCCCAGCTCAGAGCTGCAGAGTCTCTGGGGGCAGAGAGGCCACCCCCAGCTTCACAGTAAGCCCCGGTCCTCCTGGGTGGACTCTTACCTGATTGGACACTGTGACCCCATTTCTTTCCCTAAAATAGTTAATTCACTGGCCCAGGCTAGCCCTGCCCACAACTGGGACCGGCCCCGCCCACAACTGGGACTAGCCCCGCCCACACGAGGCTGCCTGCTGATGGCCAGTGTGCCTGGCCCTGCTGACCTCCTGCCACTGACCTCCTGCCACTGACCTCCTTCGCTTCCCCAACTTCTCCTGCAGCCTGAAGTCCTCCTCAGGGCCCCCCTTTTGGCCATCGAAGGTCTCCTGAGGGCCCCTGGGGACCGGCTTGTATGTGACCTTGTGTCCCAGCGACGCTGGCCCGGGCCCCTCCCCAGACCTCTGTGAGTGAGCGTCCTGGTCTGTGAACGGGCATCCTCACTGCCCCTCACAGGCCCGTGCCCTTGGCGAGTCACAGAAAGCCCCACACTGCGCCTGGCCGAGGAGGCCCAGCAAGCAGGAGTTTCACTTCGTAAACCCACAAGGACCCCACTCCACCGGCTGAGGAGCAAACGTCCTGCCCTGGGAGGCTCCTGGTCCCTCGAGCAGCTGGGGCCTTCCCGGAGCAGAGCTCTGACCCTGGACGGGGTCGGAGCACAGGAGCAGGTGGGATGGGACCAGCTGCTCTGACTCCTGCCTGGGCTGCCCGCACCCGGCCTGCTGCTTGTCCTCGGTGGGGCTCCCTGCACCCCCGCAGATCTATTTGATGATCCTGTGGCTGGGAGACACTGGCCAGGGCTCTGGCGGGGAGACAGCGCCCTCACAGGCTGCTGGGGGCGCCAACCAGGGTGATGACAGGAAAGCAATTGGGCGGTAAAGACCCAGAGCCTGAGAAAGTCACTGCTCTTGATGCCCTGCCCCCACCCGCAGGACTCTGTTCCCAGGCAGTCAGGGACTCAGGTAGCCAGTGCCCCACATGTCCCCCGCAGCCTGACGTGTGTGAGAGCAACCCCGCAACCCTCTGAGCATCTGCCAGGAGAGGCTGGGGAGGTAAATTACGGCGCATCTGAATGAGGTGCGATTACGGAGCCATTAGCATCGTGCTTTTGAGGAACTGTCAGTGGCGTGGGAAAGCGCTGACGGTACACGGCGAGGGAAGAGACCTGAATATAGAGTATGGTCCCAATTACGTAATAGTTCAGTGTGTGCGGAGAAAGATCAGACGATGATAATGATGATGACGTGATGGTGAAAGCCGCTCCTTATTGAGCACTTACTGTGTGCCTGGCTTTACTTTCATTAGCTCATTTCAGCTGTCAAGGATCGTGTGGGGGGGACCCATCGAGTCTCCATTTTACGGATGAGGAAAACAAGGCACAGAGGGGAAGTTAAGTGACTCGCCGAGGGTCACACAGCTGAGACAGGACTCGAGCCCAGGTCTGGCCACCTCCGAACCACCCCCCGCCCCCGTACTCTCCACTCACTGTGTCTCCAGCCAAAGGCAGGGTGTGGGCGGGCCACAAAAGGGGTCCCAAGAGCTTCCCGGAGATGCGGTGCCTACAGATCACGCCTCTTCTCTGGGCTCGGTGGCACTGCCAGCCCCGTTTCACAGAAAGTGACTCTGCTCAAGAGACGCGGTGATGGGACTGGACCTCTCATGTTCCTGCCTCTACCGTGAGCTGCCGGGCAGGGCCGGGGACAGCAGTCACAGCCCTGGGCCACCGCACCCCGAGGCCCCTGGCCCTTCACAGAGCCGCTCTGGGTGTGGGTGGCTGATGCGCGGAGCTCACCCTGGGCCCCCGTCTGCCCAGGCCGACCCAGCCGCTCCTGGGGCAGCCCCAGTGACTCCCTCTGCTGGCTCTGTCCCTGCAGAGTCCTTGAGTTTATCCAGGTCTCTCCGCTACGGGCTGTACCAGAAGGTGGAGGCCAGGTGGGGTCAGACAGCCAGTGGCTGCCTCATCACCCACTCTAGGCTCATCAGAGCTGCTTTTGAATCCGTCACCTTCAGAGAAAGGCAAACACCGGGGCAAGAGGATCCAGACGCCATCACTCGAGGGCTCCTCGGATGCAGGGAAGCTGCATCTACTTCCCTGATCCACTGATGAGTCACCGAGTCATGTTCCTTAACGCTGATTTCTGCCAGACACCCCCAGCACCCCGCCCCCGACTCAGAGTACCTGCGTCCGCTGCGTCACACCGAGGCCTCGCAGGAAACAGCGGCGGGATGGCTGGCCGGCTCTCCAGCAGGCCAACGCGCTCGTTCACACACAAGGCCACCGGGACTTGCTCCTGCCCGGCCCTGAATGTGCACGTGTCTCCCGGGCGGCTTGCGCTGCGGGACCATGATGCTCTCTGACACGCGGTGCCGCAGCCTGAGCAGAGGGGCGAGGCTTCTGGGAAGGAGGAAGAGAGAATTGGCCATTCTTCTCCTGCAGCCTTCCCTGCCGCCCTCCCTGCCACACCTCCCTCCTGGGGTGCTGGGAGCTGGAGCTTTACCGCGGCCGCATAGGGCCTTGGCCGCTGGAGACCGGCCCCGTTCCCAGCAGATCCTCTGCGCAGCCAGACCCCTCTCGTAGCTGCCAGCTGCACCGTGTGCGTCCACAGACTCTGGGAGCAGGGGACCGCCAGTGGGCTCTGGGTGTGCGCGTTCCTCCTTTACAAAGCATCTCGCCTCCCCATTCTCCACAGCCCGAGAGTCTCAGGAAATGGGAAAATAGAGTTACAAAGAAGTACGCTGTTAACCTGCTAGTTAAGAAACGTTTGACTGACACCTAATCACTGCCTTCCCTCAAGAGGGAGGAACCTAAGATCTTCAGGCAGAGCGGACGGGAAGCGGGTGTGCGTGTGGGGCTGGGCAAAGGGTGCTAAGAACAAACGTATCCCCCCAACCAATGCCTGGGTTTCTTCCACCCAAGCACTGCCAGGCACTTGCAGGGGTAGAGTGAACACGCTTCCTCTTGAAACTGCTCATCCACTGGAACAGCATTGACTGCGAAAACCTCTCCTTGTAATGCACCGAAATCCACTAGTTTGTCCGTCCATCCATCCATCCATCCATTTGTATTGAGCACCTACTACGTGCCAGGCACTGTTCTAGGCCCCAGACACACAGCAGTAGACACAGCAGATGCACCTTCATGGAGATGCCATTTCCTGAGGAGAAAGACAATAGACGCAGCCAGTCAGGTTAGGAGCAGGGCAGGGGAAGCACACAACAGGGTAAGAGGTGGGCGCAGGGGTGGAGGGCAGTTGATAGTGGGTCATTCTGGCCACCACTGGGGAATGTTCACTCCTTCACTGGGTGTGTGGCCCCTCAGCTCGTGTGTACTGGAGGCGGCCAGCCTCAAGCACTAAGGGTCTTGTTCCCTCTCCTAGAGTCTCCCAACCTCCCTCAGGGTCCCCTCTGCCAGCAGATGGGGGTGACCGTGACTGCCCAGGGCCACCATGGCTACCACAAAAGGCAAACTCTGCATAGCCAGCCTGGGTTCTGCCCTCCCTTCCCTTGGCCACAAGCTGAGCATTTTAAAGTTAATTGGTTTTGCAATTAAAAGATGCAGAGAACAGGTGATGCAATTAATTTTACAGAAATGTGTTTGGGAATGAAGTGTTCCAATCTTCCCTGCGTCCTTAAATGGCGCCTGTGTTTACTTCCAAATGGGAAGCCTTCTAGGCGTCTCAATCTGGACAGCTCACACAGCTTGACAGGCAGAATCCTTCATCCTGCCTTCCTTTTTGGGGTGTTTGTGCGGTTCATTGGGTCCTGCCAAGGATTCTGGTTTGGGAGTAAGCGTAACTTTTCCTGTCTCATAGACAAGGAGACAGAGGGTCAGGGAGGCACAGTGGTTCACCCGAGGTACAGTGCAAGGCTGGGACAGAGGAGAGAGTCAAGTCACTGCACATTTAGAAGCCAAAAAAGTGTCTGAGTTTAAAAGAGAGAACCGAACTCCCTTAGCCAAATGAAGCAGCCTGGCATATTTTAGTGCCCACTCTGTGCCAGACCCACACTTGGCCCTCAGTTTATGTCTCCTCATAACAGTCTTCCATGTTCCAGTTTTACAGAAGAGGAAACCGAGGGTCAGAGAAGTGCAGTGACCTCACCAAACCTGCACAGCACGGTGTTAGCGTCCTCCGGCTTCTGGGCAGCATGCTCTTCTCTGCCCGTAGGTGTGGTTAAGGAAAGAAATGCTGAAATCAGTGAGAAAGGGGACAGTTGAAGGTCTCCTCAAAAGGGGAACAAATTTTAAACACCTACTATGTTCCCGGAGAACATTTTAACACCCACTGTGGCCACTTTACATCTTTCTCTTATTCGATCCCCGCAACAGCCATCCAAGGGAGAAGTCAGCACTCCCATTTTCAGGGGAGGAAACCGAGGCACAGGGAAATGCAGTGAACACGCTCAGAATCACACAGCAAGCATGTGAGGGAGGCACAATTCAGACCCAGGTCCCCCCGACCCCAAAGCCCCTCCTGCACAGGGCAGCACCTGCTCTGTGGTCCCATGGTGGACGGCGGGTTCCCATCACCCACCGGGAACACCCTGTCCTCAGGGAGAGGGTGAGTCAGGGCTGACCGGCCACAGGCTTGGGTCCTGGCTCTGCTGCTCTCCAGCTGTGTGCCTGGAGCAAGTCACCACCTCCCGGCCCTCAGTTTTCTCAGCCGTAAAATGAGCTCATCACAGGACATGAGCTAAATACAGGATGGTTCGGAGGAGTGAATGAGGAGGCAAAATTCCGTCTTGGCCCTTGTTGGTTTTCTTTATGGCATGTACCTCCCATTCTATCCTTATTTCCCTTGTTTGTTTGTTTGGGGGTTCCCCATCTCCTCCACCTGAACTGCAGCCCCACGAAGGTGGGGCCGCATCTGTCTCAATCCCAGCCATCTCCCCAGGTGGCAGCACGGGGCCGGGCACACGGTCGGTGCTCAGCGAGTCGTGGGCATTCGTTCTCAGCATTCTCGGAATCCACCAGAGGCACACACGCCCCCGGGTGACCCTCTACTTGGCTCTCCTGCCCCCCAACTCGCCGCTCCCCCTCACCTTCAGAGCCCCCCGTGTTTCTACGCAGCGTGACCATGAGGAAACTGGACATTTTATTCAAATGGCGCCTCCTAGAACGTCCACACTGAGATGAGCGTTGTCCTTCAACAGTGGCCCCAGGAACTGGTGTGGCCCCAACCTTCCGGCCAGTTCCTAAGTTGCAAAAGCAAATCCTGAACGATCCACAGCCCCCTGCCAGGCCATCCCACAGGCTCTTGGTCCCCTCTGTGGCCCAAAGTCACACAGGGCATCCTTGACTGAGCCTGGCCTGGAGGTCGGGTCTGTCCAGACCTGCAATCCTCTCTTCTCCTCGGCCACATCCACCTCCTTGTGGTCTGGGGCCACACCTGGGGCATCCCGGGCAGCCCCATCCTCAGCCCCACGGCCCCTGGAAGCCCCCTTCCCTTCTCCAGTGGACATACTCAGGACCTTTAGCTGCCCCTGCCCTGACCTGCCTTCGAGTCAGCCCCTCGCACCCCGGCCCTCTCTCCCAATGCCAGTGTCCCTCCTGCCATGTGGAGTCTTGAACTGAACGCACTTAGGCTCTTATTAGGCACCCAGTGTGTGCCCAGCACCTGCCCTCAAGTTGCCTACCCCTGGGGGAGCATCCTCTCCCTTATTCCTGATGTGCCCCAAAGGCTCAGGATCTTCCCAGCCCAGGGAGGTCAAAGTCTTGCTCTTCCTCAAGCATACCCAGCACATTCCTGCCCCAGGGCCTTTGCACTGGCTGTTCCCACTGTCTGGAAGTCTTCGAATCACGCATGTTTGAATGACTTGGATGTTGGTTGGGTGTCTGGGCAAGATGCTGGTCGAGGTCCCTGAGATCCTGTGATTCTGACATCTGACTTTAGGTTTTATAGTTTAAGATTCTATGAAAGTAAAGATTCTGAGACTCGGTGATAGAAGATTCTAGGTTGTGATGACTGTCAGGCTCTAAGGTGCTGGCATTCTCATGAGTCACCCTTCGTTGCTGGAGAAACTTCCATCAGAACATGCCATCAACTGGGAGTGGATTTTTCCTCTTCCAGGGTCCCCCAGACAACCCCGTAATGTGCCATGTAAGTGTGGCTCTTTGTGGCTTAGACGCTGGGAATTTTTTCCACGCTTCCAGCATCACATGCTCACCTTATCTGCATGCTCCAGTCTCCAGAATAAATATTAGATGATGACAAATCTTTGGAGATTCTTTTGTGTGCAGAGGAGCTGAGTCTTCCGGGCGAGTATTCTGACACAGGGCATTATTCCCGCACTCGCTACAAGCCGGGGCTTCTGATTGGGCCACAGGGAGCCTGGAACAGGCAGGAGGGTCCCTCTCTCCTGCCCGAGGGACTGAAAAGGGCCTTTTGTCTGCAGAGGCTTCAGGCTGATGCGGGGACAAGGCAGGCGGTGGCGGGAGAACATCTCCCAGTGGACCTGAAAGGAAGGAACTAGCTTGTGCTGTTTTGATGTCAATATCATCACCCCGGTGTTAAAGAAGACGAAACCGCAACCCAGAGAGGTTTTGTGCATTGCCTGAAGCCACAAACAGAGAAGTTAGCAGTCCTGCGACTTCAACCCTCTCCTGGCTACAAAGCTCCTGGAAAGCTGGTGGGAGTTAAAGGAGAAGCTGTAGGGAAGCTCTATGCACTGATGTGGACCACGCCTTCTTACCTTACAGGCCTCCTCCTCTCTGCCACACAAGCTATCCGGCCACGCGATCACGCTGTAGTGCTAATTAAACGTGGACTGATGATAAAGGAGTACATTTAGACACCGCAGGAGGTAAGCCAGGGTTCTTATCTGTGCGATAACCTTGCAAGTATCCTGGGAAGTTCTTTTCGCCTTCTGTGCTTGGAGCCTTAAAAGATACTGCCCAGCTCTTATTGATAAGCAAATCTTTGCAAATTGATGGCCAGATGAAATTAATTGGCCACAGCGAGGGTTGAGTTTGACCCAGGCCGAGGGTCCCGAAGCCTGGCCAAGGCGAGACTGGAATGAGGACATTGTAAAGGAAGCACCTGCCACATGGACACTCCCTGGGGTCACTGTCTCTCCCCTGGCTCTCACCAGTCTCCATCCCAGCCGGGGTTCAGGCTGCCAGTCCCCACTCACCTGCACCGTGCCCCCCGCCTCCACGCTTGCTGGTTCCAATCTACCCTCCCATGGCCTCGTGAATGGTCATTCTAAAAGGCCAGTGTCACTGGAAACCTGCCATGGCTCCCTATTTCCTAAAAATGCCTTAGCCTGGCATTCAAGCCCCTCAGGATGTAGGGGGCCCCCTCTCTCCGTCCCATCCCCCTCCATGGGGCACCCTTGGCTCTGAACACACTGAGTGACTGTCCCAGCTCCCCGAACTAAGGTCTCTCGAGCCTACAGGGTTGTGTACATCCTTCTTTCCTACCCTCCCCTGTTCCTCTGGCCAGTTCACACACACCATTAAAACCCAACTTGCTTTACTTCCTCCAGGAAGCCTTCCCAGACTGGTCGTTTTTATGGGGTCTGAATCAGTTATCTACAGTAAGACTGCCTTACAGAAATCGGAGAACCTCACCTCCTTGGCTAAGGTCGAAACACAGTTAATTATTGCTCACTGCTCTGGGGTCAGCTGCAGGTTGGCCAGGCAGTTCTGCTGATGTTGGCTGGACTCGATCACATGTCTGAGGGCTCCCACGGTTGCTGGCGGTTGGAGGCTGACCTCGGCCAATGTAGCTGACTTTGGCTGGGACGACGGGAACGGCTTGGTTCTGCTCCGTGTGTCTCTCTTCCTCCAGAAAGCTAGTCCGGGGACATGCTCGATGCTAGAGCCAGCTCCAGTGCATCACAGTGGTGTCACCTCTTCCGATTTCTACTGCCCGAAGCGAGTCCTATGGGGGAGCCATCTGTTTTCTTTCAAGGGGCAGGACAGGAAGCCCACCCACAGCACCGCAAAGTCGCATGGTAAAGGGTGCTCATCTAGAGGGCGTAAGGAGTTAGGGCCAAATGATGCGCTTTACCACGGAGTGAGATGCCTCCATCTTTCAGAGCTCTCAAGACTGCAATGTAGTGACCTTTTAAAATTTTTCAACAGCTTTATTGTGTTATAATTGACATATGATAACCTGGATATTTTTAACATATCAATTTGGTGAGTCCGACATGTGTTCATACTCTTGTAGTCCCCACCGCAATCCAGGTACTAAACGTACCTGTCACCCCCAGATGTGTCCCCTGCCCCTTGGTAATCCTCCTCCCATCACTCCCCTCCACACCCTCCTCTGCCCCAGGCAAAAATTACTCTGCTTTCTGGTACCATCAATTAGTTTTTATTTTCTAGAATTTTATCTGACAGAATCGCACAGTATGTCCAAGGACTTGTCTGGCTTCTTCCATCCAGCATAAATTACACCGAGATGCATGTATGTGGTGTGCATCAATATTTCATTCCTTTGCGTTGCTGAAGAGTATTTCATTGCAGGGATGTATCACATTGTGCTTTTCCATTCACCTGTTGACGGGCATTTGGATCATCTCCAGTTTATGGCTATTACAAATAGCTGCAAAGAACATTTGTGCACAAATGTTTGTGTGGACATATGTTTTCTTCTCTCTAGGGTAAACAAGACCAGATCACATGACGGTGCATGTTAAACTTTCTAAGGAGTTGCCAAACTGGTTTCCAAAGCGTCGCTTTGCCTTTGCAATCCCCGCAGCAGTGCCGGAGAGTTCCGCTGGCCCCTCATCCTCACCAGCACTCGGCATGGTCAGTTATTTTCTATCCTCATGGGGGTGACGTGGTATCTGGCTCTGGTTTTATTTTGCATTTCCCCAATGACTAGTGGTGTTGAGCGTGTTTTCACCGTCTGACTTCTCACCCCTCTCTCTTCACTGGTGAAGTGTCTGTTCAAAGAAGATCTCTTATAATAATGGTCTATGTTTTATTATTATTGAGTTTTGAGGGTTCTTTATCAGATACGTGTGTGGCAAATGCTTTCTCCTAGTCTCTGCTTGTCCCGAGTGAGACTTTTAAACCCACAGATCAATCAGTAGTTGGTAAGAGCTTTAGTGAGAAGGCCCACGCTGGTAGACTGTGTCAGGATAGAATCCATCCCCTCAATAAGAATAATCGCCAAAAATTAACAAGGAAAGTAGCTTGTGAAGCCTCATCAAATCCGTCTTCCTGTCCCCAGTGGCCCTGACTCTATAGGGATGTCATCCTAAAAATCATGGTCACAGTGGGGACAGGGCTGGCAGGTGGGAGGGTGGATAAGGTCCAGAAAATGTACACCCCAAAACCTGGAAGAGCATCGTTTTGCTGAGGCAAGATCGCCCTCTAATGGCCAAGGCCCATCCAACCGCTGAGCCCAGCCCCCCTGGCGCTCTGCGAGGCACTGGAACAGAGATTAGTGGGGACATCCGCATGGGCTCCCAAGTTTCTGATGAATACAAGTGCTTTCACTTGCTGGGCAAATATTTCAGTGCAGATGGATGGAAACAGAGCCATGGCTGGGGGAGTCCATTCTCACTCCTGCCGATAAGGCTGCCAAGGGAGGGAAGGTCGTGGGGCGCAAGGGGAGAAGCCTGTGCACACACAGGGCGTGACTCCCATGTCAGGCTTCCCAAGGGGCCCAGCCAGCCCCCTGAGCTGAGGGAAGTCCGTCCCACACCCCAGGTGCTAAGGTATCTGGAGCGGCTGATGTCCTAGCGTCTGCCGCTCTTAAGTCCAGCTCCCACTGGATCCTCCAAAGCCTCTCCCCGTCTGGCCTTTCTGTGTCCCATGTCGCCAAGGCCTGGGAACCCTGTCAGCCTCCTGCCCTTCCTGCAGGACCACAGACAAGAGGCTGTTGCTTGCTATTGACATTCTAGACGGCCAGGGCACAATGAGGGGCACAATGAGGGGGTCACAGCACAAGAAAAAGGACAGATACCCCTACCTGGGGCTCTGGAGATTTCTCTGGCCCTACCTGCCGCTCTGGTGTTGAGCACCCCCTGCTAGGACCCCTCCACGTCCCCCCAAATGCCGGATTCCCCCACGCCCCTCTCTTCCTCTCTCAGGCTGTCGGGGCCCACCGCAACTCCCCGTCGCCAAGCACTAGGTGCTGAGTCCTGCCTTCGCACGTGCCTACAGGCCCAGGGGCAGCTGTCCTTCCCCCGAGGAAAGAATCATCTGCTCCAGTCCTCGCGATGCTGTTGTAAGCAGCCAGCTCTGGAACGTGGTGGTCTGGAACTTGGCCCGGAGCCCGGCTCCGAATCTCGCTGGCACCAACTTCCACCTGGGGGGCTGTGGACGAGTTCCTTAACTGCTCTTCTCCTTGTTTTCTCCATTTATGGAAGGGAGAAATAGTGGCTTATACTCCATAAAGTTTCTGAGAGGGTTAAATGGCTTGAAACTTTTAATGGGTTTAGAATAGCACCTGACACATACTAAATGCTCAGTTAATGCTAGTTCACACTCCACCCCCTTGCCTTGCAAATGACTTGCTGTACGCTGAATCCCAGACTGGACCCCTTTCTCTGCCAAGGGACGACGTGAGTGGGAAGGGGTGCAGAGGAGGAATGTCTGCTCTCCCAGCCTAGACAGCTGCAGAGGCTCAGGCAGGAGGGAGATGTGCTTCTGTATATAACAAGGAGCTCCCTGCAACGCCTCTGAAGCTGTGAATGTCAAAGCTCTGCTGTCATGGGCCGGAGTGTTACAGGTAGAGGCGTGAGGAAGAGAAGGGGATATGGGGGTCCCCTGGCTCTGGACTCTGTTCTTTGGAGATTGGAATCTATACGAACTCTGCAGAGCTCTGGAAATTGTCAGTGGTGGAGCGAATAAAGGTAACTCATTCACTCCATCATTCTTTCCTTCATTTACTCAACACATGTTTAATTGAGCACCTACTACGGGCCAGGCTCTGGGCTAACACTGAGGATGCAGTGGAAGACAAGCCAGAAACAGTTTTTGCCTTCAGGAAACTTACAGTCTAGGAGGAAGACAGATATCAAGCAATTAAGGACAGATTTTATTACTTAATGCGGGGGATCATGTCCCCTTATGTTAGGAGCAGGAGAGGCTTCTCAGTGGGGATACCAAAGATAAGAATTCTCTAGACAAAGTGCTGGGGAAGTCAGGGAGAAGGAACATTGGGCCAAGGGACTAGCACGTGCAAAGGCCCAGCGGTGAGAAGGAGCAGGATGCATGTGAGAGACTGCAGGGAGACCCGGGTGGACAGAGCCTGATGACTGAGGGGACAAGGCCCAGGAGGAAGCCAGAGAGATGGGCATGGCCAGGTCACATGGGCCTTGATGGCCCCGTCAAATGCCTGGTGTTCGTCCTGAGAGCAGTTGGTGCTCACAGAGGAGACAAGACAAAAGACCAGATGGCCCCGCCTGGAGGGGTTTGGGGCAATTCTTACATGAAACAATGGGGGTGGACCCGACCTCCCTGGTCCATGGGCAGGGTGTCCCATGGCACTCAGCCCATTCCTGAGGCTCCATCTCCATGTCCTGGTCACCTCCCAAAGGCCCCACCTCCTGACAGCATCACCTCGGGGGATAAGATTTCAACATACAGATTTAGGGAGACACAAACATTCAGGCGGTAGCAGGAGGCGTGGGCTTAGGTGGAGAGCAGTGCAGTTACACCTGGCGGTGCAAGCCTCACACCGGGGCCTTCCGCTCTGCAGTGCCCAGTGGACGAGGCTTTCCCAGTCCTGGCCGGGGCCAGTGGCCAGGCTTCACCTGGTGCCACAGCAGCCTGGGACGAAACTGTGATGAGTTCATAGGTCGCCGTGGCTGTCAGTGTAAAGTTACCAGCTGGTACTAGCTGGAAAGGCCTTTTACCAGAGAACTGTGCTGCTCTTGCTTTTGGTTCAGCTTCCCCGTTTTTGATGAAAGGATGTGAGAGCTGATTTGGTTGCCGCTCTGGAACTTCCTTTGTACCTGCCCCCGTCACTGTCTCCCCTGCTCTTCCTCACGCCCCACCGATGACACCTCAGCCCACCATGACACGGCCTCACAGCCACCTACAGCCCCTATAAAAGGCACCCCAGAGGGGGCCCTGGTCCCTTCAGCCACGTGGGGACACAGCAAGAAGGCGCCGTCTCTGAGCCAGGAGGCAGCGCTCACCAGACACCGAACCTGCCCGCGCCTTGATCTTGGGCTTCCCAGCTTGCGGGACTGTGAGAAACACGTTTCTGTTGTTGATAAGCTACTCAGTTCGTGGGATTTTGTGGCAGCAGCCCAAAGGGACAACTTCTGTTCAAACTTGCCCCTCCCTTGCCTGTCCCAGACTTGGAGTTCTGGGCCCGGCCAGCACCGAGGCCTGTGACCCCCGTGGGCTCGGGCAGAGATAAGGGAGTATTGGCTGCACGTCAGGAGAGGGGGTCCTGGCCCCTGTACTGCCACCAACTTACTGAGTGACCTTGACGGGTCACGTGCCCACCACAGGCCTCAGTTTAAGCAACTGTCCCAGAAGGGGGGTTCGACCAGAGGGTCTCCTAGTTCCTCCCTCCTCTGGGGGTCCAAGAATCGGTGAGTCTGCACGGGAAAGTCTTGCTCAGATATTCATAGAGAAATGGCACTCGGTCTATTTTTGAGAAGTCAAGACAAAGAACAAACGGCCTGATTATGGATCATGAGCACAACAACCAGAAACCGAAAGACACAACCTCACGCTGGTCACCGCTGGCCTGACAGCTTCAGTTCCCAGTGTGAGCTGAGCAGGATGAAGCCCTGACCAACACCAATGTGTCCCCTCCTCTGACAGATGGGTCATGGGATTAACTAAGCCAGTGAAAAGGAACGAGGCCCCTCCTAATGGCAGAGCCTGGGGGGAGATGGGCCAGCGCAGGGGGACTGACACCGGATGGCTGGAGAGGAGGGAATGAGTGTCACCATCTCTGTTACTCAGCATCATCAGCATTGTGATTAGAATAACAGAGTTACCAAGAGCCTACTGTGCACCAGCCTCCTTCTCCAAGCTCTTTGCACAGCAGCAAGCCCAGGCCCAGCACACAGTAGGCGCTCTGCTGGTTGGACTCATCAATCCAGGGGCCGCTGTGCTGTCTATTTTTCACTCGCGCTAACACAGCATCGCCTCACATTTCTGCAGTTCACAGCCCAGCTCTCTGCAAACTTCTAAGAGTGAGATTAAAGGGAAGGGAAGATAAGGCTGCCCACATCCCCAGGATGGAAGTGTCATTCACGAAGGCCACCTGCTGTGAGCTCGCGGCTGCCCCTTCACGCCACTGAGGCAGGTTGGCGTCTTTATGCCCTGAGCACGGTGTAAAGCAGGCATCTCTGAAAAGCCCGGAATAAATGCTGCCCCCGTCCCTGTCCTTCTCAGGCACCTCTCAGGCCCCAGCGGTGACAACTGCTCTGTTCCATCAAGGTCCAGCTGTTTAGATGGTGACTTTAAATAATCCCTCTGCTGCCAAGGAACGTGTGTCCTGCTGAGACACGTGCACCGTGAACAGATGCTCCAGAGAGGTTCGAGGCCTGGCGGCTGTTGGACAGTGACCACAAAGCGCCCTCCCCGTCCTTCCCTCCCCAGGGAAGTCGGTTTCCAATGACTTAGCAGATACCGCCACGGAGGGCCAGGCCAGGCCAGGGCTGTGCACAGAGAGAAAGATCAGTCACGCTCCTGTGCTCCAGGAGGTCGTGGTCAGATGGGGGAGCCCGGTCCACCCACAAAGCAACAGACCAGAGGTCACAGCAATGGCTGCCATTCCGTGAGCACCTGCTGTATACAACTCTCCTCATTGAGTGCCTACTGTGTGCCGGGCACAAGACTGGGAGATTCAGAGGTGTCGTCTCTAACCTCACAACAGCCCTCCCTGCTACCAGGTCAGTTTAATCATTCTCATTTAGAGATGAGAACTCTGAGGCTCAGAGAAGTTGGAGAACTTACTCAGGGTCACACAGCCAGGGAGGGGTTGAGTCAACATGTTCTCTGTCAACCCAGCAGCATCAGGACAGCTGCGCCCACCCACACCCCCTCAGATGGAGGCCAGGTCTGCTGGGGTGGACTGAAGGCAGGTATGCTCACCTGCACCAGGTGGTCAGAGGCCGGAGGGGGTGCTACTGCAGGTGCATCATCTCCCTCTGATTGCAGAGGTTCCTCAAGACCACCTACACAAGCCAGGTTGTGTTTGGTCACTTCGGCCCAGCTTCCAAGCAAGAGGCAGGAATTAGGTTCACTTTGTACAATAACAACATTGTTTCTACCTGCTCGAGATCCCCTTCCCACCCCTGCCCCCACCACTCTTCAAATGTTCCTTTACAAACTGTGCCCCTCACCCACCACTTACACTTGTTGTCTAGGCGCTTTGGCCAGGACAGAGCTGAGCCCTGTGCTACTGGCTGGAAGGGAAAACATGTGACTGAGTCCTGGCCAACCAGTGACTTCCACTCCTCTGGACTTAGTGATTGACTTAGAGATGGACACATGATCCAGTTTAATCCAATCAGAGTTTGCCTTTGGACTTTTGCTGAAAAAGTAGTATAAAAGCAGTTTTCTTTCCTTTCGATCGCTAAGCTGGTGAGGTGTAAGACTAGTTTTGCAGGTGGCCATTGCAGGAGGAGCCTGTCTAAAAATAAAGCCAACACTGATAAACAGATCTCTGAAAGACGGAGTAAAATAGAAAAAGAGAGATGGTCGGGACAGACTGAATGTGAGCCCCAGGCAGGCAGAGACCCTCTGTTTTGCTCCCAGCTGTCCACACAGTGCCAGAGCGCCGCCTGCACAGACGAGCCACAACTGCTCAAGCCCCTGGATCAAGGCAGGCTTGCAGCCAGCAGCCCCCCAATGTTCTAGTTTCATGAGCCCATACATTTCTTCTTCTCTTTGGGTCAGTTTGTGATGTGTGTCTGTCACCCACAACCCAATGAGTCCCAATCCTGCTCTGTAGCTACCACCAGGAAACACAGTGCCTGATGTATAGCATGTGCTGAGTAAATGTTTGGGCAATGAAGGAAAAAATGAATGAAACTGACTATTTCTCCGCCTTTTCCTCCCTAGTCCCCTCCCCCGTTACCTCCCCCCAGCTGCAGACAGCCCAACTGGGACCCTCACTCTGGGAATTAAAACTTGACGAACAGCCATCTGCTTCCCCACAGTGGCAGCGGCGGCTGCTCACTGGGCCCCTGGAGGAGGACGGCTGGGCTCGGGGGTGGCTGGCACTTCTGTGCAGGAGCAGCACCCCCAGGAAGGTTGGGAATTGGCTCAGAGCTGCAGTGCTGGGTGCTGGGCCCCTGTTCTCCTGGCCAGTGGTTGCTGGAGTAGAAGGACAATAACAGTAACTCCGCATATCCCACAGAGCTTTGCAGCGCGCAGCACATCTACACAGAACAGACGAGCTGGGCTGAAATCCTGGCTCATTTTTCAAAAAAATTTTATTGACAAATATTTGTACGTATTTGTGGGATATATGTGATATGTCAATACTCTGCCGCTTGCCACCATGTGACCTTGGGTGAACCACGTCTCCTCCCTGGGGCTGGGGCTCCTCATCTGCAGAATGACCCAGCTCACAGGACTGCTGTGAGTAAACGGGATAAGGATTCGTCTGCAAGACGGGCACATAGTAAGTGCACAGTAAATGGGCAGCGCCCTACTATGCTTACCCCACTTAGAGATGCAGAGACAGGGGCTTCCAGAGGTGGTGTGACCTGCCCAGAGGGTTGCAGCAGGCAAGAGCAGGGTCTGAGGCCAGGGCTCTCTGACTTCCAGGCCAGTGCTCTACCCACTGCGTCCTGGGCTCTCAGGAGGAGGCTAACTCGGGACTCCCAGCATCTCCGCAGGGGAGCAGAGTTCCCAGGGTCCCCACGTTCTGGCAGGGAACTGGCCGCCTGAACACGTGTCACGAGGTGGGCCCCAGGAAGCCCAGAAGGGCTGGACACTCTGCAGAGAGCACTGAGGGCAGGTCTCCAGGGAGGGGAGCTGGAAGCAGAGTGGCCAGAACGTCACCCCTCACATTCCCACTGCACACTGTACTTTAATGGCACTGTACCTTCATTTCCATCACCACGGAACACATGCATGCTTGAATAAATAATACATCACTTTACCTGGAGGAAATGGAGTCCCAGAGAAGTCAAGGGATTTGCCCGAGGTCACACAGCCTGGGATGGCATAGCAGGCTCAAACCCAAGCCTTTGCTTGGCTTTGTGCTCCTCCCCACCCCACAGTGCCCTGCAGAGCAGGGACAGGAGTTAGGAAAGGAAGAGACCAAAGTGGACTGGAGGCATCAGGGAGGGCTTCCTGGAAGAGTGGGAGCCCCAACTGCACCCTGAGGACAAACTGGAGGGGAGGAGCTTGAGGGAGGGAGGCACAGCCTATAGTTTGCTGTTCCCAGACCTTTAGGCTTCTGGGTCAGGGTTTCTCCATGAAGAGATTCAAGGTCTTCTTGGGGCAGGTCTCTCCCCACCCTGGGAACCTCTCCCCAGAGCAGGTGGAGCTGTGTCCAGGCCCAGGTGGGAGGCGGCTCCCAGGTAGGGGGTGGTGGGCAGGGTGGAGCAGGAGCTCCTGGGAACCCTGTTCACTTGGTTTCGGGCCCAGGTGGGCCTTAAGGGAGCAGTGTCCTTGCCCGTCTGCTGTGAGGGTGACGATGGTCTCACAAGAGGCTCTGATGAGGCCGTTAGACCCACTCCATCAGCAATGGGCCCCCCAGCCACACAGACACTCCCTGCAAAGTGTCTCATCAGCTGAGAACTGCACCAGCCAAGGGCCCTGCGATTTCCATTGCAAATCCCCACGTGGGCAGCAGCCCGAGAAGGTAAGTCTCTCCCCATTATGTGCACAATTGGGGAAATTAGTCCGCTTCTCTTCTTGCTCTGTCTCTGAAGCCCATTTCCCTGTAATGAGCCTGCAGAAGCAAAACAACATCACGCGGGTATGAAAATACACACCGGCTCCACCGCCGAGGGGTATTCTTGAAACTATTTTGGGAGCCAGATGCCTGCGTGGGCGAGAGATGCATCCGTTCTCTGCACAGATCAGCTTTCCAGATGTAGGCCCAGGAAGCTGACTTGGCGATTCTTTTAACTCTCAAATCCTTTTCCTCTTGCCTACCCTCATTCCTGTTGGCTGGCATTTACTGATGCCACTTATATGCAGACCCTGAGGTTGGCACCAGGGTTGTGGAGATGGCAGAGCACCTCCCTGAATGTTGTGGCCTGTGCATCTCTCTTGCCCTCTGACTGAGACATATTCCCTACCCCTGGGGGACCCCCAGCCCTGCAGTATCACACACAGCAGTCATGCATTTGTTTAACACGTTTGTTGAGCACCTACTACACAATAGCCAGTGTTGGGAAAACCAACAATAGGCAAAGCCACCACGGTCCCTGCCCCTTGGAGGTCAGTCCGTAGGAGACAGAGACTAACCTAGAATCACACAAAGCAGTGAAAACTTACAAGTGCTCTAAAAGAGAGGCTCAAGATGCTCTCAGAGCATGTAAAGGGGGATTTTGAGGCAGACCAGAGAGTATGTTCAGTGCAGGCAACAGCATGTGCAAGGGCCCAGTGGTTGGAGGGCTCTTGGCAACCACAAAGAAGTCCAAGGCCTGTGTGATAGGAGGGCCAGGAGTGGATGGGAACCTGCAGAGGGACGGGGTGGGACTGTGCCCCTTTAAGGATGTGGGTCTTCATCCCAACAGCAGGGCGGCAGTGGAGGGCAGAAGGCAGGAAGCAGGGCCGATGCGATCAGATCTGAGTTTCACCCTCCAGCCATAGCACGGTGAGCTGCGATGGAAGGAGTTGGGACAGGACGACCCGAAGGCAGAAGTGTTTGTTTCAGCAGCCGGGGGAGGGAAGGCTGACTTCTGGGGTGGGGCAGGAATGGGAGGATGAGCACCGCGTGTGCACGTGTTCATTCAGTCATCCGACACGCGTTTATTGAGTGCCGACAGCATGCAAGGCGCTGTGTTTGGTGAGAGGATACCAGGAAGAACAAGAACAGCCAAGTCCCTGTCCTCAAGGATCTTGTAAGGGAAAGGACGGCTATTTCCCAGCCACGACGCCTGGGCAGCTAAGACAGCCAGCTCTAGCAAGGGAGAGAGAACAGACCAGCCAGGGAAGTTTGGCCATGAGCCAGGGAAACCCCATCATCCCGAATAAATCAAGGGAGTTTGGTGCAAGGACACAGAGTGGACCCGGGCCTGATGGGCCTGCAAGTCATGCCGGCCTGTGTCCCTGTCCTTCCCTGCGCAGCGGGCTCCCACGGCCACCCATTTCACATCCTGTGTCAATGTTTCTTGCAGCGGGGACCTGAGCGGGTTCAGCTGGGCTGATCGCAGAACAGCAAGAAGCTCCCAGTGACTCCGCACTCCCAGTGACGTCGCCCTCCTGCTTTGCAAATGAGCGAGTATAAATTCAGAAAGGTGTGGACATTTTCCCACAGCCACGCAGCCACCAAGTCGCAGTGTCACGGTGTCTGGGCTGGTGATGACACGAGGGCGCCATTATAAGCCTCCAGCATAACATTTGTCCCCACACCCTTGCTTTAGTGACAAGGACAAGCTCCACCTGAGGGCGGGCAGCTCTGGAGCAGTGACAACAGCTCATGCCCATTCGGAGCTCCCCGGGGGCCAGGCGCAGGCTCTCAGCCTATCTACCGACTTTCCTCATCTTCACGACAGCCCTACGGAACATGCCCCAGTTATGCGCGGCCGCAGGGACGGCATGCGGCAACCACAGGAGCTCCTGGCTTAAGTCAATGGGCATTCATTTCGTTCACGAGCTGTCGGCTTGGCCGACAGCTCTGCTGGTTTGGCCAAGCTCCCTTGGGCTTCCACAGTCAGCTGGCATCTCTCCTGTGGGTTGGCTTTGCTGGTGCTGGCTGGCTTTGTCACCTGTCTGGGGGCCCCATGGGCTCTTCCATCCTCCCACAGGCTGGTCCTGGCCAGTTGAAATGGAAGTGTCCAGTTTCCAAGAGTGTGAGCGGAAACACATAAGCTCCTTGGGGTGCAGGCTTGGGGTCGGCACGTGTAGCGCAGTCTGCTGGCCAAAGCCGGTCTCAGAGCAGCACTTGTTCTAGGAGGAGGAGAGAAGCTCCGCCCCTTTGTGGGAGGAGTCACATTGCAGACAGTGTGGATAAAGGAGGGTAGGCCAGGGGGCCACTTTGCCATCAGTCTGCTAGAAGGCAGGTGTCATTATAATCAGCCAGGGTCGGAGAGGTGAGTGACTTGCTCAAGGCCACACGGCTGCCAAGCGCAGTGGTGAGGTTCCAGTCCAGGGCTGTGCTCTACTCCAAGACTCTGCTGCTTCTTGAAAGCTTGAGCAAACCACAGACAGAGAAACCCAGGGCCAGGAGAACCCAGGCCTTCCGGGGTCCTGAGCAGGAGAATCTGGCAGCAGGGCAAGAAGGGCCTTTCTCCCCCAGAGAGGCAGAGGGCTGTCTGGGCCGTCGTCAGAGCTCAGGCCCAGCTATCTTGTCAAAAGGTGAGTCTGGATTAGATTCATTCATTCATTCAATGAACACAACCTTGGAAGAAAGTCCTCTTGACATACTTAGCCCTGGCATTGTCTGCGACATTCAGCTCGAGTATCTCCTCCTCCAGGAAGCCCTCCCTGATACCCAGTGTTAGTCTCCCCTCCCCGCGTACTCACTATGTGCTTTTCCTGCACCCTGGGAGTGCCTCTGGATTGTCACTGCTGATTCCTGTGACACTCTCCACCCCCAGGGTCCCACGAGAGAGCAAGTCTCCAGATGGCAGGCGAGGGCAGCATCCTAATCACCTCCTGTGCGTCTCCCTGACAGGCTGGAAGCTCCCGGACAGCAGCGCAGGGCTGTGTGTGTCTCACGCACTGTTGCTCCCTGGGGCCTAGAGCGTGGCCAGTGCAAGGCAGGATTGAAGACATCACATGGAGGACAGAAGGGAAGAAAGAGAAGGGGAGTCAGGAAGGGAGGATAGGGAGGGGAGGTAATAAAGGCACACTGCTCCATCGGTGCGGTGAGGGCAGCGGGCAGAGGAAAGCGCTGGAAACTCAGGGGTTGTGAGAGGTGAGGGAAGCAGAAAAACTTAAACATTAGAAATGGCCACACGGTGACCTGTGACATCTTGCTTAATCAGGAACAAATTAGTTAGTGCCCAGGCAGACCTGAGAGCTGCTCAGAGTTTGCGCTCTAGCGAGCGGTCTGGAGATGGTGCTGGATCCAGGCTCCTTCATTGGGGATGATGTTGCCTGCACTTGTGGCCTCCAGGAGCACCAGGGAAGGGAAGTGAGGGGGGGCAGGTGGCCCAGATGATCAAACATGTCGGCCAGAGAGGTCCACCTCATTTCCACCCACATTCCACTGGCCAGAGCTGTCCCGTGGCCCCACCTAGATGCAGGCGGCCGGGCAATGCATCTGCCTGGCTGGGCGGCCACTTCCCAGCACCGGCCCTGCACGCGGAGGGGAGTGTGAGCTGAGGACAACACAGCAGCTGTGTCTGCCGCTCCGCAGTCGTGATGGACAACTCCCGTCACTCTGGGCCTCCTCCTGAGACCTCTGGGCCCGGGTCTTCTCTCTGGGTCTCTGGCTGCCCCACGCCTGGTCAGGAGGGCAGGGGGAGGGGCTCCGACCTGGGCAGGGCTTCCACACCTGGCTTGGGGAGGGGGGAAGATCTGGGCTGTCTGAGCTGATTGTGACTAGAACCTTCTGTGTCTGCCAGGTTGCTAATTCAGTGCCATCTGCCTGCATCCCAGTACCAAAGCCCTGGGATAAACATGTTTCCTTCTGTGGTTCTTAAAGAAAGTTTAGGCAAGGGGAGGCTGGAGGGAGCCTCAGAATGGTCTAGTTTCCTGGGGGCCGGGGTGGCCTGTGCATCTGCATCCTGCTAAGGGGCTGAGTGGAGCACACGGGGCCAGAGGGGAGTTGAGTGGTCTGGGGGCGACGTTGCTGTGCATGTCGACCTCCCCCGCAGACCGGGGCTGCTTGGGCTGAGCCACCTTGTTCCCAGGGCCTGGCACAGAGCACTCGCCGAGTGGACGGCCGAGTGAATGAATGCGCAGCGGTGAAGGGCGGGGTGGGGAGAGAGTGAATGGAACATGGTGGGAGGCCGAGTGTTTGCTGTGTTAACAGTGTTAATGAATTGTCCTATGGGAGGGGACCTTCTGGAGTGGCCCATGTGATCCCAGCCTCCTGGGACAGCAGAGCAGGCAGGGCCGGTAACTTGCTTCTGACCAACAGAATGCAGCAAAGGTGATGGGGTGTCACTTCTGTGATTTGCTCACATAAGACTGTGGCTTCCATCTTGCTGGTTACCTGTTTCTCTTGCCTTCTTACTTCCACATTTCACGGAAGCACGTTGCTGTGTGGGGGTCACCCCCATGGAAAGGAGCTGGAGGCAACCGCCAGCCAAGAGCAGCCAGGAGCTGAGGCCCTCAGCCTCCAGCCCTCAAGGAGCTGAGTCCTGCCAACAACCACAGAGCTCGCAGGCAGAGCCCTCCCCAGTCGAGCCTCCGGATAACATCCCAGCCTTAGCTGATAACTTGGTGCAACCTGTGAGAGCTCCCGAAGCAGAGGATCCAGCTGAGTCGCCCCTGGATTTCCGCCCCATGGAAAGTGCGACATAAATGTATGAGTTTTTTAAGCCACTAAATTTGGGAGTAATTGTTACGCAGCAGTAGATAACCGACGCATATCGCATCCGAGCCTCCCAGCAGCCCCGTGGCAGTGCCTGCGTGTATCCCCCTCCAGGTACGGGACACAGAGGCATGGATGTTAAGTGCCACGCAGGTGGTTCCCGGGAGACTGGACCCCACACCTGCGTTCGCCTCAGTGGAAACCTGTGCTCTTCCTCCTGCCTCCTGGGGTCAGCCGAGACATAAAATTCACCCCAAACCCACAAAGAAAAGGACAATCTGAAACCTGGAGGAATTATGTAAATGCAAACCCACGCCCGCCCGGGTACTCGCAAATCCTCGTTGTTTCTCTCCATCGCCTACACTCTGCCTCGCTCTAAGCTCCACGGGCGCACCGTGGGGAGGGGACGTGTCAATGATCTAAGTGCAAATCACCTTCGGCACTGACTTCCCTGTGATTCCGGTAGGGGAGTGTCTCGGGCAAGTGCAGAAAATACCGTGGCTGGGTCAAGTGGGAGCAGTTTAGGAGGCAGACGCCGGCCCATCCCCACTTCCGTGTTTACAGTGACGGCGACAGCAGCCTGCTGCAAAGATACTTCCAGACGAGCGGCAATGTTGAGCCCCGAGGAGGGTTGGAGGGGAGGTACCTGATGGAAGGGACGTGAAGACGAGAAACACGGTGAGGCTTTGGAAGACAGCCACAGGGACACCCTGGGAGGTCCCTGGGCAGGCGCTGGGGAGAGAGGCTTCCGGTGCCCGCTGCTGAGGGTGGCAGTGAAGGAGACGCGGCCTGGGGGTTGGCTGGGACCCACAGTGCTGTGGCTGACTCCTGGACCCCTCTATCCCCAGGGTCCCCATCTGCAAATTGTAGGGTGAGCTTTGAGGATCTGTCCCTCGTGGAGCCCAGGGAGTGAGAGCAGCCTCCCAGTTCCATCCAGTCTCCTTGCTCCTCTCCAGGCACCTCGGAGGATGAGAGAGCAGCAGAGGTCACCCTCGGTCTTTCCCAGCGGGAGACGCGGCCCCACCTCACGCCGCGCTCAGCCCTGTGCTCTTGCTAACTCTGCAGGGACGACCGCACAGGCTGTCGCCGGACGTGCCAGGTCAGCCTGGCCTGCTGCGGCGGCTGTGCAGACGTTGGACTGAAGCGCGTGGAGGTGGGAGTGGGGTGACCCACGCTCCCTGGAGTTTCAGGGTCAAGACCCCAGAGAGCCTCCAGCTCACCCAGCTGGGTCAACGCTGATACTGACCGATGACAGCTGACAGCTGTTAAGAGCCTGTTGTGCCCCAGGTCCTGTGTCATTCCTTTCCCAGGCGTTTTCTCAGCTCATCTTCAAATGCTTACCCGTCTCGTGACAAGCAAACTGAGGTCCCGGGGGCTGAAGTGACTTGCCCAAGATGACACAGCGAGGAAACGGCTGAGCCAGAATTCGAACCAAGAGCCTTTGCCCTTAACACGTTGTCTACACTGCATCCCTTCCCTGAGGACACCCCCCATGGACCAGGTTCTGCTCCCACCGATTTCAGGGCAGGAACCAGCTGACTCAGACCCCACAGCAGGGGCTCAGTGCCGGGTCAAGCTCCCCAGACCCCAGGACCGGCCACCACCTCAGGCCCCTCTGTGTTCATCGATGCCCTTTGCCTGGGGAGCTGGCGGGAGCCTGGTGACCCTCTGCCCAGTGCTGGTAGAGAGGCTCTCGGGGTGAGGACGTGGGGTGAGCTGGTGGCCAAGGGACTGCGCTGGGTGCTGTGGGCATCGTGGGAACCCTCACTTGTCCACCACGAGAGAGTAACCTTGCAAATCTGTGGGTCTGGTTCTTGGGGTGTGTCCACAGAACCTGACAGGTGTTATGGGGTTGGTTTGCATCGGTGCCCTCGGGAGGGAAGAGGCTCCTCGTCCTGCAGCTTGAAGCCGGCAGGCTGGAGGGGCGGGCTGTGGAGTCGCTTCCAGGATGCTAAGGGAAGCTTATCAGGCAGCACACGGTGTTGGCAGCAGACAGGAAGTGTTTTCGACACTTCAGCCTCACCAGCACTCCCTATTTATCTCACGAAACTCAAGTGTTTTTCTTTCTTTTTTCTTTCCTGTCTCCCCTGCTATAAAATGCTCGGGAGCCGGCAGTGCGAGATGAGGGCTGACGTGCAACGAAAGGCATTTTTAGAGGATTCCATCAAGTTCCATCGGCTGCGCTCCCCTTGAGCAGAGCCCGGCAGACGGCAGGTGGGGAGGGGCAGCTGAAGGAGGGGCTGGAAGGTGGAGGGGGGAAGGAGGGCGTGGAGGGTGGGCAGCTCTGGCAAGGGGGCACACACCGGATGGGCTGTTTGGGGCATGGAGCTATGGCAGGGGTTGGGGAAGGGAGGTGACAAATATTTAGGGCGGATCCACACTTAAACAGGTAACCAGAAACCCCTGTGCATTAGAGGAGCCCCCACCGCCCCGCCGCACACCAGGGCTCTTCCACGTCGCTCTGTCCCAGGGCAAAGATGTGGCAAGGGCTAAGGGAAGGGCTGAGCCGGACTATGGGACCCCAGAGTTCCCTGCCCAAATGGCCCTGGCCATCTGCGGCAGGTCCCTGTCCCTCTTGCCTAGATCTGGGCTGCAGAGGCTGCCTGAGGGTGAAGATTGTCCCCAGAGCGTGCACCTCAGGCCCAAGGGACAGCTGAGGGGCAGGTCTGGGGCAGCTTTTGCAGTGGGTGAGTCACTATGTCTACAGCTCCCCACTCCCTGAATATTGTGATATCTCTGCTGCAGTTCCTGAGGGCAGGGACCATGCTGCTTGGCTGTTTCTCCTCCGAATCTAACATGGGCCTGGCTCCAAGTGGAGACCCAGTGAGAGCTTTGCCAGGGGTCACTCAGAGTGACCTGGTGGCTCTCCCAAGGGCACACAGCAATGTGATGGGCAGAGCCCCTGTGTCCAGGCCTCTCCGGGTGTCCAGCCTGAGCTGGGTTCCCGGTCAGGGAACCTCCAGTGGTCTCAGCAACCTGCGGAGAGACCCACGGACGAGAACCAATATGCAATTGTTCTCTCGAACAATACGAGCACTGGCAGCGCAGTGCCCCTTCTGCTCCATTGGGCACGGGCACAGCTGGGACAGGAGCTGGCAGAGGAGGGTGTCAGCACCCAGGCAGCACCCTGGGGTGTGGGGTTCTGCCAGGTGAGGCCTCTGCGGGACTCTCAGAGGCCCCGAGCTCGCTGTCTGTCCTGGGAGGCACAGCAGCCTCCGCCTGCCCTCTGGGCCTCTGAGGAGCTCAGGCCTCGCCCTCCCTCCCAGGATGCTGCCTGCACCTGGCAGCCAGGGCCAGGGGAGGACAGGGACTCGGCTTCCAGGTCAGGCACTTGGGGTCCTCAGGGAACTTAGAGTCTCAGCTTCTGGCAAGTTGTTTTTTAACTGAAATAAGTAAGTAGCTGTTCACCATTATTGCTGCTGGTGGCGTTTCAACCCAGCGGTGCCATCGGTGCTATGGACAGACTATTGCCCACGGGTTGGGGCCATGGATGCTTCTGCTGGGGAGGGGCTCCAGTGGGCTGCAGGAGCGTGAGGCTCCCTGGCCAGGCTCCCCGGCTGCACAGCAGAGCCAACAGTCCCTGCCACGGGGTGAGGGAGGGGAGAACGTACCCTCCTCTGGGTGCCCTCCAGACCGCCCTGCACAGGTGGCAGCCACAGGCCTCCAGTGCTTCTGTTGGATTCTGGAAGCCCCAGAGCCAAGGCTGCTGTGACTGGACTCCCCTCCCATGACCCAGCTCTGTCGATGACCAATACTGCCAGAAATGGATTTGGGTTTTCTTTGAATGTTAGTGGGATCCTTGGTGGATTTAAGTAGGGTAGAGACTGACTCTGATTGAACTTCTGAAGGCTCCCTGGGCTGTCATGGAGGAGGATTGGGAAGGCAGGCAGGAGTGGATGGCGGACACGCTGGGAGCCATTGCAGGGTCCGGGCTGCCCGGATGGGGTTTGTGCAAGATGGTGGCAGTGAAGATGAGTCCATAGTCAGGCAGAACCAGAAGCCAGAGAAACTGGACCTGTAGAGAGGCCCTGAATCCAAGCACTAAGCTAGTGCCATGACCCCGGCCTTCTCTCTCCACCTGGTTTTCTCAGCGCGTGGCCCATCAGCACAGGAGGGGAGGGGGAGCACTCCCTGAGTATCAGGGCCCAGCTGAGGCCCCTGGTCCTGCTCTGCCTCTCCTCCTTCCAGCCTGGGGCAGGATGTGGGGGGTGGAGCACTTCCTGGTGTAGAGCCAGGGAATCTGGAAGTCTTTTCCAGGTTGGCCAGTTTGGTATGGAGGAGGGATTAGCTGTGGGATGCTGGGCCAGTCATTTAACCTCTCTGAGCCTTACTTTTCTCATCTAGGAACTAGGTTAGTGCCTACCTCATAGGGCTGGTGTGAGTCCCGAGCGAGATGACGCATGCCAAGGCTGAGGGCCGTGCCTGGCCCTCAGCAGGTGCTCCACATGGGTGAGCCTGTCCCTCCCACCAAGAGAGCAGCACTGACAATTCTAGAATCCAGCACCCGCGGGTCATTCTGACTTCAGCATTCCCATACCAGCCTCCGTTCCCCCATCAGGATAATCACGGCATCGGGTGGGCTTGGACAGTGGGAGGCCCTTATTTCTTTGCTGAGCAACAGCCTCATAGCCCTGATCTCTAACCACTGCACCCCCAGCCCCTGACTGTCCCCCAGAGCTGTCGCAGGAGGAAAGATCCACAGCTGGTCTAGGACCTGCAGCGTCCCCAGCCCTGGGCTCACAGGGGCCTCCCACACCCTATTCCCTCGGAGACTGTGTGGGCAGGAGGGAGGCAGGAACCTCGAGGACATAAGCTGGACACACCAGACCACCCCTGGGAGCAGGACGCCTACCTGGAGACCCAAGAATAGATCCTGCTGGTTGCACACGTGAGCGCTGAGCAGTGGTAGTTCTGGCTCTTTGGCCTGTCAGCACTGGAGAATAATTAGAATCCTAAAAAAGGCCTCATTATTTCTCCCCGGGGCCGTGGCGCCCTTTAGAAAAAAGGATGTTTCCTGCCAGATCGTCCCCTGAAGATGCGTTTGTCACAGGCTATTGTGGAAATCCATGTTTGGCCCATTTTAAAAACTCTGATTTATCCACTTGACTGGTCCTAACACTCCTCCAAACTCTGGAAATGTGGCTGTTATTAGGCGCCCAGAGAGGAGCCATAAAGTATCGCAGGAGAGGCCTGGCTGAGTCTCGCCTGGGGGCTCTGTGCCGCTCGCGCTGCCCAGGAGAGTCCGCAGGGCCTGCCGGGGCAGCCGGGGTGGGGGTGGGGCCGGGGCTCCTCCTGCTGGGGGCTGCAAACCCTTCAGGACACCGGCCAATCCTAGTGGGAGAGAACCTCAAGGAAGAAGCTGCATCCCACTGAGGTTCACTGTGGCCCTACTGTGTGTGCGCAGGCCTGCATGGGGGATGGGGCGCAGAAGTGAGCAGCCAAGGTCCCTGCCCCCAGGGGCCGACATTCTGCAGTGGGGACGCAGGAAGAGACAGGGAAACAACGCATCAGCAAGATCATGCCAGGTGGGGACAGGTGCTGGGAAGAGATCAAACCATCACGATGTTACGGAGTGTGGCTCAGGGCAGGGCTGAAGGGTGACCACCTTGGACTGTGGGGGCAGGGAAGGTCTCTCTGAGACATCGACGCAAACCTCAGAGGGAGCTCCCGGCCAGGTGGGGCACCCTGTGCCAAAGGCCTTGACAGGTGGGCTTGCTTTGGGAGCAGTGATGACCCAATGAGGAGCAGTTAGCTCCACCCGGTGGGACCAGGGCTGACCTCAGCAGGAGGTGACACTGAGCTATCGGTGAATGCTGAGAATTTCCCCAGGTGGGAGAGTGAGGTCTTCCAGACCAGAGACACAGACAGAAAGACCCAGACCTGAGAAGGTGCAAAACATGTTGGAACGACCAGTGTCGTGGCCGGAGGGGAGTTTCCATGCACGAGTGTGACCACAGAGAAGGCTGGAAGTGTCCTGGGGTCGAATGTGCCATCATCCTTAAACAGAGCTAAGGGGCTCAGGCTCCCTCCTGAGGCACAGAGACCTGCTGTTTAAGCAGCGACTGAGTCACGGTATTTGCCGGAGTTGGGGCCCCGTAAATTCTAAGGGTCCTTTCAGCTGTGAAATGGAAGAAGCCAGCAAAGCCAGCTTATGCTTTAATTGAATGAGAGTTAATAGTCTTGTTTGATTTGGCTGCATCCGTTTTTTAGTTTCCCATCCTCACCCCAACCATTCAGAAGACAAGCGTCCATGAGCAGAATGCTGAGCGCAGAGGCAAAGGCATGGGCAGACTGGGGCCCCGGAGCCTGCGGACTGTTGGTGGCAGATCAGAGACCAGAGGTGGTCAGGGAGACCTTAGTAGCCACGGTCCCCTCACGTGGTGACCACACACAGATGAACGCAGCCCAGGGCAGACAGCTTTCCCCACAGCCCTGCCCACCCACGGGAAGTGCTAGCACTCCCCTCGCCCTCAGTCCTCACTCAGCCCCTGGGGAGCAGTCCTGGAAGGCCAGCCCCAAATAGCCGGCCCCAAACAGGTCAGCCTTCCTTCCTTCCTATTTTAGATCCACCCAGCCCGTCTGCCCTCTGGGAGCAAACGGCAGGCTCGCTTCTCTTCCCAGCGCACTAAATCAGTAGGACCTGAGACTCTCACAGCAGGTGACTGGGGAAAAAGTTTCCAGAATTTCGGGCCCTTTGATGGGGAAAGTCTGCCTAATGAATAACCGAGACGTCTGGGCTTCCGGAGAACTATGCGGCGCAGTGGAGGTGTCCCAGTTCCTCCAGCGCAGCAGAGCTTCGGGGCCCTGCAGCAGAGGTGAAGAAAAGCCGTTACTTAGAGAAGAGTCTGGAAGGTGGAGGCTGGGGCGGGAAGGGCTGGGGGCGGCCATGGGGGCGCGTGTGGGTGCAGGGGCACCTACTCTAGGTGAGCACGTAATCTGCCCCCCATCCTGATAGGCCACACTTGGTGCCAAGCACTCTGTGTTTAGATCTCATTCCACCCTCAAATGAGCCCGTGTGGTGGATTCTGGCATGGCAACCCCATTGGACAGATGAGGAAACTGAGGCATAGGCAAACAAAGCCCTTACTGGAGGGCCCGTACCCCGTCCTGTCAGACTCCAGCCTGCACGCTCTTCCCTGCTCTGCTCACCCGGAGGGAGTCAGGGACCAGCAGGATCCTCAAGTGTCAGCTCCTCCAGAACCCTAAAGCTGAGCCCATCGTGGGTGAGGATGCAGAAGGCCTGAGTCCGCATCCCAGCTCAGTCACTGCTCTGGAAAAACAGGGGAAATAGTCCCAAGTCTCAGTACTGCCGAGGGGGTGGAAAAGGCAGATATGCACGACACGCAGAACACAGGTCCTGCACAAATTGCTCAGTGAATTCCAAGCATTACTGAAGCAATGCTAACTGCCCCAATAAACTAACTCCCAAATGTATAATGGGTGCAATGGGAGAAAAGTTGTATGTGGGCTCCAAAACAGGTGTTTCTGATTGGCAGGCCCATGGAAAGCCAGCAGGGGAACACCTTAGACCCCCGGCTCCTGGTGTGTACCTGGGCCCCAGGCTCTGTCTCCACACGTCACGCCCAGAGTGAAGCAGAATCACGGGGCAGCCAGTGGGACCTCAGACACAAGTTCACCTGAGCAGGGAGAGGAGGCTCACAGGTGGTCCACACACTGTCTCTGTTGCCTGGAGAATGAGGGGCAGGGGGCAGAGAGCCACAGCTCCAGGGCTCTTGCTTGTGAAATTGACCCAGATGCAGAGTTGGCCTCAAGCACCCCTTGGGAACAGCTTCCTCACCTGCCCAACAAGGCTGCAGGAGGAGGATCCATCACATGGGGTCTGACACCCTCCTGGCTTTCCTTGTCCATCCTCAATTCTCCCAGGCCCTGCTTTCTGCTGGGAACATCTGAGTTAGTCAAGCCATGGTCCATGCTTTGGATGATGTTGGCTCAAGGGGTCCTGCCTTCCCAGGGGTGTCTGAATACAAAAAGCCAGAGAGATGGGAAGACAACCATGCAGGTCACTGAGGTCAAGCCCCTCCAGTGAGACAGACAAGGACAATGACACTCAGAGACCAGACGCTTCATAAACCTGCAGAACCCTGACCCAGATACCCCACTCCTGGCAACCTGACCCTTAGAGACAACCAGAGAGGTACATGGAGAGCCACTATAGGATGCTGCTTATAGGAGCTAAAAACTGGAAACAATCTACACTCATTACCCCAGGAGTTAGGTAAAGTTATTTGTGCTACATCCTTTCAGTGGAAAACTAGGCAACGCCCCACATTTCGAAATGACCGTGCAGGTGTAACATGGCCCAGGGAGGCTCGTATGGCACGGTGAATGTGGACAGGAGGTTATAGGACAGGATGTGCGGTAGCTCTCCTTTCTGTGGTAGACGTACACACGTATGCAAACACATACACGTACACAGCTGATGTTTGACCTCAGTTATTCTTGGTGGTGGCATTATGGGTGGTTTTGCTCTTTATCTGTCTGAATTATCTATGATGAATATGTACAATTTTTATAAGAAGGAAAAATATTGTCTAAATGAGGATTACCATTGTGTTGTCCTAGGACTGGACGCTATCTAGGGACAAGGAGCTTCTTACCTTTTGTGATTCTAAATCTTAGACACTAACAGTGTCTAAAAGCATGTTGAGATCACTGGGGGATTCGGGGCTTCTTTGCCTTAGAGATCTTTGAGAATTTGCCGATTTCAAAATGCTTTAGATTTCATCTATTTTTTTACTTGACACAAATATTTGTACCTATTTATGGGTACATGTAATATTTTGTTACATGCACGGACTATGTAATGATCAAGTCAGGGTATTTTTGGTGTCTGTCACCTCAAGCATTTATCATTTTAGGCGTTGGGGACATTTCGAATCCTCTTTTAGGTATTTTGAAATATAAAACACATTGTCATTAATAGTCACCCTACTCTGCTATGGAATGTTAGAACTTATTCCTTCTATTTAACTGTAGATTTCAGCTCTCTTGTAATTGCAATCCAGTTTTACCTTCCTGAAGTAACAAAAGCCTCCTCTTGATGGGTTTGAGTACATGTGAAACATTTCAATCACACTGTATCAGCCAGCTGTTGCTGTGTAACAAACAAGCACCAAATCTGAGTGGCGCACAATAATAAGCATGCACTGCCCATCCCTTTGCAGGTCAGCTGATTCGTTCTGCTGGTTCTGAGCTGCAGGTTTGGGATGCTGGGCTGCTCCATGCGCCAGGGCATCTTCCTCCCATGGCAACAGCAGACGTACAAGAGGGCACCTGGAAACATGTGAAGCCTCTTAAGACTGAGGCGTAGAACTTGCAACTGTCACTTCTTCCCACATCCCATTGGCCACAAGAAGTCGCAGGCCAAGTCCAACGTCAAGAAGCTGTGAGGGTCACTCTGCCTTCTGTGGGAGGCACTGCCTAGCAAAATGCGTGGATACAGGGAAGGGTGAAGAACTAGAGCCAGAAATTTAATCCACCATCTCCCATCCACAAATGATCGCTGTGGTCAGGTTGTGCTGTCTGTGAGAAAACTGAGCATCCCCTGTACACTTTAAAATTAGCATTATTCCTCTGCTGACTTTAAAGTAACAAATGCTTATAGTACAAATGAAGGGAAAATTAAAATGTCCGTAAATCCATTATCCACAGATGGCCTGTTAAGATTTTGCTGCATTTCCTTGCAGTATAAGCATCCGCTTGCACGTGCTAATGAGCATAAGGATGCATTTATATACTAAAAGTAGGATCATCCTTTATTTGGTTTTGTACCCTACCTTTTCCACTTAATCTCATTTTGTGTTCTTTTACTTGCATTATTAAATATTCTTGAAAAACAGGCTTTTCATGGATATATAATAATTTATTCTAAAGATGTAGCATAACATATCTGGACAATCCCCTGTAGTTAGATATTCGGGCTCGTTCAGATTTTACCCCACTATAACCAGCACCACCATGGGCATCATGGAACACAGCACTAGTGGATGTTTATTGAGCTGTGTTCATATGTCTGGCTCCATCTGAGCACTTTCCACACGTGACCTCACATGAGCCTCAAGCTTCCCTCTCCGGAAGGTACAATCACTGTCCCCATTTACAGACCAGGAAACCAGGGCTCAGAGGCATTAGGAACATGCTCAGGGTCACGCAGCTATTAAATTGGCAGAGCCAGGACTAAAACCCATGTCTGATTGATTCTCATGATTTTTAGCAGGAGGTTAACCTCCACTTTTGTGTACTTCCCTCACGATTCCTTTGGGATTAATTTTTAGAAGTGGAATTAGTGGGTTTGCACATTTTAAGGCTCTCAATACATACTGCTAACGCACCTTCCAGAAAGGAGTTAATTCGAACTGCAACCAACGGTCTATTCGCCCACAGTGCTAACAGTGTGCTGGGCACTGTTGCAGGTGCTAAAGGCACAGTGATGGGCAACGTCGACGTGTCCCCACCTCTGCTTCCCGGGTGGGGGAGGGGACAGGCACTGACGAGGCAACATGGCACTGTCAGATAAATGAACAAAGCCGAGGAATGCTACAGTGGCTGGATAGGGTGTGGGGTGCGGTGGGAAGGGGTCTCCGCTTTAGGTAGATTATCCTGGAGGTCTTCTCAGAGGAGGTGGCCTGGAGCTCAGCCCAAAATGACCAGAAGGGAAAATTTGCAGGAGAGGTTCCAGGCAGGAAATATAGCAAATGCAGTCACCAAAGTAGGGCTGAGCTCTGTAGTCAGGGGACTGGGGAAAGCCTGGGGACTCTGCAGCATAGTGAGTGAGGGGACTAGTGCTGGGAGTGGGATCAGAGGGGACAGGGAGGGACCAGGGAGTCTTGTGCACCACAGGTGAGAAATTTTTATTCTAAGTGCAGTATGAAACCCTTGTAGGCAGCGGATCCAGGTTTCACGGTTCTGAAAATTATACCGCTTGGGACATCCTCTTTTAAAAAAAGAACATAGAATTAGGATTCAAAATTAGCTATGTAAGTTAACATTTACTTAGAATAGAAGAAAAATCATAATAAATTACAGATTTCAAAGAGCCCACAATTACCAAAAACAACACAAAATCAAAGCAAATCGCACTAAATTTATTACTTAGCATCCTGACACAGCTTCAGGGCTTTCTCCCCTACATTGTTTGGGCTGCATCCTCTCTATTTACCTCTTTCTTCATAAGGCACAGATTTTGCAATATTGTTTCCTGCGGAGAGAACAGAAAGTCAGTTCAAGCTTTCCTCCAACGGAGTCTCAGCAAAACGCCTTTTTACTATGGACAGTTTCCAGAAGTTTCTTCCACCTTCACAATTCGTTATGGATTATGTCATGCACAATTTCAGGGTTGTTGTCAAATTTGGGGCATACCCTGCCAAGGATCTTTTATTATACACACGAACTGTAAGATTTCAGAACATAGCAAATGTTCTTTGCAGCTACTAATCCTAGTTAGCATGGGAGCTGACGACACGCATGAACTGCATCTCCTAGGATCCCATCAGGGCTTTAGCAGGGGCTCTGGAGAGAGAGGGTCCCTCAAACAGAAGCTTCCTTAGCCTCAGAAGTGGTAAAGCCACCTCTACCGGAAGGTTCTTGCAGGGGAGGGAGATGGTCTACCGGGCACGGCTGAGCAGAGAAGAGCAGACCACACCACGGGGGCTGGGAGGATGCTGGGAGCCAGTTAGGGGCTCAGTCCCGGCCCCAGGAAAGCCACAGGGCTGTGAAGACAGGAGAGGAGGCGGCTCTGGGATGGCGTGGGATGTGCGGCCCTGGGGGAGGAGAAGAGAGGCCTCAGGACCATCTGGATTTGGCCTGTCGCTTGCTTTCTCTTTCCTCTTTCTCCTGTGTTCTCTTGGCACTGAGCCCTGGATGTGCCCCTCCCCTCCCCACAGCTCCTCACATAGACCTGGAGCCTCGTGGGGATCCCCACGCAGGAGTCACGGCGGTGATACCACGCTGGCGCAAGATGACTAGCGAGGTGCTGAGCGTATCCATGCAGGCTGGTCTCCTGAAAGGCTCGGCCTGGGCGCCAGGGCCGCGGCGGGGCTGGAGGGGAGACCCTCACTCTGCCCATGATGGAGGGAAGCCAGGGCAAGCCGACAGCTGGGAGTCAGGATGGTTTGGAAGTGGACCCGACAGCAGAGGAGAAACCCCTCCTTTCACTGCTGAGCCAGGAAGTAACGGTATTTTCATTAGCCTGAGCCACTGCATTGATTACAGCTGACCAGGTGTGTGGGGGTGTCTCTTTCTTTCTGCTGAGGTGGGGCATGGCCAGTGCTCCTCCGTAAACTCTGCCTGCTTTGAAGCCACTGTCCTTCCCACCTGGGCCCCTCGGCCACGACCGCCTGGTACCTGAAGCCCCACCACCAGCAGCGTCCATGCAGGCTGCACTGGACATGGGTCTGGGGCTGAGGCAGGACCAGGACCTGTGATGTGAAGGGCTCTGGGCCCGGGGAAGAGACCCTGAGCTACATGGGTGATGTTTGTTTTCATCTGACTTAGGATAGAAATTAACTAAAAACAGCAAACAAGGAATAAAGAGTTGGAGAAATAAACTCCATCTTCCATGATACAAGTTGAACCAAGGGTTGGGTGTTTGGGGACACAGGGGTGAGGGCAGCTCTGTAGTGGTAAACTGGGGGGAAGGCCATGGAGAAGGAGACTGACTTTTAAGGGGTAAATTGTGCCCCCTCCAAATCTGTATGTTGAAGTCCTAATCCCACCCTCTACCTCAGGATGTGACCTTATTTAGTGACAGGTCCTTACAGAGGCAATCAAGTTGAAATGAGGTCATTAGAATGGGCCTGAATCCAACGTGACTGACTGACGCCCTCACGTCAGAGGGGCCGTGGAGACAGACGTGCGCACAGGGAGAGTGCCACGTGAGCATAAGAGCAGAGGTCAGGGTGCTGCACCTACAAGCAAAGCAACACCAAACATGGCTGGAAACCACCAGAAGAGAAGAGAGACGTGAAAAGATTCTCCCTCAGAGCCCCCAGAAGGAGCCAACCCTGCCAATACCTTGATATTGGACATCTACCCTCTAGCACTGTGAAATAATAAATCCCTGTCGTCCAAGACACCCAGTTTGTGGCACCCGGTTATGGCAGCCCCAGCAAACCAAGCTGGTGACTGTCTTAGTCCACGCAGGCTGCTGTAGCAGAATGCCGCGGACGGAGCGGCTTGTAAACAATGGAAAGTCATTTCTCACGGCTCTGGAGTCTGGGAAGTTCAAGATCAAGATGCCGGCAGATTCGGCGTCTGGCGAGGGCCCGCTTCCTGACTCACAGCCTTCTTGTGTCCTCACGTGGTAGAAGGGGTGAAGGCTCTCTGACGTCTCTTTTTAAAGGGCACTGATCATAGGAATTTTAGGGGACGCAAACATTCAGCCCATAGCGGCATCATCGGCTGGAAGACTTGAAGCGGTGTGGGAGCTGGGCAGGTGGGAGCTGGGCAGGTGGGAGCTGGGCAGGCGGGCGCTGGGGAAGAGCATACCAGGCAGAAGGAGCAGTGGGCGTGGAGGCGGCGAGAGCGAAGCAGACAGCAGCGAAGAAGGTATCGGGGAACAGGGGTGCGGGCCGCGCGGGGCCTCCCGGAGCACTGCACAGCGTGGATCGCGGGCTGCACGGTGTAGAGGGCAGGGCAGCGCATGCGCCCCACGCCTGTGCAGGACCGCTCCGCCTGCGGTGTGAGCAGAGAGCGGGCGGGGAGCAAGCAGTGCCGGGTGGGAGGCTCTTGCAATGACGCAGGTGAGGGTGACGGCAGTGTGGACCAGGATGGGGCAGTGCAGCAGAGACAGGGGGTCAGACCCTGGGCCTATGCTGAGAGAGGAGCCAGCAGGGCTTGCTGCGGAGTTGGGTGTGGGCGTGAGAGAGAGGGGGCAAGGATGCCTGCAAGACTTTTGGTCCGGGGAACTGTCGGGATGGAGCTGTCATCGACTAGGTGGGAAAGACGGAATAGAAGTTTCACAGCCTCGAATGGCTGGCAGTGACATTTTGATTGGAGAGAGGAGAGATGAGTGTGGGGCAGGTGACATGGGACTCAGTTCCCCAATTTAGTGTGGCAGAGGCGGTGAGCAGAGGCGGCTCCAGGCTGGTGAGCCATGGACATCTGACCCCCTGGTTGTGATAGCCCAGTGGGGAAGAGGTCTGGAGGAGGCAGGCGGGGGCCCATGGGCCACAGCTCACCAAGAGCAGCACCAACCTCCTGACCCTGAAAACTGAGGGAGAGAAGCCCCCCAGGGCAAAGGGAAAGATGGATTTGCCGTGAAGGTGTTTGAGATGATGCCCCCAAACTGAAATTAAGGAATACCCAGCCCAGTTCCCCCACCCCAAAACAAGTGACCACCCCACTTGAGATGTATAATGACCAGCAAGGAGCAACGGAGGACCCCTCGCAGGAAGTGCCTCCCTGCTAAAAGGAGGAAATGAGAACATGAGCAGAAGCTGGAGGAACTCACCCCCTAGAGGAATTACCAAGAAGCAGAGGCAGGATGGCTGGAACACAAACTCATACACAAGAGTCAAGGTTCGAAGAATTATCCATGGAAGTTATAAAATGAGGGAAGAAAAATGAGCTGGTATGTCTTAGGAGAGAAATGAAACAAATGAAAACATTACAGAGATGAATGCCACAGAAAAGCCAACGAAAAAATGATAAATCGTAACTAAAAATTCCATCAGGGAAACAGGGAATCTGCTTCAGGAACTGACTCAAGTTAAAATGGAAAATAACGAAGTTGCAATAACGAAAACAGCGAGAGTGAGGGAGGTGGAAGAGAGAGCAAGGGATTTGGTGTACACACAGTGTTCTGAAAACAGGATGGGGAGAGGGTGATTTCAGAGAACCCCAATATGTTCTACCACATCAGGCTACGCTAACTGGGACACACTGGACTAAGAGTTCAGAGTCTAAGTGACCTTGTGCAAGCTACAGGCAATTAGGCAGACGATTAGATTAAAATCAGAGGAAAAAGGATAAATGTTAAAAAAAAAAAGTAAGATGAGGTCCTATGGAGGGTGGGCCATGACTTACTAAAAACCAGTGATGCATCAGACACCGCATTGCTGTGTGTGTGTGACCAGAGGTTTGGCCGTGACTTGCCCACGACCAGAATTTGAAGTCAGGTGTATCTGCTTCCAAATTCATCCTCTTTCTCCATGAATGTGCTGCCTCCACTCTTACATCAGCTTGAAGACATTCATCACCTCTGTAAGTGAGAGTACCCATGACTACAAAGCCGGGGTACTTTCCAGAAGGGTTAATTTTGAGGGGTCATAATTACTGGGTCTTACTGGGGGCCAGCACTGAGCACCCGCGGGATGAGCACAGGCTGTGAGGACTTTGCCTAGGGACAGTTTCCTACCCAGCTGAAGGGGCTCTAAGAACAGCAAGCACATCCATCAAGCAGAGCCATGCTCCAAGGCAAAGGCCGTTTGCAAGATGAACAATGGAGCATCCATCAAGCCACAGCCCAGTGGCCAGGAATTCAGAACCACAGGACAACAGGAGAGGCCAGCAGTGAGGCAGGACAAGAGCCTGAGAAAAGGGGGAAAATAAATTTATCAAAGGAGGAGCATTTTGAAGGCCATCCTGTGCGGGAGACAAGAGCAATACGAACTGCCCGCCTTTGCTTTCAGTTGGCCTGAGGGTTTGGCCACCTCTGCTCAGACCATCTGTTGTGGCCATACACACCAAATATACAATGTGAGAGCGACTACGCTGGAACCGCTGAGTGGCTGTGCAAACGTAATACCCAATAGTGCTCTGAGCCCAGAACCCAGTCCCTTTGTGTTTGTCCAAAGTTCTTCTACGGCTTTCTGTTATTTCAAACGACAGCAAAAGACCACTTACTTTTTGGCAGTATTGAGCTCGTGCTTGCTTTTAGTGTCCTGTGCCTGCTTTGCCTAGAAGGCTGACCTGTGCTGCCCAGGTTCCTTGCCTGGAATCCGTATCCCTAATTCCAACCCATTCCTCAGCTGGGGGAGACACCTTCAGAGTAGCATCAGTGACGGAGACAGAAATAGGATGGGCAGATGGAGAAGGGAGAGCCAGTGGGGCACGAGGGCATGAAAGGCATTTTCTTACATACAGACCCCAAACAGTGGATTCGGGGGCAAAATATTAATAGCAAACCTGTATTGGGGAAAATAATTTTACTCAAGAGGTGCATTTGAAGCCAAGCTACCAGTCTTGCCAAGACAACAGAAATACATTCTCAAATATGGAAGGACTCAGGAAATATGGCTTTCGCATAACCTTCCAGAAAAATCTACTGGAAGACTTAATCCACCCAAGTGAAAGATAATTCAGAATAAGGAATTTGCACTGCTAAAGCTGAGGTATGGAGAGACTGGAAATACTGAATCATCCTAAACATGGAATTACGTTGGAAAAACTACTATAACTGTGGTTACAAATCAGAACATAATTTTTATGGTCGTGAAACAAAAGCTCCACAGTATTAAATAATAATTTGATGATAATAGCCTGGAACAAAAATCCCACCAATAAAAGAGAGAGGCGGGGCAGGAAGTGGAGCCTGGTGATAATGTATCTCAGAGTCCTCGGTAGATATCAACACACACGTTAGATGACCAGTGGAGAAAGGCAGGTCCAAACACATGATTTAAAAGTATAAAAATAAAATTTAAACTAGAGCACATATCAACCAAATTATAAAAGAAGGGGCAAAATAAATAAATAAATAAATAAAAACCATAAGATAAATAACAGATGGTGAATGAAGCATCACAAAAGTGTAAATATTTTATATGGAAATTAGTGAAAGAAACACCACCTAAAATATCTGCTATTCCAATAATTGGATACAAGATAAATAAAACCTATAATGGATTCTCTCACTTTGGCTTAAAACATGTATTATTTTGTGTCTCTACCAGAAATCCTCTAATGATGGGCAAAAAAGTAGGCCAATAAAAAGCAACACCAAGAAAGGAAAGAGTCCAATGTAAATGAAGAGTTCAAGGAAACACAGATGAGGCAAAGGGAAAAACAAAGAAATTACATGGGATAAAGAAGGCCACTTTTTAATTATTAAAATTATTAAGGGTACAATCACAGGGAAGATAGAATGGCCTTTAATCAATCTGGGCCAATTATAAAACATTAAAATGTGTGAAATAAAAACTGCAGATTTTCTGCAAAGAAAAATCCAACAGAAATGTAGTATCAGTAAGAAACAAGAATCACTCTTGGTTGGTAATATATCAAGAACTAAGGTTATTTGAGGACATAAATAGCATAATTAATAAGGTTGATAGATTAGGGATAGAAACAACTCTCTATGCTACAAACAAGAAATATACCTTGTTAAAAATGTTTGTTTATTTAATGGATCAAATATTGCATCCCAAAGAAACCCCAGTAAATTTCAAAACGTGGAAAAAATGCCCTCCATATTCTCTGACTGAGGTGGTATTACAGACCCAGGGAATGAACAAAGAGAGGCTAAATCAGGTAGAAATTGTCCCACAAAATTGTCTTAATTCATAGGGAAGCGTGAATGTGTGAGAATAGGTAGGAAAACCCTATAAGAGAAATTAAATCATAGCAGATATTGACAGGTTTGAGAACTAAGTTTATAGTAACTGAAAAGCTAATCGATGCGAGGCATGATCATCAACACAGTGGAACAGAAAATAGAATAAAGAATAAAAAAACAGACCCATAGATGTGCATATGTTAAGTACATGGACAAATATAGGAATTACATGTGTATGTTTCAACTCCACAAGGGAAAGATGGGTCATTGAATGAGCTAGATTGAAATCATTGGCCCGTCCTCTCAAGACAACAAAAAACAGAAGCTTCTGACAGAAGAGTATTTTTATAAATGTGGGGTGGGAAATCATTTTCTAAGCATGCCAAGAAGCCTGGAGATGATAAAGGGTAAGATCGTTAAACTTGACATAAAATTAGAAACTTTTGTGTGTCAATGGAATCATTGACAAAAAAAAAAAAGGAAAAAGGGAAAAATGGGGGAACCAACTGAAATCAGGATAGGGTTACTCTTGGTAGAATGCAGAGATTAAATGGGGAAGGAGGGGTTTCTGGGGCTCTGTCAATATTCTGTTTCTTAACCTGTTGTTGTTTATTGTATGTATACTTTTCTATTAAACATTAAAAATACACCATGAACAAGGTTAAGACACCATATATTTGCCACACACAAGACAAAGGGTTATTGTTAATGCACAAAATATTGCCCACAATGTTGCACACAATGTGAATACACAAAGAACTCTCTTAAGACAAAATGCATGTGCTAAGAACTCCCTGAGGCAATCAGAAAGGAAGATTTCAAACAGCCCGTAAACAGATGAAAAGATGTTTAATTTCTCTACTAATCAAAGAAATGCATATGCAAAGAAGGGCTGTTTTCCACTTACTAGATAGGTAAAGACTAAGAAAATTGACAAACCCACTTAGTTTATTGGAAAATGGGCACCCTCGTGCACCGAGGATGATAGTGCTAATCGATTCAAACTTTTCAGGAAGGCAGTTTGGCAATACATGTCAAAATGTAAAACGAGTATGCCTTTTATCCTCCTAATCTCGCTCCCGAGGAACATATTGACGCAGGCGGTCACACGAGCTAGCAAAGAGGTGTGCAGCAGTGGTTCATTGGAGCATGATTTACTTTATAAGCTTCAATAGCCACAAATAGAGAATTGATTTGCTATATTAGTGCCAATTGGTAATATGGAATATAATGCAATGATGCAAAATGATCTAATTCTGCAACCATATATGTATACACATATATATGGTGTATTTCCACAGTGACCTGTTGAGGAAAATAAAAAGTGGGCAGGAACCCAGAAGCCTATTCATTGAAGTGAAGAAATATAAAAAAGGATATTAACCAAAATGTAAACAATGGTTCTATTTGGGTGGTACAATTTGGGGGGCATGTTGACTTCTTTGTACTTTATTGTTCGAAGTGTTTATGATAAAACATGTACTGTTTTAAAAAAAACTTTAAAAAATGAAAAAAGGTTAAACATTTTTTTAAGCTTGAAAAAACGATTGTGATAGTAAGCCACACTAAATTTTCAACAGAAAAAAAAAACCTCTACAATTAGTTTTCTTTTTTAGTTCATTTTCTGTTAAGTTAACCAGGACGATTTTAAAATTTAAGTATCCTTGTTTTGAGATTCAGTAGACATTTTGGACTTAACATACATATATATAAAGTGCTTTATTAAATGCTCTTTACTTTGGAGGTAGGAGCAGGCTGTGTGCCAGTTACTTGTAGATCAGATCTGGTTGCATTTGCCCTGCTTCTGACTGGGGACCGTATCCTAAGCTCACTTACTGATGTACAACCACACACACATTCAGGAACTCAACTCCAAATTTATGCCGACTCCAGGAAGAGCTAACATTTGTTGGATATTTACAACGTTCTAAAGGTGTCACATTCTTTATTTCATTCTATCCTCACATCTGCTCTATGCTGTAGGCATAATTATTTACGAGGAATCTGAGAATTGAACCATTTAAGAGACTTGACTAGGATCATGCATTTTGTAAGTGGCTGAGCTCCGACATGAGGCGTGCCTCACTCCAAAGCTCCGATAAATGATGTACAGTACCAAGAAATAAATATAGTAAACTAAGTGCAAGACCTTTAAGGAGAAAATTATGAAACTTTATTGAAGGATATAAAAGGAAAACTGAATAGAGGGAGAGATATAACATGTTTATGGGTAGGAAGGACCCATATTCTAAAGATGTCAATTATCCCCATGCTAATCTATAAACACAATACGATTACAATTTTTAAAAATCTCAACAGAACTTCAGGTGAGCATGATAGGCTGATTCAAAAGTTTCTGTGGAAAATAATTTTGAAGGACAAGGACAACTTCCCTTCCCTTCCCCAATGCCAAGATTTATGATAAAGTTCTAGTGTTTTATTATTTTTTTATTTCAAAATATTAAGGGGTACAAATGTTTTTGTTACATGGATACATTGTATAATGCTGAAGTCAGGGCGTTTAGTGTGCCCCTCAGCAGAATAATGTTCACTGTAGCCGATAGGTAAGTTTCTATCCCTCACGCCCCTCCTCATCTCGCCCCGTCTTGGTTTCCAGTGTCCTTTACATCTCTTTGTGCCCATATGTACCCATTGCTTAGCTCCCACTTATTAGTGAGAACATGTGGTGTTTGTTTTTCCATTCCTGAGATACTTCATTTGGGATAATGGTCTCCAGTTCCATCCAAGTTGCTGCAAAAGACATTATTTCTTTCCTTTTTATGGCTGAGTAGTATTCCATGACGTGTGTGTGTGTGTGTGTGTGTGTGTGTGTGTGTGTGTGCGTATACACACACCACACTTTCTTTATCCACACTTAGGTTGATTCCATCTCTTCGTAATTGTAAATTGTGCTGCAATAAACATTTGAGTGCAGGTGTCTTTTTAATAAAATGACTTATTTCCCTTTGGGCATAGATATCCAATAGTGGGATTGCTGGATCAAATGGTAGGTCTACTTTTATTTCTTTGAGGACTCTCCATACTGTTTTTGTAGAGGTTGTATTAATTTGCAGTCCCACCAACCATGTATAAGCATTTCTTTTTCTCTGCATCCATGCCAGCATCTGTTGTTTTTTGACTTTTTAATAATGGCCATTCTGACAGGGGTAAGGTGGTATCTCATTGTGGTTTTAATTTGCATTTCCCTGATGATCAGTGGTGTTGAACATTTTTTCATGTGTTTGTTGACCATTTGTCTATCTTCTTTTGAAAAAATTCTATTCATGTCTTTTGCCCACTTTTCCATGGGGTTATTTGTTTTTTTCTTGCTGATTTGTTTAAGTTCTTTGTAGATTCTGGATATTAGTCCTTTGTTGGATGTATAGCTTGTGAATTTTTTCTCCCATTCTGTAGGTTGTCTGTTTACTCTGTTGATTATTTCCTTTGCTGTGCAGAAGCTTTTTAATTTAATTAAGTCACATTTACTTATTTTTGTTGTTGCTGTATTTGCCATATGGGTCTTAGTCATAAATTCTTTGTCTAGGTCTATGTCTAGAAGAGTTTTATCTATATTTTCTTCCAGAATGTTTATGGTTTCATGCCTTACATTTAAGTCTTTAATTCATCTTGTATTAATTGGTGTTAGTGTAGGACCAGGTGAATAGGCCAATGGAGAAATCAGAAACAGATTCAGATATACACAGGAACTTCATATATACAGACGAAACACTGCAAATAAGAGAGGAAAGATAACACAATAAATAACACCAGCAAATTGGTAAAAATTTACATCTTACATGAAAAATAACTGTCCAAAGTAAAACTTTACTGTGAAAACTATAAAAAATAAAATTTTAAAATAATTATGAAAAATTGAGAAACTATTTTTATGACCATGAGGTGGGAAAAAAAATTCTTATCTAAAATACACAAAAGCACAAACCATAAAGAAAGAGATTGATAGAATTGACTACAATAAAAGAACTTCTCTATGATAAAAGAGACCATAACCAAAGGTTTTTCTTTCTTTAAATGCAAGACACAGACTGGAAGATGTTTCCCCTGTATATTGTTAATAAAAGTTATTATCCATTATATGTAAAGAATTCCTAAAAATTATAAGAAAATGACAAACTACCTAAGTTAAAAATGTGCGCAAAGAAAGCACGCATGGCCAATAGTCAAAAGTGACATGCTCAACCTCACCAGAAATCAGAGGAATGCAAACTGAAATAATGATATATCATCTCATATTCTCACACCCAGCAGGTGGAAATTTAAATTGTTGCAAACACTTAGAGACCTGGCAACATCCTCTGAAGCTGAAGACACATGGATTCAATGATTCTGCAATTCCACCTGTAGGAATCAATCACAGACACGCTTAGACATATGTGCACAGGGGACACTGGCAAGCAGGTGCCTCCACCATGTGCGCAGTAAAGAAAATTTAACATCCTGAATAACCATCACTAGGAACATGATTATATACATTGTATACTCACAGAAGGGAAAACTACAGAGCGGTTAACATTAATTAATTATGTCTGCAGGTATCAACATGGGTGAATCTCGTAAACACAATGTGAGAGAAAAAAGGAGGTGGCAAGAAGACAGGTATGAGTCGGGACAGAATAGTGACTACAGACATAGGTTCAAAGCCCAGCATCAGTGCTTTCCAGCTGTGTCACCTTTTGTAAGTTATCTTGATCTCTTTGTTCCTCATATTTTTCATCTGAAAAGTTGAGCTAGTAACACCTGGGTTGTGATGAGGAGTAAACATATTAGAACCACTTAGACATGGTGGCTCGGGGCACAGAAAGCACTTGGTGAATATTAGCTATTTGGAAAACACATGCATTTTATCTGTGTTAGAAATAGGTGTGACCTCTGCAGATGCAGGATGAGCAATGGGATTGGGCACAAGTTTCAACTGCACTTGAAACGTTTTATTTCTTTAAAAAATAAGGATAAATGAGTACCAAGAGAGGGTTTCTTTATGTCGATGGGCGTTTTGTATCTTGATTGTAAGTGGTAAGTGTATGAATTTATACAAGTGGTAAAACCGTAGAGAACTTCACATACAGCACACACACACACACACACACACACACACACACACACACACGAGTGCACATAAAAACCAGTGCAATCTGAATAATTCTGTAGCCCAGTTAATAGTATCGTGCCAGTGTTGGTCAGATTCCTGGTTTTGATATTATTTCATAGTTACATGAAATGTCACCTTGGAGGGAAGCCGGGTAAAGGTTACATGGGACCTCTCTGTGGTATTTTTGCAACTTCCTGTGAGTCTATAGTTATTTCAAACTTAAAAGTTAGTTCAAAATAAGGGAAAAGAAGTTACAAATCTGAAGTAAATAAGCAAACTTTTAAATTTCCTTGGTGAGTATGTGAGTATTTGTGGTGGTAATTATAATAAAATCAATTACTCATACATTCTCATAGGCCAGGGAATTTATATGTACTAACAACTTTATGAGGCAGGTGCTATGATTATTCCCTTGTTACAGATGATGAAGCTAGTGCACAGAGAGGTGAAGTAACTCACCTAAGGTCACACAGCTTCTGCCTTAAGGTGCCAGATTCCAACCCAGGCTGCCTGGCCCCTGAGTCAAGGCTCTTAACTGCTCGCTACACTGTAGCATCTCTCTGTTTTATACTATATCATTTTCTGTAATTTACTATATGTTTAAAATATACCAATTTGTAAAAAATGAAATAAATATTGGAAAATATTTTTTAAAGACAGGGATGCTATAACTTGTAAGAATTCAGGGACATATTCATAGAGGGTAGTCAGGTCTGAGGGGTGCCAGAGCCCACTTCTGAGCGGCTCACCCCATGGCTGCCCACATGCTTCACCATGTAAAGCCACATGTGCACAGCGCTCTACAGTCTACAGTGCACAAAGTCTTCCAAAATCCGTGTCATCCTATTTGTAACCGAGAGAGTCCTGCATTAGGCCCACTTTATGGATAAAGGACTGAGGCCTGGAGCAGTCACTGGATCAGGGGTTCAAACCAGGTCTGTGTGAGGGAAGAGCCCTGGGTCTTAGCCACTGGCTGCAGTGGCCCTCAGGGACACTGTGTTGCGCCTCCTGGACCTGGCCCAGGAAAGAACCTGCTGCCCCAGCAGCTGGGATTTCTGTCACCACGCAGCCTTCAGAGGCTTCCTCAGAAGCAATGCGCGTCTCCACCGCAGCCACACCTGCCCAGGCTACCATGTCCTAAGACGGACAAGGGTGGGACATGAGTGCCCAGCAGCGAGGGCCCAAGTGGACCCTAGGAGTCGTTCCGCTCTGCAGCTCTCTGGGGTCGGCTCAGGCCCCCGTCTGCACTGCCTGGGCCTGCTTCCTTCCCTCCCTTCTGCAGGTGTGGGCGCCAGGAGCGCGTCCAAACACAAACATTCCCCTGCACTGCCTCCCACGGTGGGCTCCACGGGGACCCGCAGGAAGAGGGGTCCCGGGATGGGGGTTTTCCTGGAGAGATGCGATGAGGCCGGGGGAGGCGCGGAGGGTCCCCAAGGCTTACTCTTGAGCAGGAGCAGAGTGGCCTGGACTGAGAGCCCGTGGTTGGGACACAGGGAAGCCACCCATGGAGGGCCGGACAGGGCCCCCTGCAGCCACAGGGCCAGGCAGCGCTTCCCGGTGTGTCTGTTATTTCAGCCCAGGTGCCTCTGCTACAAAATCAATTATTTGAAGCACTTTCACTGCCTCACCCGCTCTGGTTCTGCACTGCGGGATTTTGTAAAAAGAGTTTATTCCGGATTCCTCCCTGGCCGTGTTTGTAAGTCCTTTCTCCTACAGCAAGAACACAGACTCTCATTAACCCCCTGTTTGAAACCTGTCTGTCACAGCCCTCTCTGTCTCCAAAACCCCAGCCGTGGCCCCATGATGTGCACGCCCCCCACCTCTCTGGGGCAGTCCATACCCTGTGTGTGGTGGGCACTTACTGTGTCAGATGAATGAATGAATGAATGTTGGTTCATTCAGGAATGTTGGTAGCACAGTGCCCATGGTGGTTTATAATAATTATATTATTATTAAATGAACAAATACATGTGGGAGGAACAGCAGAACCCAGCAACTCATCATTCACCAAGAATCAGGCCTGAAGTTTATCTTTCACGCATCTGTGAACAATATTTTACTGAACCATTTGGAAGTGTCAGCAGGATTGCAAAGGATGTCTGTCCTATTTGTATTCATAAATTCTCAAGGCCCAGGGTAGAGTTCAGCGACCATATAAACCAGGGGGAAGGGACTCGAGTGAGGTCCCAGGTCCTATGTGGTATGAGAGGAAGGTCAAGGTCAGGGAGCAGCACCTCTGGCCCCCCGACTGGCACCGCCCCACTCAGAGGCACTGACACACTGCAGGTGGGCGTAAAACCAATCAGCACAGCTTTTATGGAGGGACATCCAAAAATACTACTAGTAACAAAGTGCTAATAAATGATCGGGTTGCTTTTCTGTGTCAACTTGACCCCAGGAGGTGAATACTATTACCATCTTCATTTTCCAGAGGAGGAAACTGAGCTCTGTAAACAGGATTGATTCTAGTTTTCTCCCTTTTTCACATTTGTCATGCCTTTCTGTGACAGTGAGAACCATGGCTCTTGTTATCCTTAATCTATTTATTCGTGTGATCAGAGAGATGAAGTCTTTTGCCCACAGTCACGCAAACGCTTGGTGGAGAAGCCGGTGCCTGCATCTGGAGTGTGTGGTTTGACAAGATCACTTCCAGGAAACGCTCCTACGGGAAAGAAAGGTCATGGTCCACGTGACGCTGCTTGTTTCGGCAGAACGGCACATGTTCCACGGGCTGTCCTTCTGATGATTAATTTTATGTGTCAACTCGACTGGGCTAAGGGATGCCCAGATAGCTGGTAAGACATTATTCCGGATCAGTCTGCGGGTGTTTCTGGAGGAGATTAGCATTATCAGTAGACTACGTAAAGCGGATCTGCCTCCATCAATTTGAGCGAGGCGTCATCCGATCCATCCCGGCCCAAATAGCACAAAATGTCAGAGGAAGGGCAAATTCATTCTTTCTGCTGGAGTGGGGACATCCATCTTCTCCTGCCCTCAGATGTTGGCATTCCTGGTTCTTGGACCTTCCGACTTCTGGACTCGCACCATCACGCCCAGTTCTCAGGCCTTTGGACTCAGACTGAATTACGCTACCAGCTTTCCTGGCTTTCCTGCCTGCAGATGGCAGATAGTGCAACTTCTCCGCCTCCATAATGTGTGAGCCATTCCAAAAACAGATAAACAAATGAAATGATTCCTGCTAAGTCAGAGGGTCTCAAGCCCCCCAGCATCTCATCTCTCTCTGGGTCAGGCCAAAGCCACTTCTGCAGCTGGGTCCACAGCCCGTGCTCCATGGTGACGTGGGGCCTCGCCAGACAGGAAGCTGCTTGGGCCAGTCTCTGCCTGACGCGGCTGAGCAGCCCTGCAGCACAGGTGCGAAGCCCCTGCTCGACTCCGCAGGCCCCGGCTCTGCACCACCTGTCCAGAACTCACCCTCGTGCTTGTTGCAGATTGAAACCCCACAGGGAAGGAGGGGAGGGGGGAGGCACATTTGTTCAGGCTGAGGGACCTGTTCTGTAGGTAGCCCGAGGGTGCCCAGGGGACAGGAAGGCCACAGGGACCGAGAAGGCAAAGCAGTCAAGGCGCTGCCCATGGGGGAGGGGAGGGGCGAGCCTCGCTGCCCATCTGGGGGACGCGTGTGAAGGGACATGAAGGCCCAGCCCCCTTGAGGGGCACTCTGGGGCACATCCTACAGGAGGGCTGGCGTCAGACCTGCCTTCTCACCCCAGCTGGTTTTATTTTCGACATCTCAAGGAGACATAGAACATAAGGTCATCGAGATTTCTCCATCCTACAGTTTCTACTGAATATCATGTACCTTTCACTTTTACATTTTTTTCTCCTAAAATGTCAAGTGACTCTTTCCTACAAGCACTGAATGGAGATAAAGGAGATTTGAGACTAACATTGTCCCATATAAGGGTAACTGGGAGTGAATGGGAGTAAACGGCCCGCGTGGGTGCCAACCTCTGGAACCCACACGCCGTGGTGGGAACATGCAGGGCACAGAGTCTTCGGAAACCAGCCTGGCATCTCGTCAAGAGCTAAACATGCACCTACCAGATGATCTTCCCCCTTCTATCTACTGCTGGGTATTTGTCAAGAGAAAAGGTCACACGTCCACACAAAGACATGTATGAGAAGACGTGTAGCTCCTCTATTCATCATAGCCAAAACTGGGAAAAATCACCATCGACTGGTGAATAAACAAACTAAATATGGTATGTCCATGCAAGGAAATACTACTCAGTCATAGAAAGATATAAACACCAACATATACAATAGCACAGATGATTCTTAAAGGCATTGTACTGAGTTTTTGAAAAACAGACACAAAAGAGGGAATATGATTTCAATTATATGAAATTTTAGAAAAGGCAAAACTGTAGTGACAGGGCAGATCAGATGACAAAAGCTATGACTTGTGGGAGGGGACTGACTACAGAGAGACATGAGGGAACATTTGAGGGTTAATGGACATGTTCAGATTGTGATCGTGGAAGTGGTTCAAAACTGATTAATATATACATATGTCAAAACTCATCAAATTGTATATTTTAAATTGCTAGATTTTATTACATCCACACTATATCAATAAAGCTGATTTTTTTTTCTTTTTTTTTGAGACAGAGTCTCACTGTTTTGCCTGGGCTAGAGTGAGTGCCGTGGCGTCAGCCTAGCTCACAGCAACCTCACACTCCTGGGCTCAAGCGATCCTCCTGCCTCAGCCTCCCAAGTAGCTGGGACTACAGGCATGCGCCACCATGCCCGGCTAATTTCTCTATATATTTTTAGTTGTCCGATTAATTTCTTTCTACTTTTAGTAGAGACGGAGTCTCGCTCTTGCTCAGGCTGGTTTCGAACTCCTGAGCTCAAACAATCCGCCCGCCTTGGCCTCCCAGAGAGCTAGGGTTACAGGCGTGAGCCACCGCGCCCGGCCCTGATTTTTTAAATGTACACCTAAAGTGCCTGTCGACGTGAGTCTAGGCTTTTGGGTGTATAAAATGTAGTCTGGGGGAAACCTGCTTCATTTCTCCAGTATTTTATGCCAAGAGAAACATCTCCCGTTAAGAAGCTGACCAGAGGGAACATCACCTTCTCTCTCTCTCTCTTTCTTTTTTTTGCTGTCAGCTATCTGGGTGACATTGAAGTCAGTTTTTCTTCCCTGTCTCAAAGGCTCCACTTGAAGGATGAGGTGGGGGGACCCTGCTGGGCTGCCCCCATTCCAACTCACAACCCTGCCCCCGCTCCCTCTTCACGCTCTCTTCTCCCTCTTCCCCGGCTGTCCCCACCGCCTGTGCTATGAGCTTTCTCCTTCCCAGTCCACCCAGGAAAGGTCTGATCTGTGTAAGGCTGGTGCCTCCACTTCCCAGGACCCCAGCCCTCTGGGAACCTCCACCTCCGCTGCCCCCTAGCCAGTTAAGCAAGCAGTGCCGAATGCCCTGACAGAGCTCTGAGTCACCCTCCTGCTCACTCCCCCCAAGCACTAGGTGTTAACTCACTGCAAGAAGCCAAGAGTCCTTGTGGCATGGAACGTGCACGTAATGGGAAATATCTTTAACATCCTATTGACGGCTTTTCCTCCTATTGCCCTGTGACAAAATGAAACAGTAAAAGATATCGATTTTGCTCTGGCTGGGAAAGGGGGAGGAAGGCTGGGTCTTAAAATGAAATTATGATTATTGTTCTCCCGGTAGCATTTCTTCTGTGCCTCTGTGACAGATGGCTCTTTAAGTGACAACAGATTTGTATTTCATTAGGACACTTTAGTCAAAAGATCAATGATGCTTCCCAGAACCTCACTGCCCACCCATGGGGGCAGATGAACGGGGCTTGAGGAGGCTGCAAAGATCCAGCTAGAATCAGGCAGCTGCCAACACATACCGGACTTGCAATCACAGAGCATTGATTTCCAAAGTGATGCCAAAACCCAGTGAGTTTTATCGGCCTGCTTGCTCTGTCTGTGTGGAGAAGGGCCTTCTCTAACAAAGTGATTCCTCCTCCGGGGAAATGGAGCTCTTTACAGGCGGGATGAATTTTTGGCAGAGCGGGGGAAGAGATGAGGAATCAGGGCCATCCCGGGCTATGTGTCCATCCTTATCTCGTAGCTTCATTGCCAGGCCCACGTCATTGTTGTTATTCTTGGCTGCTCTTTGTGAAGCATCCACCACACACCAGCCACTGGGGACGGCTTCCAACACAGGCTCCTGCGAGGCCATGCTGGCACCAGAGGAAGGCAGGTAGGCCGTGTGGGCTAACGGGCAGAGCAGGGACTTGCCGGGCGGTGGAAGCCTAGCAGCTTCCAGCAGGGGCTCAGGAGCCCGACGGCCTGAGTTTGAATGCTAGCGAGTCCATTAGCAGCTAGGTGTCTGGGGGTGAGTTATTCTACCTCTCTGTGCCTCCCTCATGTCATCTGCAGAATGAGGATGACCATTCACACTAGTGAACGCGGACATTGAAATCAGTAAAAGATTGAATCAGTTAGTTCTGGGCTCAGATTGGAGCTCTGCCACGTCCTGCCATGCATTCTTGGGTAAGTGACTCGACCCCCCGACACTCACCCCCCCATCTCACAGGGCTGCTGCAGGGAGGGGGTGACGTCAAGTGAAGGGCCCCACCGGGGGCTCAGTCCAGGTGTGGCGCCAGCACAGGACACGGAGGCCCACCCTGAGAGCAGAGTCTGCCAGCCTTCCAGGGCCTGGGGAGAGGCACGAGCAGACATTTATTTGCAAGAGGGATGGTTGGTTATCCCAGAAAGGACATGGGGGAAATGAGAATAAATCACAGCCTTCCCACCCAACTTTGTAAACATCATTGATTTGAGACAGGAGTCACTTCAGGGCTACAGACATATTGATTGATTGGGCCTTTTAATGTGATCTGTGCTGCATGCACGATCGGTTCTGTTTCCCAGCCCCCCCCCGCCCCCCAAATGGTGGATAAGTCAAAGCACAATCAGTTCTGAGTCTGCCCTCCTGGCAGGTCTGAGATTAGACTTGTAGCTGGTAAGGGAGAGGCAGAGGGTTGAAGCTGTAGCATGAACACTTCAGGCTAGACACCAGGAAGGACTTCCTTTCTGCTGTAATTTACCCATTGCTAGAGTAGTTAAGGATTCCAGAAATCTAGAGCCAGTTCTTGTCCTAATAATAACTAGCCCTTACTGAGTGCACATGACAGGCCAGGCTGGTTCTAAGTACTTCCATGCACGAGCCCCTGTAATTCTCATAACAGCCCTATGAGAAAAATGTTATTATTGTTATTCCCATTTTATAATCAGAAAACCGAGGTTCAGAGGAGACTAAGTAATGCCTCAAAGTCACAACTAATAACTGGCAGAGTCAAGATTCAAACCCAGGCCCGGTTCCAGAACCTGTTCTCTAAACCACGGCGGTGCTCTCCCTCTCTCACTCATTCATTCATTCATTTATTCTTTGGCAATTATTAACATAAAGCCCCACCTGGTACCAGGCCTTGTGCCAGACTCTGGGTGCACAGGCAGGAAGGAGGCCCAGGCCCTGCCATGGGCTGCTGGGCAGGGATGTCTGTGGTACCCAGGCTGGTGAGCGGCACTCACCATGTGACACCTTCCTGGCGTTTCTTCTCCTGCTTTCTCTCCCTTTCATCTGTGCTCCTGAGCTGCTCAGAGAGGTCTCCCCGAGGCCTCTGCCCTACCCCCTTCCAAAGTTACAAAATAAGCCTGGCCGTGTCCGTCGGAGGCTCCAGCCAATCCTGCAGAGGCTGGGGACAGTCACATCTCTGCTTCAGCCACATCTCCAAGGGCAGAGCCACAGCCCCACCTCGCCTCCCTCCCAGGGACGATCACAGGCATGGGTGCCTGTGAGCACTCGCTAAACTGCCCGGCGCAGCACGCGCACCCACTGCGCTGGCCCTGCCTGGTGAAGTCTCAGAATTCTTTTCCTTCCCTGCTCTTAAGGCCGCTCACAGTGGAGCCTAGATCTGTGAAGGATCACTTTGGTGCCTCCGCTGTTTGGGAAGGATCTGCTGGCGCAGTGGTGGCCCCTCTCCAACCTGTCACAGAGCGGAGGGTCCTCATCAGCCAGTTCTCCGAGGCAGGAACCACCCAGCTCGGCCGGATCATTCGCTTCAAACACGCCAGCTGTCGCAACATTTGTCAGCCCTGCCCCATCTGCCAGGTGCCCTGGGAGACCCCAACCCTCGGATCTGCCCTCTGCGTCTGAAATGAGGCTGTGGTTCAACAGGAAGTTCAGATTTCCCTGTAGACAAGGAAGGAAGCAGTGTGAGTCAGTGATTTGGACAGAGCGTTCTGGGTTATGGGTCTAAATCTTGGAACACGTGTCTCGGCCGTCTCTGAGCCTCACGTGCTAGACTCAATAACGGCCCGCCCGAGATGTCCACCTCCCAATCCTCGGCACCTGTGAATATGTCAACTTACAAGGCAAAAGGAACTTTGAAGACGTGACTAAATTAAGGCTCTTGAGATGGGGAGATTATCCTGGATCATCTTGGGTGGGCCCGATGTACTCACAAGGGGCTGTATAAGAGGGAGCGGGAGGGTGAGAGAAGACAGTGGAAGTAGCAATAGAAAGTGTCAACCTCAACAAGCAGAGAGAGGCTCTAAAAGAAAATAATATTTCCTCGGGAATAGGGCATTGCCATGGAATATGCAGGTCATAGTAAACTATGTGTGTACTCAGGGAGGTAAAGGAGACAAAGGTGTTCAAAGGGAAAGCGAGGAGATTACATAATTGTTTTGAGAGAGTTATCCTTGGCTGAGGGTCAGTAACAAGAGCCTTCTGTGATAGTTTTTTAGGCATTTATGCATGAGTACTCTTTCCTCATAGCCTCCGCTGGCTCCATTTGTCAGGGTTTTTCTATTTAACACAAGTGACTTCATTTTGACTCTGACAACTTTCACATTTCCCCTTTTTGATCAAGATCTTTCTTCAAAAGCATCACCGATCGATCATCCTGTAGTTAGGTTTCAATGTCCCTCAGCGCTGGCACAGACCTGTCCTGGGTGGCTGATCTGGTCCCACGTTGGAGGGAGTGAATGGTGGCTAAGAGTCAGTGTCAAAACCCTTCTAGCTGCATTGGAGCAACACGGAAGGTTTGAAGGGAGGGGCTCTCAGGCTAAGTCTACCCGGAGTCCGTTACTAAGTTCAACTTAGTCTGTTTTGTAGATGTTTCTATCATCTCAAAGTGCCGGGCCAGCATTACTCTGTTAGGAGTTGTACTTCTGCAAAAATTTTACAAGTAACAGATACAAAGTTCAAAGGAAAAATACAAAGTTAAATTAATAGCAATATGACAATCCAAGTTTGCATAATGGTTTTGAGCCGTGAACCTAGGCTTAAAGGCAACCAACCAATTGAATAAATCAAATGACTATTCTCCTGTCAAGGGAAAAAGGTAGGCATTAAAAGGGTAAGAGTCATTATGACAGGAGTCTTGTTTTGACATCTTGGGAAAAGCTGTCTATGGCATGAAAATGTCTACTTCCCATTTTGGTTTGCAGTTTAGATGTCTCTGGTTATGGCATCAAGCAGTTTGGTAAACTTTTTGTTTGGCTCACACATCAGGCACCAGACTTGGTCCTTAAAATGTATCCAGTTTCAGCCTATAGGGCTTTAGGAACAGAGAAGTCCCCATGTTTGGTAATTCCATGGAAGAAAGTTGGATTGGAGGAACCCAGAAGAATTCAGGGCCAAGTCTATTCTATAGGCAGATGACAAGAACTTGGAAACAATGCATAGAGCTATAATCGAAGAATAGGTGTATTGCAGCTTTTTTTTTTTTTTTTTGAGAAACATAGCTTTTTCTCTCTACATTAATTACATAGGAATCTCAGATTTAAAAACCTCTTGAGTCTAGGAAGCCAAACCAAGGCAGGCTTTAGATTTTACCTACAGTCTTGAGGTTCCAGAGCCTGCTAGGAAGTGACAATTTTTGTTTACTCACTTCAAAGATGGGAGCCCTTGAAGTCAGGCATTCTATGCACATTTTCGAATATGATGTTCCAGTCAAAGCCTTGGTTATAAAACCAATGTTTCCAATTGTCTTCTGCTATAAAGAGAAAGCAGATTTTTTTACTGGACTTGTGCAAATAACCATATTGCAATAAGAATATGTGCACAAAGATTTTCTGAACTTTGGAAAAATCAAGTCGAGAGAAAAAGAAAATGTTTCCATCTTTGTACAAAAAAGTAGATATTACCAAATTGCTGTAAACTATAGATAGCTTAAGAGAGAACTTTTCCTTAAAATTGGAAAACAAAACATTTAGTAGAGAACCAACAATGTTTTGAATAAAAGTCATAAAAACATTATCTTTATCAGTTACTTAATCTCATGTAATTAATTTTTATTCTGTTTGGTCTTGATTAGCACTTTTATGAACCCATCAGTTTCTTTGTTAGAGTTTTGAAAAAAAATTATTTACTCCATTAATCTTAAAGTTATTAGAAGCTTGTACTTAAGAGTACTTGTTAGAGTCTTTTTGTGTAAAGCAATTTTGGACTAAAGCTGATTGCAAATGCTTTTAGAGAAAACTTAAAATAATAATTGTGAATGATAAAAACTTAGGATAGCCATGGTTAAGATCTGATGAGTGTTCATTATAATGTACCATAATGAAAATTTAGTTATTTTTGTGGTATACAACATAATATCCAGAATTATGACTGATGACATACTAGATTTCTAAGAGTTTCGTACAATTTTGGAATATTCATGTTAATAACACACCCATAAATGTAACTGAAAGAAGATCTAGCGTCATTTGTCATTTGACAATGTTTCCCATACAATTGACCAAATAAGTCTAGCCATTTAACATCTCTACAACATGAGAGATACATTCTTTGATGCTCTCCAGGGCCCAGCTGGAAAATCTCAAAGTTCATTCTAAGGCAGAAAGACTTAATTTAGATTTTGATCCTGGTGAAGCCTGCCAAAGGTGTCAAAAGTTTCAAAACACTTGATCAAAATAGGGTCATAGGTCACTGTGAAATATAATCATTCATTTAACCAGAGTGATAATCAAATGACTTCAAAAGTTATACAGCAATTTGCGTGGATTTACGCTGGGCACGGTGGTTCACGCCTGTAATCCTAGTCCTCCGGGAGGCCGAGGCAGGAAGATTGCTTGGGCTCAGGAGTTCAAGACCAGCCTGAGCAAGAGCGAGACCCCATCTCTACTAAAAATAGAAAAAATTAGCCGGGCATGGTGGTGCATGCCTGTAGTCCCAGCTACTCGAGGGGCTGAGACAGGAGGATCACTTGAGCCCAGGAGTTTGAGGTTGCTGTGAGCTACGATGATGCCATGGCACTCTAGCCCAGGCAACAGAACAAGACTCTGTCTCAAAAACAAAAGAAAGAAAGAAAGAAAGAAAGAAAGAAATATGCATGGATTTAAAAAGCCTTAACATATTCAAAGCTCAGTTTTCCTAAGTAATCAAAAATCTAATAAAGATAACACAGAAAATTATGCTGATAAAACATAAATTCTTTGGTATTTTAGGCAACTTACAAAAAAGGTAAAGAAAACGTCCCTGCGATGTGATCACTTCTCCTTATGGGAAGCCCTATGTAGATATTCTGGAAGTTGAATCTGATAAAAAAACGTACTTGAATTTAATCAGACACTTGAAGAATGTGTGTTCAAGGTTGTGCGTGTACATTCTATTACAGAGGAATGTTAACAAGAAAAGTAGTGTTTTGAGCAGGAGGATACATGGCTCTTAGTAAAAGTAAAAGCAAGTGACATTTCATGGTTATGCAGAATAATTCAGACCAAGACAAGAGTATAGAATTAAGTTACAATGGAGGAAAACACTGCTTTTCTATGTCTTTAAGACAGAACATTTCAGTGCCAAGTCATAACAGCAGAGTTAGAACCAGAGAAAACAGTTCCAGGTGCTGATGAAAAAGTTGAAGGAGAAAGTTATCATCCCAAACCTTCTGAAGGGGAGAAAGGGCCGAAGGCAAATATGCATGACCTGATTGCGGGCTGCCGCATACAGCAAAAGTGCAACTTCTGAGATGTGAATCTCAGTAGCCTTTAAAGGAAAATTCTATCTTGAGAAATGAAATTACTATTTTGAAAAAAAAAGACAGCATTTCTAACCTGAAACTGGGGAAAAGTAAATGAAAACCATAAAACAAACAAAAAACCCAGCTGCAGTTTAGAGAAGTTTTACTGTTAAAGAAAAGATTTCGGAATTAAAAATTAAAACCTCTTGTAATTTTTATTAAGAGCAGATCGATACTTCAAGAAAACCTTGTTGTTCTAACAGAGGGGACTAAATTTTGGGTTTTGTATTAATATATTTTTAGTATCAGAACTGAATCATTAGAGAGATTTATAAATAATTCCCTTCTAATTATAACCAACTTGATCACACACGAAATTCCTTTTATACATTCGTCCTTCACAAACCTTAACGTGGCTTACTCAGACATTTCAGAACATGTTCAAACTTTCTGCTTTGTACTATAATTCCTCTTTCTTAAATAACCAGCTATTTTACTTTAGAATAAAAATTTACTGCACAAGATTCTTTGTTATACAAAATTACCTTTTTCTTTTGAACCTTCCTTAGCAAAAATACATCTTCATGTTTATAACTTTATTCACATGTCTTACCTACTTACTGGTTCCTTTCTGTCTTGTGTCTATTTCCTTCCTAAATTCATATGCTGAAACCATCTTTAAATAAACTTTGAATTAGACAAAATTACTCTTTTAAATAAAGAACACATTTTTATGCTTTTAAATAATTTTTTCATTAAAACACATCTTATTTGTTGGTACATTTTGTATACAGAATTATATGCATTAGTTAGAATTTTAACTCTTAGTAACCTTAATTTTTAGTGAAAATCTAGGAAGCAAGAAATTTTGAACTGTCAATTTTTAAAACCATATTTCCATATAACATAATTTTAATGTATATTAATAGATCCACATATATTTAGTCTTTCTATAAAATTTGAGAAGCCAAGAACAAACTTATAATTATGCTTGGCAATTTGTTTCAGTTCTTTATGCTATTTGGAAATGACCCAGATGTTCAATGAGTATCTATTATTTAATTTAACATAACATAACTTTAAGATTTTAAATCATATGAGAAGCTCATTTATATGTGTTTATCCCACTTGCACTTAGTTTATTTATTTTAAACAATTATACCTAGATTACTTATGAAAATTGAGATGTTAGACAAAGCTAGTCATCATTTCAAGTTGTTTCCCTGTTAATCATTTTTACAACCTGTGACTATCAGATGTTTACCTAAGTAAGAACCTTACACTTAAATATATAGATATCTTGCTACTAACTTTGAAGATACAGCCATCTTCATGAAACCAACAATATTGAATTAGTCTTACTTACCAAAGAATTACACAAAGAAAGACCTTTCTGTTTTAGGCTGGGTTTATAGTTTTATAACCTTTGTGTCAAACCCTGACACCTCAAAACATCTAACAGAGACAAATAAAAAACTGTCCGACCAATAAACCCAGGCAAAAATGTATTCTGGTAATTTTTAAGACATTTCTGCTTTTATTTTTACCAACAATTTTAAAACCAACTTATTTATTAAAGATTTACTTAAGTGAACTAAAAGGCATTTGGGTTAATTAGAACATATTTTATACGAGTGCTTATTTATCTACACCAAGCGGAATAGAATTTCCTAAGGGGTTGCTGGCCAACTACACCGGATTATACCATGTAGATACAACATATACCATAATACATGGACATATGTGTGAATACAGCTAAACATATATACACACAAAAGTCTTATATCTTTTTCATTGGAGAGTTTTAGTCATGAGACAGTATAAAACATACAGACCAACTGGTATACAAAAGACAGTTGGATTCAAATTATATTTATGACCTACCTAATTGGACTTGTTCACATGGCTAAACTTTATTTGCTCTGATAGGTAACCTAATGAAGGCTGTGAACTAAAATTTGGGGTAAAGAAGTTTCCATAGTAGTTTGGTTTTAAAAGACCTTTTTTTCAGTTTCAAGTGAGTTTAGGGTTAAATCTTTGATGTTTGCATTTTAACTAAGCCTGGCTGAATTGTATAACTAAAACAAAGTCTCAAGTGGCCTTGAATTTTTAGTAACAATCTACCTTTTGTTTGCCAGTATGGTTTTCTTGGTTAGTCAAGGGGGGCAAGGATGCATTTTAGCAGGTTCTTTTCAGCTTTTTCTTTTTGGCCCCTGTGTAGCAGACGAAGCAATTTTTATGCCAGACAGAGATATCTTATATTGTTGCTCTGATCTCAAGATTTTCACCTGTTTGATCTGTGACCCTTTTATAAACATTTATCCAGTTCTTTCCTTGTGGATTATCAATTTATTGATTCATCACCATAAGCGATCGTTAGTCAAACAAACCTAAATTTACATTTCCAAAAGGTGTCTAGGTTGTTGGTTCCCATGAAGATATTGAAATTTGCAAAGCCATTAATTTGAAAGCTCTTTAAGACTTCTTAAAAATTTATTTATCTTGGCTGACATGCCATAAACATTGAGTTTTTAATGTCAACATCAGTAGAAAAGTCCACAGATTCAAAGTAGCCAGAAAAGACAGAGAGAGATAGAAAATTAGAAGGCTCTACGTGTTAACTCTATAGTTGCAGGGGTTTTAAAATAACAACCCTTGAGCTCTCATTTTTTTTGGATGTAATTTGCCCATCAGTTTTAAAATGTGCATGAGAATGGTCCATAATATGAAACTGGCTGGAGTCCCAGAAAGCTTGTTA
>NW_012154175.1:581778-582054 GCF_000956105.1 Propithecus coquereli
CCTACTTACTGGTTCCTTTCTGTCTTGTGTCTATTTCCTTCCTAAATTCATATGCTGAAACCATCTTTAAATAAACTTTGAATTAGACAAAATTACTCTTTTAAATAAAGAACACATTTTTATGCTTTTAAATAATTTTTTCATTAAAACACATCTTATTTGTTGGTACATTTTGTATACAGAATTATATGCATTAGTTAGAATTTTAACTCTTAGTAACCTTAATTTTTAGTGAAAATCTAGGAAGCAAGAAATTTTGAACTGTCAATCACACAT
>NW_012154175.1:582937-605949 GCF_000956105.1 Propithecus coquereli
TAAAATGTGCATGAGAATGGTCCATAATATGAAACTGGCTGGAGTCCCAGAAAGCTTGTTATGCCTCAACATTTGAAAATCCCATTCCATTGCTTATTAATTTTTTGAGAGGAAAGGAAATCCTATACATCCTGTCAAAAAATGCCAGGAGTTTAGACAGATGTTTTAAATGGCAGCAACCACCCTAGTTACTTTTAATTAGCCATCCCGAACCCAACATTTAGAATGTTTATTTTTGTTCTTAGAACATTTTTAGAAAAAAAGCAAGAGAAAAGAGGCAAAAACATTTACAGGATGCACATAACCAAGACAAAATAAAGCCAAGATAAGACTGATCACAAAAAATTTTAACCAAGGTGTGCAAATCAAATAAAATATTAAATTAGACATGCAGAAAGAACCAAGAGTAAATTCACCAGAAAGGATACGCTTCTCAGACAGAATACAAATTTTATAGATAACTGAGTAGAGTACTCAAACCAGAAAGACATTTGTCTTTATACCAGAGAGGACTTGTCAGAAAATTTTTTTTAAAAGTTTTATATCATCCCATGAGGGATATAAGGTCCTTTATTAAATGTGGCCTTCTAACAAAATCAAATCCTAAATAAAGTCAAAAATCCTCTACCAAATACAGGGACGCTTATCCTGAGAGAACTCATCGGGGCAGAAAAAGCGAGCACGGAAGTGGGTACTAAAGGGCTCTAGTGAGCACTGCACACCATTCCAAGAATTGCTGATTCCTTCCCATAGCGATCCTTTGTTCAAATCCCACTTCTGACACCATCTATGTCAACTTATGTAACAGAGAGAGGCTTTCTAAAAGAAACTAATGTTTATTTGGAAATAGGGTATTGCAATGGAAACATGCAGGCCTTAGTAAACATAGCATATTTAGGGAGGTAAATGAAGGCAAAGGTTTTTAAAGAAAAAAGTAAGAAGGATTACATAATTATTTTTAGATAATGATTCTTGGCTATAAGGATCAATGGCAAGGATGATTCCAGTCCAAGGTTGGACAGTCATAGTTTCTGTTATCAGACGTTTATGTGTGAGAACCCTCTCTTCATAGCCTTCCCCAGCTCTCTTTGTCTGGTGTTTTTTTTAAAAACACAAGTGACTCCATTTTGATTCTGACAATTTTCACGAAAAGGAGATATGAGGATGTAAGCAGAGAGTTCAAGGCCAGAGAGACGTTTGAAGATACTATGCTGCTGGCTTTGAAGATGGAAGAAGGTGCCATGAACCATGGAATTGGGGCTGTTTCTGGAGGCTGGAAAAGACAGGGAAATGGATTCTCGCCTGCAGCCTCTGTAAAGAACCAGCCCTGTCAACACTTTTGACTTTAGCTCAGTGAAACTGATTTTAAACATCTGACTTCCAAAATGGTAAGATAATAAATTTGTCTTGTTTTTTTTTTTTTTTTTTTTTTGAGACAGAGTCTCACTGTGTTGCCTGGGCTAGAGTGCCGTGGCGTCATCCTAGCTCACAGCAACCTCAAACTCCTGGGCTCAAGCAATCCTCCTGCCTCAGCCTCCCGAGTAGCTGGGACTACAGGCATGCGCCACCATGCTTGGCTAATTTTTTTCTATATATTTTTAGTTGTCCAATTAATTTCTTTCTAATTTTAGTAGAGACGGGGTCTCGCTCTTGCTCAGGCTGGTTTTGAACTCCTGAGCTCAAACAATCCGCCTGCCTCGGCCTCCCAGAGAGCTAGGATTACAGGCGTGAGCCACCGCGCTCGGCCAAATTTATCTTGTTTTAAGCCACTAAACTTGTGGGAATTTTTTATAGCAGCAATAGGAAACCAATATACCTCATCCTCCTCATCTGTCAAATAACGATAATAATATATTCTCTAGTAACTGTGATCTAATGGTACATAATCATGATAAAATGGCAGAGTAGAGAGTTATCATGAGAACAGCTCTAGAGTCTAACTTCCTGGGGTCTGAGCTTTACCTCTTATGAGGTATATGACCTTAGGCAATTTGTGTCACCTTCTACACTGTCCATCCTGGAGGGGGCCAAGCTCTCTCTCACCTCTGCTTCATGCATGTGCTACTCCCACACCTCAAGCAGCACCCCTGTCCCCTCCCCCAGCTCAAGGTCACTCATCCTTCTGGCCCATCTCTACTAGGAAGCCATCTGGACCCTCTAAGACAGGGCCAGTTGCCCTCCTCTATGCTCTAGAAACAAACCTTCAGTGTACATCCCCTCATAGCTCTTAGTAGCTGCAAAAATATGTCAATAAAAAATGATTCATCCCGTGCTTGGTGCCAAGATTGTGAGAAATAAAAATAAAATCCCAAGCCCCCAAACTGACTGAATGGAACCCCTATTGACCAAGGAGACCCTGGAGAAACCTTAAAACTGAGTTCCTGGCCATGACAGGATGAGAGGTCAGCCACGCCTCATTACGCCCCCTCCCTCACTAACCGCCATCGGGCTTTCTTCCCTAAGGGTGAAACAGAGCCAGCCCTTTGGAAAGACCTGCTCCTCTGCTGATTTCAACCAACCACCTAATGCTGCGCCCCCCTTTTTTGCAGTTTTGGCACAACAGCTGACCAGCATTCTTTCCTGATAAGAGACCACTGATCACAGAGGCTGCACAGAGAGGGTTTGTGTGTCCTCAGCTTCACCATTTGATGTCAGAGGGTCAAAACCCCCCCCCCTTGGATCATGCCAACATGGCCATTTTCTGAACATGGATCCCATGAAGTACCATGAAGCTCAGCTGCACATGTGCATGTTTCTCCTTTCATGAATATTTGTGACTCTTCCTATAGCTTGTTAAATATGTATATTTGGCCGCTCTGCTCAGCATAAATCCTGTTCCCATTGCTGTTCCCATTGCCTTTTCCTCAAAGTACTTGTGTCCCACTCCTGGCCAGAAGCTATGCTTCCCAGCCTATCAGATTGGCCACTCTGCAGGTGACAACCTTATGGGAAATAAAGCTCTCCTTTCCAAATGTATGAACCTCATCATTCTTCAGCTGACATCTGTTGTGGTATGAATAAAGCAAGACCCCAGCAAGACCCTTACAAAGCACCCGTTCTAGTTTTTGTCATCGCCTCCTCTAAGGTCTGCTTTCCCTCTAGACTTTGCTCTTAGTGGCTTGGGGTACAAGGCTGGGGATTGTCTACCTCCCTGGGATACAGGACTGAGACCAGCACAGAGCAGGAACGTAATTGTTGAGTGAAAGAAATTTGGTCCGAACCATTTTCTGGGATCCCTCATGCCACTGAAACATTCTACCTATAAGCAACGTCAGAGATGACCTAGGAGAAATTGAGACCCAGAGAGGGGAAGTGACTTGCCCCAGGCCAGGCAGCAAAGTGTTGGCCCAGCCAGAACTGGAACCCAGGAGACCTAGATTCAACACTGACCCCCAAAAGAATTATCCAGCCAGAAATATGTAAGCTTATTTGGAATAAGGGTCTTTGCGAATGTAATTAAGGTGAGGGTCTCAAGATGAGATTATCCTGGCTTACAGTGGGCCCTAAATCAAATGACAAGTGTGCTTATAAGACAGAAAAGGAAAAGACACACACAGAGAAGATGGTGATGTGAAGTTGGGGGCAGAGATTGAGGTGATGCATCTCCAAGCCAAGGGATGCCAAGGACTGCAGGCAGCCACCAGGAGCCAGGCGCATGGCCTGAAAGGGTCTGTCCCCCAGAGCATCCAGAAGGAACCAGCCCGGCCAACACCTTGATTTCAACTTCAGCCTCTGGAATTGTGAGAGGATAAATTTCCATTGTTTGAAGTCTCCCAATTTGTGTTAAATTGTTACTGCAGCCCTGGGAAGCGAGTGCAAACGTCTCCCAGCTCCTGCCTGTGGCGGTTCCTGCAGTCCACCTGCAGCCTTGGGCAGCGGCGAGTTTGTCAGATCATGAAGACGATTTATTTTCCTCTAAAAGATAACAGCTGTAGATGATATCCAAATGTGTATAAGCGTGTTAAAATCACGCTATCAGCACACAAAGTGCAGAAGCGTAAATGAGAAGGCTCCAGCCCTCCAGGCAGGCCGGGCCCATCCTGCGCGTGTGCAGTGACCGAGCAGACTTAATAGGCACCTTGCTAAACCGAGAGGGAAGTCACGTGCAGGAGGGAGACGGACCCCCAGAAAATGGGTTTCAGATGCCTTCACTAGTCCAACTTACCAGCAGGCAGGGCAGAAGATGAATTCTACATTGTCTTATAAAAGTATCAAGCCAGCATCTTTCACAGAAAATCTCAAACTACTTTTACTCTAAGGAGGAAAACCAGTCACTTGTCACATAAAAGATGACAGGTCCTGACATAGCGGAAAAAATGTTATGGCATGCAAAACGGAAGAGAAATGCAGGCTGTTGAGATTCTACTGTGTGTTCGAGGCAGGGATGGGCAAATTATAAATTCATTGTATTTAATCCACACGCAAACCACGTGAAGCTGGGGTTGTTATTCCCAAAGCCCAGCTCTGTGCCTGCCCCAAAAGCATCTGCTGCAGTAGGAACCCCATTTACAGATGAGGAACCCAAGGTTCAGAGCAGTTAGGTAGCCAAGGGCAGTACTCAAAGCATCTCTGACTTGCAGCTCAGACAGCCAGGGCCTGGTCCCAGCTCCACCATCGACCTGCAGGGTGGATCTGGGAAAGTCACCTGTGGCTCTGAGTCCAGTTTCCCGTCTGGACATGGACCGATGGCATCTGCCTGCAGGGCTGCTTTGGGATTAAATGCAGTCATGTGTGTTGAGCCCTCAACACTGACCTGGCACAGAGAAGGGCTCAGTGGGCGGGGGGAGATTGCACACCATCTGGGTATGACGATAATTTGGACCAGGTCTGTGTGAGGCCGAGTTGAGTCTGTCCAGCACAGATTCAACACGTGGCATAAAGCCCCAGGTGTGTGAGCCCAGGCTGCCTGGCTGGCTCCAAATGGTTTGTTCTTCCCCACTTGCGTCCTGCCTGCCTTAACACTGAGCAAATACCCAGGCCTGACACACTGTCCTGCCCTGGCTTATCCTTCAAGTCCTTTCAAAGCTCCTCTACTTGAATTTTGTGATCCAGCAGAGCCCAGTGAAGTGTCTCTGGCAAATCAGGATGTTGTATGGAGTGGTGGAACCTTTGGCGAGTCCCAAGAAAAGAATCACAGCACAGACCCTACAGTATTTTGGAACAAAAATCTATGTCTTCTTCTGAAGGTAACTGTTTCCCTCTTGAGAAGTAGCTTCTTGCTCACTAGTAGGCCTTAGTAGAAATCAACGTCCAAACACAGGACATCAGGTGAACATGTGCACTGCGCTTCCCATCATGAACTGGATGTCACCCGCTCCACCCAGCCACGACTTTGGCTGTGTGCAGCAACAAGTCAGCACCAAGGGGAAGTGGCACAGAATGGACCAGCAGGTCCTGAAGGTCCAGGTAAGTGGCATGAGAAGGTGGCTCAGACCTTGTGTCCTGCTCCTCACCCCCGTCCATGGGCTCATGGGGAGTTTCTCGTGACCAGTTTACTGCAGATGAACACACTCAAGGCTGATTTATGGATGGGTGAATCTTCATAATACCATCAAACGGTGGCTGGCCGGCAGCGTGACAGCCCCATTCAGGAGTGATCCTGAGGAAAAACGGTGAAGAACAATGGTCTGGGTAGGCAGAACTCTGAGCGTTACAGCTGTTTGTCCTCTTCGTCTGGCCTGAAGAGTGGATCTACCCCGACGCACATGTAGTTGCTAATGGTTCGCCTGAATCATCAGTGACTTGGAACAGGATGAAAGGTTTGTGACGAGGAAGTCTGCAGATAAGATGTGTACATGGACTTCTCAGAATCATCACAGACAATGAAGATGCTGTGCCCCTTGTCCCTAAGGGGCATCCACTGCAGAGAAGGCTCCAAATACTCATCTGGACAAAATGCCGAGCTCAGTGATGTCGGTCAGCCTCGCGCCGCAGTCACCCCAGTGCTTGCTCCATGGGCTGACAACCCGGTGCTCATGGCGGCAAGGAAGAAGGCTGTGTATGGGTTTACCGCGAAGGACTTCCCCTTAGCCAAGGATGACCTGACTAGCTCTCCTGCTGAGCGCCTGGTCTACCAACAGCAGAGACCAACACTGAGCCCCCCGTATAACACCTTCACCCAGGGAAAACAGCCAGACACCTGGTGGCGGGTCGATCACATTGGACCACTCCCATAAGGAAGGGGGCAGAGGTCCACCCTCACTGGGGAAGACACATATTCTGAGTATGAATCATCTGCTTTGGGAGCACTACCGTTCTTGAGCTCAGAGACTGCCTTACCCACCATCACAGTTCTGAACAGCATGGCTTCTGACCAACTCATTTCATAGGAAGGAAAGCCAGCGATGGGCCCATGCCCCTGGAATTGACCTACCGCCCAGCCAGCATAATAGGAGGGTCAAATAGCTTACTGAGGAGACAATATGGTGCCACTTGATGGCATTTCAAAAGGATGAGGTTCTTAATTAAAGAATGCAACACGTGCTTTGTCTCAGAGACATCACGTGGTGCTATCCCCTAATCGCAACACCTGGAATCACGGGGTGGAATGGAAGCAGCTCCTCTCCCTATTACCCCTAACAACTCACTGTGTTAATCTGCTCAGGCTTCCATAATAAAATACCACAAATACCACAGACCGGGAGGCTTAAACAACAGAATTTATTTGCTCACAATTCCAGAGGCCAAAAGTCCAAGATCAAAGTGCGAGCAGGGCTGGTTTCAGTTGAGAACCCACAGCCTGAAGAGGGCACCTTCTCCTTATGACCTCACATGGCCTCGTCTCTGTGCACACATGGGGGCAGGGGTCAGAGCACACTCTCATGTCCCCTCCTCTTCCCACAAGGACCCAGGTCCTACTGGATTAGGGCCCACCCATATGACCTCATTTAACCTTAACTACCTCTTTCAAGGCCCTGTCTACCAACACGGTCACACTGAAGGTTAGTGCTTCAACATATGAATTTTCGGGGAGCACAATTCAGTCCATAACACCCACTTACAGAATATTTGCTTCCCATTCTGACAACTTTGAGTTTTCCTTGTCTGTAGCTTGTATATCCCAAGGGAGGGAGTTGTTTTAACCATGTCCCACTGCACTGGAAGAAGAGACTGTCGCCTGTCTGCTTGGGACTCCTTATGCCATGGAATCAACAGGAATAAAAAATTTAAAAAAGTGCTGATGAGAGTGATTGAGCCTACTTATCAAGGCAAAATTTGTTGGTTGCTACGCAACTCGGGGGAAGGATGGCTGTGCCTGGAACCTAGGGTATTTCCTGGGGCACTTTTATGTTTTTCCATGTCCCATAGTAAAAGTTCATGGAAAATGCACATCCAAGGAAGGCAGGACCATTGAGGACACAGGCCCTTAAGGAACGACCATTTGGGTTACTCTGTCAGATAAAGGACCCTGCCCAACTGAGGTTCTGGTCAAGGGCAAAGAAAATATAGAAAGATAGTGAGGAGGAAGGAGGAAGGAGGAAGTCACAAATATCAACTATGTGCTTGTGACCAGTTACAGAAAAGAAGACTGTAGTAGCTTTGCGTATTTTCTCTTTGCACACGTTATGTGCATCTATTTATGTGTCTAAATTAGCTATGTCCTTTCCCATTTGTTGTTTTGTATTCACGTCATTGGGGGCCAACCTTACAATGCAGCCTTTGTGTAGCCGGATGTCAGAGGTGCTGTGGCTGAACTTAAGGAGTAGTAAATACAGTCGGCAATTGAAACGGTGATGGCCAGGACGCTTTGTCTCCTCATTGTGGAAAAAGCATGAGAATTTCCTCACTTGTACAAAGGGTAGCTGCATCTCGTTAGAGGGCAACATGAGTTGTTTCATTTTTGTGTGGAGGTTCAGGCACATTTGTAGGTCGAGTAGCCAGGGATCGATGTATTGCCTCTCACTTTTTGCCTGCGTGTTGGCACTGGAGCTGGACCTGTAAGCACCTCTCCTCTGCCACAACACTACTCCTTCTCAGCCTGTGGCACCGCGGGGGCACTGCTGTGCTGTAGCAAAGGAAGGGGCTCCTCTTCCTGGTTACGGTGGGTTTCCCCACCTTCTATGAGGCTATCAGCCATCTGTGGGGTGACCAGTGGGGTTCCCCGGGTGTCTCTGCTCCCCAGTGGACCACTTCCTATGGACCTGCTCTGGTCTTCGCCCCACAAGTGTCTCACCCACCTGGCCGGCTGCTCCTACAGGCACCTCTGACCTGCACCCTCTGGCAAGCTCTGATGCCACCAGCATGCCAGAGGTTCCCGTGCAGCCACCGCCCCTCCAGCGAGATCCAGATCTCAGCTGTGATGGGGGGTGGGGCTGGGAAGCTCCTCTGAGTTCTTCCTTCCTTGTTCTCTCCCTCTCGGCACTAGAGGTGGTAGCTGCATCCTGCATTTGCTATTCCTGTATTCCAGAGAGTCCTCTTTCACTCCTTGGGTATTTAACCACCTTTTACAAGTTAACCATTCTTTACACTGTTTTCCCTGTTCAGACTATGGGTGGAGTTTCTGTCTTCTCTCGGGACCCTAATTCACAGCGTGATTCAGGCGAGCAGTGGGGGAAGGGGGTTGGTAGGACAGATTTTGATCTCAGACAGGCAGAGACCCTCTTATTAAAGTATTAAATACCCGCCATGAACAGTCAACACAGTTTATGGGAGGATCCTCTTGGTGCCCCCACTGTCCTGGGATTTGAGGACACAGCAGCGAGCCAGAACAATAGAATCCCTGCCACCATGGGGCTCCCCGTCCGACAGTGTGGGAGAGCTGCTTTTCTGTGAATCATCTGTGTGGCCTTGAGGTGATGCTTCATTTCCGAGAGCTTGAGTATCCTCATCTGAAAAATGTGAACAATAATAGCACCAGAGGTGTTCTGAGAATTAAGTGTGGGGTTACATCCCAGTAAACTCACTGTAAATCGAAACTATTGTAAGCTGAAAACGCATTGAAGATACCTAACCTACCGAACACCAGAGCTTAGCCTCGCCTACCGGAAACGTGCCCAGAACACTTAAATTAGCCTACAGCTGGGCAAAATCATCTAACAGAACCCTGTGTTATAACCAAGTGTCACATATCTCATGTAATTTATTGAATACTGTACTGAAAGTGAAAAACAGAATGACTGTACGAGTCTGGAATTGTGGCTTTTACTGACTGTGGATCACTTTCCCACTACGTGAAGTCAAAAAATCTTAAGTCAAACCACTGTCTGCAAATGGTTTAGGGCTGTACCTGGCGCACTGTGAACACTGAATAACTTGCATTTATTTTTATTAATAAACTACAGAAAGACAGTGACAGGAAGCACAGTGCCGCCTCCCATCTTTACAGAGGAGGAAAATGGTGCAGAGAGGTTAGAGTCACACAGCAAATTTGTGGCAGACTTGGACCCAGAATTCAGTAATGCCCAGCCAGGCACCCTCCCACCGCCAGCATCGGTAGTGCGGATTGCAGCCCTGTCCCTGCAGCCTGGCTTGGGTAGAAGGTGGGGGCTGCGAGGAACTGGACCCCACCTGAGTCCGGCTGATCTCTTTCCCAAGTGTGACTGGGGGTGGGGGGACCTGTTGACGTTGCTGCCACTGGGAGCCATTTGGCAGGCGTCACTTGGGCCATGGGGCCCCTTGTCTCCTTGGTTGCCTCGTCTGCCAGTGAGCAAGGTTTAAAGATTATATGGCATTTCACCTTCGAGATGCTAAGAGCACCAGCGACTTAGAGTGCTAGCTGGGCTGGACCCTGAGAGCCGGCTCTGCTGGCAGCCCCTCCCGCTCCCTCTCTCCTTCCGTCACTCCCTCTTGCCCACCGCCCCCATTCCTGCATCTTTTCCCTCCTCTTCCTCATTTTCATCTTCTCTTTCTTCTCCCTTCTCTTCTTCCTTCCTCCCTCTGGCCCTCTACCCATCTCCCTCTTCTTCCCGTTCTTCTCTCAGTCCCTTTCCATCACTTTCCTCTCCTCCCCCACCCCCTTATTCTCTCTTCTCTAGTTCTCCTCCTCTGCTTTCCCTTCTTCCCCTCCTCTCACCTCCACCTTCTCTTCCTTGATCCCATTTTCTCCTCTCCTTCCCCTTTCTGTTCTCTCCAGGGAGTCCTTCCGGCCCCCATGGAGAGGGGCCACCCTCCTCTCTAGCATGCATTCAAGACTTCTTGCTAAAAATCCACAGTCCTTGGGCTCGTTGCGGACAGGGATAACACTTCTTCTCTCCCTTCTAATTAGCTACTGCCTTTGGCTGTTTTGACTGGGTCTGTGCAACTCACTTTGTTTCTGAACAGAGCAGCTCTACCTAAGGGCATCCATCAGTGAAGCAGGCAGTGTCCGCCCGGCAGCTATGTGATTCTCAGTGCCACATCCTGGCTCCTGCCATGTCCTGAGGAAGGAAAGAGCCAGGCACTCGGCCACTGGCCTGCAGGAGGCAGGTCCTAGAGTCACAGGGCAGTTGACAGAGAGGGCACACTGAGCCTCATGGCTGGCCCCAGCCCATCTGCCCTGCATTGCAGGAGACACTGCTACAGTTCTGTGGCAAGGACACAGGTCTGAGTCTGCAGATCTGGGTTCAGATCATGCCTCTGCTCCATCCTTCACTAGGCTCTCTGAGCCTCACTTTTCTTGTCTGTAAAATGGGGAGAATATTACCTGACTTAGGGGGCCGATGTGGGGACAAAAATCGTTGCTATAGGAAAGCACCTGTACAGTTGGTGGCACCTGGTAAGTGCTCGGCAAATGTTACTTCTTTATTCCCCTTTCCCATTGCCCAAACTCTCAATGCAAACTACACTTAAACCAAAGGAATGTGCTCACATTCATACATTTTCTAGCTGAAATGCCTTGATTTTTCTTCTCCACCAGGAGAACTCTTAGTCATCCTTCAAAACCCACCCTCAAATGCCATAGCTTCCATGAAGTCTTCTCTAACCATTTAATCCCGCTTCCCTGGTGAGATCAGTCTCCCCCTTCCCTTGACTAAGGCTCCTATCTTAGTCAAGGCTCTTCAGTGTCCAGAAGCAGCTCCAATGAAGGGTATTTAATAATGTCTGTTGCTGCCTTTCATGGAAATTGTCACAACTTGACTTCCTGGGTACCAGGCATGGGAAGCCAAAGGAATCAAGACAGGGCCTCTGTCTTCTTCTTCCTCATATGGACCTTATCTCTGCTTCTCACAACAGATTTTCTGAACTCATTTGTCATTGTGTATGTGGTTGAAAGTGGCATCCACAGTCCTAACTGCACATGGCCCTTTGGTGTGAATAAAATGAAAGACAGCTGTGAAGATGACCAGGGATATTTCCCTGAGCCACTCAGTATGGCCAAAGGAGGGCCATCACACAACCAGGATGCAATGTCATACCTTCAGTAGAGGGCGTGTGGGAGCAGTTCCCAGAGAAGGAGCAGGCACACAATTCACCACACCCACCAGACTTCCCAGGGAGCTCCGAGCACACTGCTATCATGGTCTCGGCATGGAGCACAAGGCTTCAGATCCACTGTCTATCTGCCTTTCCCACCAGACAGCAAGTTCTTCTTTGTTGCTGCAGCTTGTGGAACAAGCTGGGACCGGGCAGGTGTCAATGCTGCATAGAATGACTGTAGGAAAAGAGAGACAATGAAAAAACAAAGGTTGTTGTTCTCCGTGATGCTGCCCTATTGGAATATGTTTCAAATTCCTTATTCCTGTATTTCTGTTATCCAGAGAGAACTATCACTCATGATTCATCTTAAGTCTGTGTCCACTCACATCGCCATCCATCCACCCTACCACTTACTCATCCATTCATCCATTCTCTTTCCATTTTTCTTACACATCTTCATAATTTTTATTTCCTCCATCCCTCTTACCATTTATTTACCATTCATCCATCCATTCATCATCACACCCATTCATCCATCCATCACATCCATCCATCCATCACATCCATCCCACCTATCCATCCATCCATCACATCCATCCATCCATCCATCACATCCATCCATCCATCACATCCATCCATCCATCCATCCATCCATCCATCACATCCATCCATCCGTCACATCCATCCATCACATCCATCACATCCATCACATCCATCACATCCATCCATCACATCCATCCATCCATCCATCACATCCATCCATCCATCCATCCATCACATCCATCCATCCATCTATCACATCCATCCATCATGTTTCCTTGGCTCTTGTCCCATCTACTTATGCCTAATAGAATCCAAGTCTCCAGCAAAGCATCGTCAGCCTCTCTGGAGATGATGTCACATGCTTCCTGACAGGACTCAATTTTCCAGTGAGGCATCAAGTAGAATCCACCATTTACATCCAATTTTCCTACACAACACTACTGAAATACACAAACACACACACACACACACACACACACACCCCTCTGCCAGGGATTGTTGCCTTTCCTGGGTGCTGGAGAGTTGTCAAGCTCTTGCTGGCACCACAACTGCCTCTTCTGTCCCCACCCCTGCCTGGAGCCCCTGAGGAGCCAAAGCTGCACAGCAGTCCATGGCAATCTGGGGTCCCAATGCAGTCATGTTTGTGGTTGTAGTTGTTTCATGGAAACACCTTTGCAGGTGACAAATATCAAGACAAAATTCAGGGGTGAGGTGGGATGAGGAGCAGAGACATCCTGAGGGTGTGGGGCATAGCAGGCATCAAAAACCATCAGCCAAATTAAGTCATGAATGAGTGGAGACCTTAGGTCTTGTGACACCCCAGAATAGATGTACCTGCTGCCTCAGGCTGAATTCATCCACGCCAGCTCTCCTGGAGGGCATTTTCTGGGCGATTGTTCTGCCTTTGCTTCCCCAATCTGGGGAGAGACAGGGAGGCGGAGGTATCTATTTTTGTATCTCCTAGAGCTGCAGGGGAGCAGGGAAGCAGCCAGCTGGCTGCCAGTACCTAGGCAGTGTCAGGCGGCTGATTAGGGGAGGAGGGGATAATGAGGGCTGCCACCTTGGTCTCTGACACTGCCCAAAAAACGCCCTTAGCAGCATTATGGGCAGCAGGCTCAGCTACTGTCACTCAAACCCAGACATCAGAACACACAGAGGAAACAGCACAGGCTGAGCTGATACCAGTCCCGTTATTATATGTAAGTGTTATAGATATAATACATACACATACCCATATACGTGTAGACAAACATAATTATTTAATCTTGGTGGTTGCCCAGCAACAGAAATCCCTATAGTTGAGGAATTCCCCCCTATAGGAGACAGAACTAAAAATGCCAGAGACTTTCTTTCCCAGCCCCCTTTGCAGTTTGAGTGAGGTCACATGACGAGGCTCCTCCAATCAGATCCCAAGGGAAGTGGTTCTCCTTGCCCAGCCTGTTCTGGTGATGGTGGTGTCGGTGGAGGCAGAGGCTGGAACACGCCCACCTGGTGTCCATAGGAAAGGAGGGGTCAGGGCTCCGCTGCAGCCTGCAGGCTCGGACGGTGGTGGTGAGGGTGGTGCAAGCTGTGGGGTGCAGGATTTGGTGGAGGAGGCCAGGCTATTTCACCAGGAGGTGGATTTGGGGCACCGGTCCTGGTGCCACAGCCCCGAGCCTGGCTCCTAACCCTCCCAGTGATTCCGCAAATAACTCTCATCATTTTTAGTAGATTTATTGAGACAGAATCCTCATATTCGCTTGCTTTTAAGTGTAAAATTAAAAGAACTTTAGTAAATTTCCAGAGCTGTGCAGCCTTTAGCACAAGCCAGTTTTAGAATACTTCCATCACCCCAACAAGAAACCTCGGGCCCATTTGTACTTACACCTCCCAGCTCCAGGCAAGCACGAATCTTTGTCTCTCTGTGCCTTTCCTTGACATTTCATATAATGGAGCCATGCAATATATGGTCTTCTGTGTCTGGCTTCTTCACTTAGTATAACATTTCAAGATTCGTTCATGTCGTAGCACGCATCAGTACCGTGGTCTGTTCCTTTAGATGGCTGAATGTATTCTATTGTGTGAATGTACCACTGTTCATCCATTCACCAGCTGACAGGCATTTGGGTTCTCTCCAGTTTGGGGCAGGTTTCGGGGGCTCTTCTACCACAGGGACTCTACAGGTCTAGAAATTTCTTTCTCATTCCCCCATCCAGTAAATGTCTAATTAATGCACAGATCTTGGCTGACCTGCCACCTCCTCGGGGAAGCTTCCTCTCCCAGGGGTAGGCCAGGAGCCTTTGTGTCCAGACACTGCCAGGCCTCACCTGCCCCCTTCAGAGCTGATCTCAGCTTGTCATTCGCATTCAGCTCTGATTATTTAATCAACGGCCCCTCCTCTTCCTCTTCTGCTAGACTTTAAGATCATTAGGACAAGGACGGCATCTGGCTTTTCTTCACTACCGACTTCTCAGTTCTCTGGGCAGAGACTGGCACACAGCAGGTGCTCACTAAACACCTGCTTACCAGATGCATAAACAAGAGTTACTGTTTACGAAGCACCTACTGTGTGCCAAGCACTGTGCCACATACTTAAGTGCATGAACTAATCCAGTCCTCCCCAAATCCCAGCTTGGTCCTCCTCGCAGGAATAACACAGCTGCAGCCCAGCGAGGTAAGTGGCCGGCCCAGAGTCTCATGGTCAGTCAGTGGCAGAGCCGTAGCTCAAGCCCACGTGCCTCTGAGCCTTAATCACCTCACTTCTGTGCTCCTAAATTACAAAGCCACTTTCAGCACTGCTGTGACGCTAATCAGTCTGTACTGTGCTTGTCCACTTAGGCACCTCCCTCCCCGTGCCCGTGAGCTCTTGAGAGTGGACATCCTGACTTATGTCCCCATATCCCTCTAACACAAAGCCTAAGGACGCCCTACCAGACCAATGATGAATGAGAAGCGAAAGCAGATACGGCCCAGACTCAGGCTCATCAATACTTGTCAATTGACGGAGCCCAGTGGGTGCCCAGAGCTATTTGCTACACGAAGGTCTGCAGGAGAGAAGCACAGAGCTCCCCCGTGCTCAGCATCTGCATTTCTAGAGAATTGACTGGGGTCCCCGCGGCGTGAGCTGGGCTCTGTGCTGCTGCCTGTGGCAGCAAAGCTGCTGAGAGGTCTCTGCCCTCCCACACTGACGCACAGTGGCCCGCGTGCCCTGCCCGCGTCTAAGTATCTCTAAAGACCAGCAAAGGGCAGGGCAGACACCACAGCTGCGCTGGTCGAATGATACAATTAGCCCTTTAATGAGGAGCCCGGGAAGCATCCCCCCGCACTGTGGGCCCAGGACCCCAATCACAGTGATTATGAATTACTAATCCCCTTCCAAGATCTTGAGTTCTCACCAAACGCAAACACAGCAGATCAGAGCCGCTCAGCACCTCTTGCCAGATTCTTTCTAAATCAATAGACGTGTAGCTGTTGGGAAGAAACAAATCAGGGTGAGCCGAGGCTGCAGGGAGGGCCCAGTGCATGGAAACCAATCGATCAGGAGGCCTGCACAGACGAGGCCGTCCATTCGTTCTGATCGATAAGCGCCCTGGGCTGGGCAGGACTCACCTGCCCTCCAAGTATTGTGTGATCGTCAGACCCAGATATGGGGTAGAAACAGTCTGTCTGCTTTTGGCCAGCTGAACACCAGGGACTGATCCTGGACAGGCCTGGGTTTGAATCCAGCTCTGTCATCCCCGAAGGGAGTGGCCTTGGGCAAGTCTTGTCACTTCCTGGAACCTCCATTTGGACAACTGTATCGGCCTGGGTGGGACTGGAGGGGGCGGGGTAGAAGCTGGGCCTGCAGGGCCTGGAAAGCAGTGCTCAAGGTTTGGGTCTCTGCTTCAGGAGCAATGGGAGCCTCTGAGGGGCTTTAAACAGCAGGACGGGAGGGTTTTGCATTTCAAACAGATCACTCAGCCTTTATCTCAGCTCTGTGTGGATTGTGGGGACAAAACAGGAAAATGCTGCTGACAGCTTAGACCAGTGATGGCTCAGAGCCCAGAGGCTCTGGACAGATGGCTGTAGCCCCGCCCATCACAGCAGCAGCGACCCTCTCCAGCCTATCACAGCGGGGGTGGGGGAGCTAAGCACATTGCACATATTCTCACTGCGTTCTTACAGCACCCACTGAGGCGAGTGTTATTACCACTTTATGTTACAGGAGGAGAAACTGAGGCTCCGAGAGGTTATTGACTCATATCTGTCAGACCACAAAACCCTAGAGTGGGAGGGACCTTAGGGACTATCTCGCAGAGGGGGGAAACTGAGGCATGGAGGAGGGCAGTGGCTTGTCCGCAGTAAACTGTCTGTTACACTTGAGGACCAAGCCATTTTCAAGGGCTGGAGATACAGAAACAAACCAGACATGGCCTCTACCCCGAGGAACCTCTCCGTTACTGGGGGTGGGTGTTGGTGGGGGCTCTGATATAAACTGTGTTTTGATGTTGACCACGAAATGGGCGGGAAGGGAAGCGTGTGGAAGGCGCAAACACCATGCAGAGGAGGGGGATGAAATCCATGCAAGTTGGGGTGATCAGGGAGGCTTCTGGGAGGAGGAGGCAGCATCAGGAGGGAGGTCACATCCCCTGCCTGCCCTCCCAGGGCTCCTCATGCTTCTCTCCAACTGCCTCTTAAATGGTGGTGGCAGTAGTGGAGGACGTATGAAGCCAGTGTCTGTGACAAGTTACCGAAATCCAGCTGAAAAAGCACCTGAACACAGACGCCCAGGATCCGTCACGGCAGCCCGTTTACAATTGTGAAAATCAGAAACCTGAAATATCCACGGGAAGGAGAGGGTTAAAGAAATTATGGAGATTTTGTACAAGGCAATCTAGGCACCTGTTAAAAGGAACACAGTGATGGGGTTGGGGGCTGGAGAGAGGGAGGGGGATGTGTAAACTCAGTGGTGCTTTGTTCCTGAGTGAAGGGCCTGGGTTTACCTAGCTGGGCTGAGAGAGGGGCAACCACTTGTTACTGAGCTCTGCTGGGTCCACCCTCCTCCCCACACCCATATTCCTGTCTTTCCCCTGGGTCCTGGGCTTTGCCACATGGATGCTACACACCTGTGAGCCTTCTCCTGGCTCCACCTGAGGCAATGGCATATTTATTCACTCATCGATTCACTCTGTCATCCATTCATTTACTGAGCACCTATTTATGTGCCAGGCACCGTGCTGAACACAAGGGAGCATGTGCAAAAGTCCTGGGGCAAGAGGCAGCAGGCAGGGACGAAGACCTGGAGAATAGCCAGGGGCTGGGCACAGACCGGAAGTGAGAGACAGTGCTGCATGGAGGTATGCAGGGGTGGGACAGGAGCCTCCCGATGGCCCAGCAGCCATCCCCTGGCTCCCAGTGCTCCTTCGTCTGCTGAGGCCTCTGAGGGAAGAAGCCCAGGCTTGGGGTTTGGGAGCTGGGGGGTTAAAGGCTGGGGGCTTGGGGATTGGGAGGATGAGGGCTGGGGTGCTGGGGTGCTGGGGTGCTGGAGGGCTGAGGGCTGGGGCACTGGGGGACTGAGGCTATGAGGGCTGGGAGGCTTGGGGGCTGAGGTGCTGAGCCCCACCCCACCCAGGACCCAGATCCCAGGTCGGGGACAAATGTCAGCCTTGGCTGTTGTGTGTGTGTGGGGTGGGGGGACCTGGCTGGGAGGGAGGAGAATTTTCTGCACCCAGGTTGCACAAGAAACTGGACTCCTGACCCATGGAAACAGATAAAATATGGGTGCGTGTTAAGCTGCTAAGCCTTGGGGTACTTCGTTCCTCAGAGAAAGCTGGTATGCGGAGAGCGTACAAGGGCTCAGCCCTGTCTGCCGTCTTCCTGGCAGAGGGCGGACTTGAGGGGGGAAAACGCCAGCCCAGGTGCCCCACAGAGCCAGGTGCCCCCTCAGAGCCAGCCTGTCACCACCATCGAGCCCTCCCCCCACACCCCGCTTCTTCAACCTCCTCAGCGGCACAGAACCAGTGGGCGAGGGGGGATCGGCAAGCCCCAGAGGCGTGCCCTGCCCTCTCCTCCACCACCCTCCCCAGGCCGGCCCTCACGCCGCTGCCACTTGGCTTTTCTCAGGCACCGCTCTGACCATGCCATCGCCCTGCCTAGGACAGTCAGTGGCTCCTCGTTTCCTCCTGAAGGAAGCCGCGGAGCTTACTTAGCAGGCCAGGCTGCCTATGGTCAGGTCTGTACCCTCCCAAACTCTGGAGCCAGGCCACCCGCCGCAGTCCAAATCTGGGCTATGCCACCTGCTGAGTTAGTCACTAAGCCTCTCTGAACCTCAGTTTCCTCTTTTGTAAAGGGTGGGCTGTTCTCCCTCACAGTCTACCGCGTAGAGTTGCGAGGATAGATGAGCTTGCGTATGTGAAACGCTCAGACCGCGCCTGCCCCGTGGTGAGCTCCCAGCGTCCGCTGTGAGGTTACTATCTGGGGGAGTTGGTCTGACCCGCACATTTTCCTTCTGGGTCAGGCTTCCTCCCACCCCTGCACACCGGCCCTCGGACTCAGCTCTCAGATCAGCCAATGCGTGAACTTTCAACTCCGCCGGACCAGCTGCATTTTCTGTCACTCGCAGCCACACAGGCCAAGCCTGCCCTCACCTGTCCTAGTCCTGTCCTGCTCCTAGACCGGAGTCCTCCTCCACAGCCCCACCCACTGCCCCTCAGACACACCCAGCATGCCCAACACCTGCATCTTCACCTTGCCGTCCCCTCTGCTGATTGCCCATCCCCTAAACTCTCGGTCTCCACAAATGCTGCACGTCCTTCAACATCCAGGGACCTTGAAGGTGGAGCGTAGAGGAAAGAAACAGACTTAGGAGTCAACTTAGGAGGTGTGAGTTTCATCCCTGCTCCACCCCTCACTTGCCGAGTGAGCACAGAATCATTATTTAACCTCCTGAGCCTCGGTTCACTCATCGGACATGTGCAGACGGTGATACTAACCCCACAGGGTTCCTGAGTAGACTGAGCACAATTATTCATGAGAAAGGCCTGGTGCACTGTGGGCGCCTAATAATTGCTGGTTGACAGTCAGTGCTGGGCTGACACATGCCGGCTTTGCCCCCACTTCACCTCCAGAAGGGCAGGCACGGACCCCGGGGGATCTCGCCCGGCAGCCTCGCTCTGGGAAAGAGAAACAGACGCTGTTCTAATTCCAAAGAGCAAATGTCAGAGGCTGGGGAAGGATTCTGAGGTTCTGAAAATAAACACCAGGCACTGGAGGGAAGCGGGGAGGGAGGGAGGGAAAGGAGGGGTGGGGTGAGGGGCAGACGGGAGGTGCCAAGGCTGGGAGAGGCAGAGAGAGAGAGACAGAGAGACAGAGAGAGAAGCAGAGACAGAGAGAGACCCTTCCATTCCAGACTAGTCTTCACTTAAGTGCCCCCACCCACCCACACAGGAAGTGGCCTCATTTGTAAAATGCAGGTGGTGAACTGAGCCAGGGGTGGCAAACTGAAGGCTGTAGAATGTATCCACCTGTGGGCATGCTTTGTTTTTTCTGCGTATTTTGGCAAAATGGGATGGACTTCCGATGTCTACCAATTGGGATATTTGCATAGAAATCCAAATCTCTGTCTCTCTGGCAGCATCGGGAGGCTGCCCACTGTAGAAGGTGCACCTGCTTCAGTTTGCCACAGTCCCCACCACGCCTGACTGCCCCTCGGCTTGGGACTGAGCGCCAGTATCTTAGGCATCATGCTTGCCCTGTTTTGTCCCTTACACTGGAACACTCCTTTGGCCTCTGGAAGATTCCAGGTGATCCCTGGACCAGAGGATCTAACTCGAGGACCTACCTGTCCACCCTGAAAGTATATGACTGTCTCAGCTCAATGTCACCTCCTCAGAGAGCTTCCTGAGACAAGACGGCCCTCCCCAGCCTCACTCTCTATCCTGTTGTTCAGGAGTCAGAGACAGCGAACCAGAACATAGCGCATGGCTGAGCTGGCTCTAGTTTCCCATCTGAGAAATGGCTCTAGGCTGGGGACAGCGGGGGCAGGGAGAGGAGGTTTGTCCTAGATGGTTCTAAGCAGAACCACTCTGGACCCAGGTCCAGGCGATCTTTGGGAGGGACAGGGTCCAGGGCTCTCCCTGATGTGAGTGGAGCTGGGACCCTTTCAGAGGAGACCACTTTTGGGGCCTGCACCTGGAACAGGTGAAATGGGACCTAGGGGGCACGTGGGGCAGTTTCTAAGGGAGGGCCTGGCCAACGGAGCCCCACGCAGTCTCTGAGTGAGGGGTCTACGGTCAGGCCTTCCTGCCGCAGCAGGAGGATGGCACGCTGGAAGCCCCCTCCCCATCCCAGAAAACCTGGGAGCAGCCAGGAGCACCCCTGGCCACTGACCTGCTGAGTGACCCTGGGGAAGTCCCTTGTGGACCCCACACCATTCCCTCCCCTGCCTCCAGCAGCCACAAGCCCCCCCAGCCTCCCGCCCGGGTCCAGAAGGAAAAAGGCCACAGGGCAGGCCTGGGGCTGTGCCAGGAAGACACATGACCCGGGGATTCATCGCCCTGGCAAGGGCCAAGCAGAGGCCAGAGGTCCCCTTCCCCAGGTTTTAGTTACTATTTGCTGCGTCCCCGCTGAGAGCCAGGCCGTCGGTGAGGCCAGGGGACTCAGTGCTCACCCCGACACGGCCAAGCAGGACGCAGCTTTCCTCCACGCAGCGACTCAGGGCCCGAGGACGAGGGCGGTCCCTGCCTGCCTCTCAGGAGCTGTGGTCCACGTACGGGACAAACCGAGCAGGTCTGCGGTGCTTGTGTCCTGGTGAATGAAGGAACGTCGGTGGGAGCAGGAGACTCACATTTCTGAGGGGCTCATTGTACGCCACGCTCTCTGACTGGCATACATGTAGAATATTTATTTCTGACAGCCCCACATAGAAGTATTATTACCCTCACTTTGCAGATGAGGAAACTGAGGCCCAGACTAAAGAAGGTCCCACAGCTGACAAATGGTCTCAGACTCAGCCTGGCAGCCCATGTAAGACCCCGCCACGGAGTCTCCCCCCAGGCCTCACCCGGCCTCGGCTCCCACACCTGTGGGGCAGGGGCAGCTCGCAGGATAGGAAGGTCTCACTTCTCCAGAGTTGAAATCGGTCCCCTGTGAGTTTCCTCCAGGAGGTCCCAGCTCTGCATCCAGCGTCTTCACAGACGGAGAGGAATCGTCCGCTGAACAGCCTTCCGGCCCCAGCAGCCACAGCCACGGACAGCCACAGGAAGAGCTGGCTGTGTCGGATGCCTGCTGCTTGCCGGGCCGTTCATGTTTGCGTGTGGGATGAGCTATGGATCGAAGTTCATTTTTAAAAATATGGATGTCCGCTTGTTCCAGCACCATTGTTGAGAAGACTATCCTTTCTCCACGGAATTACCTTTGCATTTTTGTCAAAAATAAGTTGTCCTTCTGTGTGGATCTACTTCTGCACTCTCCATTCTGTTCCACTGATCTATTTGTCTGTCTTGATGCCAATACCACACTCTCTTGATTGTTGCAACTTTATATTATGTCTTGAAGTCAGGTAGTGTTAGTCCTCCAACTTCAATCTTTTTAAAAGCTATTTTGGTTATTCTTTTGCATTTTATGAATTTTATAATCAATTTGCCAATGTCTGCAAAATGCTTCTGGGATTAGATTGGAAATACATAGAATCTCCATAGGTCGATTTTTACAGAATTGAAATCTTAACAATAATGGATCTTCTAACCCATACACACAGTGTATCTCTCTATCTACTTAGGTCATTTTAACTGCTTTATAGTTTTCAATGTGTAGCTATTACACATTTTTGTCATATTTATACCTAATGGTTCTACATTTAATATTTCTTATGCTACTGTAAATGGTATTGATTTTTTATTTCAATTTCCAATTGTTCATTGCCAGTATGTAGAACTGCAATTGATTTTTCTATATTGAGTTTATATCCTTAAACCTTTCTAAACTGACTTTTCAGTTGAAGTAGCTTATTTTGTAGATTCCACAGAATGTTCTGTATAGATGATCACGTCATTTGTAAATAATGACAAGTTTACTTCATTCTTTGCGATGAATGATTTTCTTTTTCTTGCTTTGTTGCATTGCCTAGAACCTCTACAACATTGTCGAATAGGAGTGATGAGAGTGGGTCCTTACCTTTTTTCTGGCCTCGAGGGGGAAAGCCTTCAGTTTTTCTTCATTAAGGATGATGTTAATGGTTGATATTTTGTAAATGTCCTTTATCAAGTTGAAGGAATTCACTTTTATTCCTAGTTTGCTGAGAGCTTTTATCAGAAACGAATCTTAGATTTGTGAAATGGTTGTACTGCATCTAGAGCATTGATCATGTGGTTCTTCAATATTATTAATTGCATTGATTGACTTTTTAATATTAAACCAGTCTCACATTCCAATAAAAACCCCATGATGTATTTTCCATTGTATGTATTATTGGATTTGATTTGCTGAAATTTTGTTCAAAATCCCTAAACCTATGTTCATGAGCAATATTGTTCTGTAGTTTTCTTTTCTGGTGATGTCTTTACATAGCTTTTATATCAAGGTGTCTTAGTCTGTTTTCTGCTGATATTAAAATAAATACTTGAGACTGGGTAATTTATATAGAACAGAAATTTATTTCTCACAGTTCTGGAGGCCGGGAAGTCCAGGATCAGGGCACTGGCCGGTTAGGGCACAATCTTGCTTCCATGATGGCACCCTGAATGCTGTGTCCTCGGGAGGGGAGAAACTCTGTGTCCTCACATGGCAAAAGGGGTGAACTCCCTATGTCAAGCCCTTTTACAAAAGCATTAATCCATCCATGCATTAGGGCAGAGCCCCCATGACCTAAACACCTCCCAAAATGCCACACTTCTCAATACTGTTGTATTAGGGATTAAGTTTTAACATGAAATTCAGAGGGGACAAAAAAATTCAAACAACAACACAAATTTGTGTAGATCTGTTATTACTTCATCCTTAAACATTTGGTAGAATTCTATAGAGAAGCCATGTATGCCTTGAGCAAAGGGAGATTTTTAACTACAAGTTTAATTATTAAATTTATTTAATGATTGTGGGACTATCCTGGCTATCAATTTCTTCTTGAGTGATCTTTGGTAGTTTGTGTCTTTAAATATATTTGTCTGCTGAAGTTGTCA
>NW_012154175.1:606804-617119 GCF_000956105.1 Propithecus coquereli
CATTTTTGCTTCATTATTTTGAAATTCAGCTTTTCCATGTGTATATTAATATATTTAGGACTGTTACATTCTCCTGATAAATTGACATGTTTATCGTGATGAAATGGCCCTCTTTATTCCTGGTAATAGTATTCTTTGCTGTAAAATCTGCTCTGATGTTAATATAGCCACTACTGCTCTAGATTGATCATTGCTAGCATGATGTATCATTCTCCAACCTTTTACTTTTAACCTATTCGTGCCTTCATAGTTAAAGTCAATTTCTTATGAGCAGTATATAGTTGAGTCTTGGTCTTTTATCTAATCTGATGGTCTCCACGTTTGATTGAGGCTGTTTAGACCATTTTCACTTAATGTGATTATGAATATGGTTGGTTTTTACACATAGCCTGCTCTTGTGTTCTATGTGTTGCATCTGTTCTTTATTTACTTTTTTCTTTTTCTACCTTGCTTTTGAATAATTGAGTATTTTTCTGATTCCATTTTATCTTCTTTGTTGGATTTTTGCCTGTAACTCTTTGTTTTCGTATTTTAATGGTTGCTTTAGCTTTTACATTACACATGTTTAGCTTATCATTGTGTCCCTGGAAGGATTATGCCATTGCACACATAAGAACCCTAAATAGCATGCTTCTATTTCTCCTCTCTAGGCCTTTATGCGGTTGACACCCTTCACTTTACTTCTGCGTATACTGTAAACCCAACACTACATTGTTGTTACTAGTCTTCAAATGGTCAATGGCCTTTCAAAGAGATTAAAATAATAACAGAAAATACGTTATATTAGCTTGTGTAATTACTATTTCCAGTGCTCTTCATTCCTTTGTGAAATCCATATTTCCATCTGGTATCATTTTTCTTCTGTCTAAAAGACGTCACTTAACATTTCTTGTAGCGTAGATGAGCTGGTTATTTCTTTCAGGACAGAAACAAAATCTGAAAAGACAATAGCTAAATATTTTCCAATTTTGATGGCAAGTAAGAACTCACAGGTCCAAGAAGTGCAACAGATTCTAAACATGATCAGATCATAATGAAAGTGCTCAAAGCGAGTGATAAAGTCCTAAAAGCAGCCAGAGGGGAAAAAAAAACACATTAAGCACAGAGGGACAAATGTAAGGATGACAGCAGATTTCCCCCCAGAAATAATTCAAGTGAGAAAATACTGGAGAAACATCTTAAAATGCTGAAAAAAAAATTAAAAAACTCTGAGCCTAAAATTGTATACTCTACAAGAATGTCTTTCAAAAACAAAAGAAAAATAAAAATTTTTTTAGACGTACAAACCTGAAATATTCGTGGAACTTGCCTTTCCTCTCCCATCTTGCAGGGATCACTGTGTCTTCTTTGCCTGATGCCTAATGTCTAGAAAATTGTTGTTGCACATATTTTGTTCAGTTGTTTTAGTTGTTTCAGGCAAAAGGGTAAACCCAGTTCCTATTCATCCATCTTGGTGGGAAGCGGAAGTCATAGCAAGCCAGGTACAGCCATGTGACCATTTTCTCCTGATGGTACGTAAGGAATCATGTGTACAACTTCCAGGTTGTGTCCTTAAAGAGAAGGGCTCTGCTTTTCATGTCCTCTTGTTCTTCCTTCCTACTGGATGGAGTAGGGACACGGAATTGAGCTATGCTGCACGAAATTAATGGGGCCTACAAATTAGGAGCAACAACAAATGAAGGAAGCAGTCTAGGGTCCCCAACACTGCAGAGTCACCTCATGAGGCCGCGACAGCCAATGCTAAATTGTTATGTGAGAGACTAATATGATATTGTCTTGTACAAGCCACTGTGGTGTGGAGTCTGACGATGTGATTCTTCATAGTACCTCGATCTAGGCACTTGGCTGTTTTTTCGGAAAGCTGACGATGCTCCAGAAAGCCTCAGCAAAGGGCCTGGGAGAAACACGATCTCATTTTCATGTGCAGCTTGGGCCCTTGAGTGTCAGGAGAGCTGGCGCAATTTGCTTAGCAAAGGACACCTTGGAATCTGTGGCTTTGCTGATGGAAGCCAGCTCCTGCCGGGACTCTGACCGCAACAGAACATGCCGTGAGTGAAGAGGAAGTTACAGCTGGACGTAAGGAGATGGTCCTGCTGGCCAGCTGCCCCTTTTCCTCCCCATCTAGGCAAGGAAGTCCTTCCCAAAGTCCTAAGTTATTCTCAGCCTCAGCCTCTTCCCACAGCCTTGAGTTGGGCACAGCCAGTCCGCAGAGCAGGGAAGCAGGGAAGGAAGGAAAATTAATGGTATCACTGATGGGGCTGACGATTATGAACGGCTGGCTGTTCCACATCCCACTCATCACATCCCCTACAAGAACCCTCCAGGCAGGCGGGCGCAGGGACCGAGCCCTCCTCCTGCAGAGCACGCTCTGCCCCTTATCACCGGACCTAGTGGAGTCATCAAATAAATCCAACATTTAGATAAGAGGGGCCTGCAGAGGACACTTCCCTGAAATTCAACAGTAATAAAAGAGAAAAATGGACCAGCTCGCTCCAGATAATCACCGCCAGAAAAGTAATTATGCTGCTCCTGTCCTCAGCCAGGATGCTGGTGGCAGAGGCACCTGCCCAGGTGATTCATCAGCCTCGGATTTACGAACTCCTCCAGGGCTGCCTGCACATCTCCTCCCCTCCAGTTTACCTGAGACACTTTCGTTCAGATTTTGTCAAGATTATTAATCTTCTCTGCCACTTCTTGTGAGCACCAGCACTTCCTGTGTAGGTGGCACAGCCAAATGTTGACTTGTTGGCAATGATCCAGAAAAAACGACCTCTTCAAGGGAGCCAGTTGTTTCAGACTGCCCATGTCCTGATGTCCCATGCAGATCCTTGAGCTCTTGCTATCACGGTCAAGGCAAGCAGAGAGCCCACTGCTGCACAGGGAGGGACTGAGGCTGCATTACAGAGCAAAGAGTGCAAGCCTCAGTTTCCTCATCAGGGGAATGGGAATAAGGAGAGGGCTGCATGAATGTTTCCTAAATGCGTGTTATCGAACTGTGAAGAAATACATGTGCTACTTCATATCACCTCCCTGCCCTCCTCTAATGTTAATATCAAAAGTCACTGACCCAGCATAGCCACAAAAACAAAGATTTCCAGCATTGGAAATGGCATTACAAGGTCTTGCAGTCCATCATCCTGCTTTCAGGCTGGGAAGAATGTGCTCTGATTTTATCAGTGAATCAGCCGAGGCATGGAGAGATAAAACTGCCTGTCAAAGTCTCGCAGCAACAACACTACCAAGACCCTTGATGTCCAACAGCAGCAACCACAACCACACGGCCACAAGAGTGACGAGGCCATGGCAGCTTCCCGACCCTACTGCCAGGCTCCGTGCCCTGGGCCTTGTTTCATCTCATTTTATCCTCACAACAACCCAATGAGGCGTGTACTGCTATCTTTCACTGTTTTTAATGTTTTTATTGTCTTGTTTTCTCATTTCAAGAGAAATATGTCCTTGTTTAAAAAGATTTTATCAATAGAGAAACTCATTTCAGGTAGGAACAATAAAATGAAAATTCAGATATAACTGCAATCCTGTCCCAGGGTTTCACATTGCACCCCTCCCACCCAACATCGGCCACACAGGCAGGCTGCTGACAGCAGGGGGTAGGAAGGGGACCTGCAGGTGAGGTCAGCTATGGGGCTACTGGGGGGCACAGAGAACTCGGAAAGGCCGCTTGCTCCTTCCCTGCCTTCTCTGGGTATAACAGGAACTTGCTTTCCCAAGAAGCCTCTGACATCTTCTGGTCACAGTTTCAAAAACCATCACTCATTGCACTGCAGGGCTCCTCTCGTGGGTTCCGCACAGCGACGGTGTGAGCGGGGAGGCAGAATAGCTGCTCCTCCTTCCCCAGCACCCCCAAGCCCACTCTGACTCCAGCAGAGCCCTCTGGGTGCCGGGTCCACCTGGGACACATCGTCATGTCTGCACTCACGGTTGGATTTATGGACAATACAGAGGGTTCTTGCTAAACTGTGCCTGGCAACAGCTTCTGAGAAGTTGTTCAAAAACCTCCTCTGTGAGGGAGTTGGCAATGCCAGTCCCCCTTTGAACTCGGGTCTTCTTTGTTTCCCCTCCGTGCCAAGCACGGTGCCCTGCACATAGCTGCAGCTTGGGAGCGTGCTGGTTAAATTAGGTAGAACTTGAAACAGGAATTAACCCTGTGTTTAGGGTTGCATTGGAGTGTACAAGGAAAGGGTTTATAAATCAAAAGCCTTTTCTGTTGTCCTTAGAGAGCACAGAACTTCAAAGAAGGCTTTAGCAAATCCTTTTGTAAACTCTCGAATCCCTGTGTCTTGTAAATAATCCTCACTCCTGAACTGGGACCACACACATACACGGAAACACACACACACGTTAATACATACACACATCTATGCACACACGTATAAATAATACACACACAAAAACATACCGTACAAAGGTAATATACCCTTCTTGGGAAAAAAAATTCCAACAGCAGCAGATGAGAAAATGTAAAATTTTAAGCCTTTCTCTGCTGTCTCCACTCCTGCTCCTCCAAGACACTCACTACTAACTACTATAAAACTAAGTATTATAGGAACTGCTTAGATTAGGAATGTCTCCCCACTCAGCCTCAAAAGGATTTGAACAATTTTTTTTTAAAAGATCACACTGAGTAAGCAATTTCAGGACACACAATCACAGTGGGCCCGAAGGGTTTCTCTGTTCCTCTATTCCTTGGGAAATGCTGCCCCGCCTTCACCCTGAAGTGGGGGGTGACTATCATTTTTCTGCCTGGTCTAGGTCCCCAGAATTGGCACCAAGCACTGTGTCTTGCAGTCACTGGGGGAGGCTGAGCTCCCTTTCAGCTGAGCCTCAGCCTGCAGGATGGGGACCCTTCCACGAGAGCCGGGTCCTGTTCCTTCTCCTGACATCTTCAGGACAGGGACTTGTGGCCATGGTTAGTATCCAGTCACAACTCTCTTACCTGACTCAAGACACCATTTAAAACGTTCCGTTTGTGGAAGGTGTCAGAATCAAAATGGAGACCCTCAGGTCAAACACTGACAAAATGAAGCCGGGGAGGGACATGAAGGGAGGGTTGTCACCCACAATGGCCCGAGAACAAGAACTATCGCAAAACACTCTGCCAACACCACAACCTTACACACAAAAATGCTTCTGCAAGGACATCTGCTCAGCAATGCCTGTCCAGTCTTGGTCTGAGGCTACTCTTGTTACTGATCCTTGTAGCCAAGGATAACTGTTTCAGAACAACTCATTTTACGTTTGAAAGCCCGCGTCTTCCTTTGCCTTCCTGAACATGCCTGCAGTTTACTACGGCACGTGTCTTCCCCACTGCAACGCTCCCTCCCACTTAAACTCATTATCCTTGGACAGTCTCTCTCTGTTTTTTATTTAGATTGGCCTATTTTCTAATGAAAACATTAAAAAGAGGCAGACATAGTTTCTAGAGCAAGTAAATTCTAGAAAGCACCCACCACCAACCATCTACTCTTCTCTCCCTATAGCTGTGTGGCCTTTCTTCCAGGAACTCAGGGTTCCGCAGAAATCTGTACAAGAACAACCCATGTTGTTCGCAGCTTAGTTGTCTTGTTTCCTTCCCATGAGAAGGGAAAATGGTTGCCTTCGTTCATTCATTCATTCATTCATTCATTCAATAAATATTAATTGGGCATTTGCTCTATTCCAGGAATAGAGGTTAGGTGTTCTGCATAAATCGGAGAATAAAACAGGCTGAGTTACTGAATTATCTATACATCATTAGCTTTAAGTTAAACAAAATAAAGAAGTGAATGACATAGTATGTCAGAGGTTCTAGGTAGGAAGGGAGAAAGGGAGTAGTTACAGGGGCCAAGGGACGCGCCATTTTAAATAAAATTGTTGGGCTGGCTTCTGTGAGAAGGACTTTTGAGCAAAGACTGAGGACTAGGAAGTAAGTCCGGAGGATGTCTGAGGAAGAGGACTCCAGGCAGAGGAACAGGAAACACAAAGGTCCTCAGGCAGGACAGACCTGGCAAGTTCCAGGAAGTACGAGAGGCCAGTGTGGCTGGAGTGGAAGGAGCAGGGAAAAATAGCAGGGGCGAGCTCAGTGAGGGGTTGTGGCGGGGTCCACAGTTCACACAGGGCCAAGTGGTCCATCATGAGGACTCTGGAGTTTTCGCTCATGGATGAGAGCATCACAAGTTTCTGAGAGGAGGAGAGATATGATCAGACAAATCTAATAGAATCACAGGAGATCACTCTACTGTCCTGCGAGGAATAGACTCTTAGGGAAAAAGGGAGGAAGCAGGAAGAGCAGTTAGGAGGTGACAACAATAATCTGGGAGAGAGGACCGGGTGGGGACCAAGGAGGTAGCTGTGGAGGTGATGAGAAGTGATCAGTTCTAAAAATGCTTTGAAAAAGAGCCAGCAGGTTTGCTGACATATGTGACATGGGGTGTGAGAGGAAGAGGGGTCCAGCATGGCTCCAGGTGTCTGGCCTGAGCTGCCCTAACTCAGACAGGGAGATGGTGACTAGGCCATTGCATGTAAAAGCCAGGAGTCCAGAGAGAGGTCACGCTGAGGTGTGAACTGGGGAGCATTAGCATAGGAACTGCATGTAAGGGCCCAAAGGAGGAGGGAGAATGAGAAGAGGACCAAGGACAGAGTTCAGGGGCAGCTCAAGGTTTACTCGTCAAGGAGCCAGGAAGGAAGCAGCAAAGGGAACAGGAGAAGCAGCCTGGGAGACAGGAGGAAAACCAGGAGAGGGTGGCATCCCAAGGGCCAAAGGGAGAGAGAGTTTTGGAGAGGAGTAAACCACTATACCGGATGACCACAGGACAAGAGTCATTGAAAGTTGACCACTGGGCTTTACCAATGAGTTCATTGGTGACCTTGACAAGAGTAGCTGTGGTGGAGTGTGAGGGGTTGAAATTCAGGTAGAATGAAATGAAAAGGAAACGGGAGGAGAAAAATTAGAGATGGAAAGTATGGTGTTTTACTGTTAAGGAAAGCAAACTGGTAGCAGGAGAAGGCTAATTTTGCTTTTGATTTTGGGATTTTTTTTTTTTTTTGAGATTGGAAAAATAATGTGATATTGGTACACTGATGGTAATGACCCTATGGAGAGGCAAAATTGATGATGCAGGAGAGAGGGGGAGGAATGCTGGGGCAATGACCTTGAACAGTGACAAGGAAGATAATCTTGGACACAAGCGACCTCAGACAGTTCATGTTGTCAGAGAGTGTCAGATTTATAAAGGATTTCCCCAAGAGTCTCCTAGTACAAATGTTCATACATCAAGATATTTATCTGTGAACATACAAAATGATCAAAAATTTTATGCAAAGTAGCAGTATGCTGTTCATATTTTTCATCAAACCTTTTTATTCAAAAAATATGAGGGACAGCCTTCTGAGCCAGTGCATAGGGACCATGCTTGTTATCTTTTAATGACTGCTAGAGCTCTGCCACCACTTATGTAATTAATTTCCTATTAATAGACATCAGATTAGCTCGAGTTTTTGCTATTACATTTTTACAAATGATGTAAACATCCTTGCATACATAAATACATACCCCTGAGTTGAAGTGATCTAGTACCAGAATTTATAATAAATTGCTGAATCAAAGAATTTGGATTTTGATAGATGTTGTACAAATGTCCTCCACCAAGGTTACCCCATGAACATCCACCAGCAGGATGCAAGAGAGACCGTAACGCAAGGATGGGAGCAGGGGGTTGGTCTGCGTTTGGACTTGGACAGAAGACTTGTTTAAAGTAGTTCTAGTTGAAAGTGGGGTCCCAGCCCAACCCCACAGAATGCAGGAATGTTCTGACGGAGGCTGGTCTGGTGCAGGGAGCTGGAGAGGCAGGGAGCTGGGACAGGGAGAAGCGAGAGGCAGCCAAAGAGGCAGAAGCACAGATTTGGGGGCGCTGTTGGGTGCCCTGGGGCCAGCCTGGCTCGGCCGACACCTCGCTGTGGGGCCCGGGCCAGCGCCCAGCCTCTCACCGCCCGTTCACCGCAGCCCACGTGCCTGTGTGGAGCCAGCGAGGTAACAAACATGAAAATGAGCTCGTGAGAGTTGGGGCCGAGACTGCAGGCTGCCCACTGACATTAACCTTCCTCTGCCTGCCTGCTAACAGAGCCCTATTTTGTAGGGAACCATTTTCCTTCCTTATAAACATTACATTTCTCACCTTTCTCTGCCAACTCACGTGACACAACCCCGCCAATGAGATGGGAAAACATTACCTACGCTGCCCGCCCCACCCCGGAGAGATCATGTGACATAGCACGGGCCAATGGAACTGGAGCAGAGGTCGTTGCGGAGCATTCTGGGAAAGCACCCTGCAAGGGCTGGAGCAGGCTGTGCTCAAGGCAGTCGCTGATTTTCCTGACGTGGCACACGAGGCCCAAGGCTGGTGCAGCCAGGCTGTGACCTCAGGCGTCCACATGTGCCGAGGCCACCAAGGGGAAACAGGAGAAGCTGCTGGGCCTTCATCAGATGATCCTTGAGGTGAGAAAAATAAACCCCTAATTAGTTTACGCCTCTGTTGGTCAGGGTCCTGAGTGTCCAAGTGGTAGCGGGAGGTTGAGGATGGGGGGGCCAGGGCACCAGGCTGGACTCTAGGAAACCTGGCCCACTTCCTCTTCACTGTGGGCCAGCTGTGTGTCAGGAGCCCAAGTAACTGGACCCTTCTGAACCTCATCCCTCATCTCTAACTAGGGCAGCAGTCCCAGTGATGCCAGCCTTCCAGGGATCAAAGGAGGAAAAAATGACATAAACTCTTGGAAAGCTTCTGTTCTGGGATGCAAGGAGGCAGGGGGCTGGTCCTGATCTCTGAGATGTCAGCCAGCATGATCTTGGACAAGCCCCAACAACTCTCTGGCCCTCAGTTGGCTCATGTTTGAATAGGAGAATGGATACACCTTGCAAAGAATGGCAGTGTTCAAGGGGGAGAGGTGGTGAGTGTATAAATAGACTTCAGGATGGTTGATAGTCCTACCCAGGGGCCGTATGCTCAGGAGTGGTGCAGCCAGCAAGGCCAGTGGTGTGGTGGGCGACCATCAGATTGGGAGCCAGGAGGCCTTCCCCCTGAAGTACTCCACCTGCCTGGGAATGCCCCTTCCTTTGTGCCAAGTCTCCCTGCTGTAAAATGCAGGGTTTTGACTAGATAGCTGTGAAGAACACCCCCATCTCTTATATTCTTGAAGTTAACTTTTCTGCTTCCACAGACCCACAGGGAGGTGGAGTAGGGGTGGCAGAGGTTGGAATCAGCTGTGCATTCAGGAGTGTGGAGTGTGAAGAACTGCAGGGTCCTTGGAGAGAGGTCTCTAGCTGGGCCTACCTGGTTGCACCTGTTGAGGTAGCATCTGCCCAAATGGGAGAAATGGGATGGAAGGGGCCTGGACCCCTGTTCCTGCTAGCCCAGTGCAGGGTGGACTCTGGCCCACTCAGCTGCCCTACCTGGTTTGAGTGAGAATGAGGCTCCTCTTGCAGACAGGTCACTGTAATTCTCCAGCAGCTCTAAGCAGATGGATTTCCTGCTGGGGTGAGCCTTTTCTGGGAAGACTTGGGTATTCCACTAATGAGCTGTGATCTTGATTTAAAGTCTATTTTGTTTGACAATAGTATATCTATCCCTGCTCTCTTTTGGTTACTATGTACATGGAATATCTTTTTCTTTCTCTTTCACTTTTAACCTAGTTGTGTCTTTGGATATATGGTGAGTCTCTTGTATACAGCATGTATTTGGATAGTGGGATTTTATTTTTTCTTTTCTGCCAATCTCTGTCTTCTGACTGGACAGTTTAATTGATTTATGTTTAAAGAAATTACTGATAAGGAGGGACTTGTGTCATTTTGCTATTTGTTTTCTTGTAATTTTTTTGTCTTACAGTTTTTTATCTCACATTTCCTGCATTGCTGTCTTCTTTTGTGTTTAGTTGATTTTTTGTTGTTGTGGTGGTGAAACATTTTAATTCGCTTCTCATTTCCTTTTGTGTATGTTCGATAGCTATTTTCTTTGTGGTGAACATGGAGATTACATTTAGCATTCTAAAGTTATGCTACTGTAATGTAAATTTATATCAGCTTAACTTCAATAACATACAAAACCTTTGATCCTTCCAATCCTTTTTCAGTTATTGATGTCATAAATTATGTCTTTATACTTTACGTGTCCAAAAGTCTACACTAATAAATTTTTAGACATTATTCTCTTAAATCATATAGAAAACAAGTGGAGTTACAAACCAAAGTTACAGTAATGCCAGCTTTTAGACTAATTGTTTTTCTAAATGCATTAGTCTCTTAAAAATGTAGAAAGCAAAAAGAAGA
>NW_012154175.1:617169-634865 GCF_000956105.1 Propithecus coquereli
GAAAATGTAAAATTTTAAGCCTTTCTCTGCTGTCTCCACTCCTGCTCCTCCAAGACACTCACTACTAACTACTATAAAACTAAGTATTATAGGAACTGCTTAGATTAGGAATGTCTCCCCACTCAGCCTCAAAAGGATTTGAACAATTTTTTTTTAAAAGATCACACTGAGTAAGCAATTTCAGGACACACAATCACAGTCGGCCCGAAGGGTTTCTCTGTTCCTCTATTCCTTGGGAAATGCTGCCCCGCCTTCACCCTGAAGTGGGGGGTGACTATCATTTTTCTGCCTGGTCTAGGTCCCCAGAATTGGCACCAAGCACTGTGTCTTGCAGTCACTGGGGGAGGCTGAGCTCCCTTTCAGCTGAGCCTCAGCCTGCAGGATGGGGACCCTTCCACGAGAGCCGGGTCCTGTTCCTTCTCCTGACATCTTCAGGACAGGGACTTGTGGCCATGGTTAGTATCCAGTCACAACTCTCTTACCTGACTCAAGACACCATTTAAAACGTTCCGTTTGTGGAAGGTGTCAGAATCAAAATGGAGACCCTCAGGTCAAACACTGACAAAATGAAGCCGGGGAGGGACATGAAGGGAGGGTTGTCACCCACAATGGCCCGAGAACAAGAACTATCGCAAAACACTCTGCCAACACCACAACCTTACACACAAAAATGCTTCTGCAAGGACATCTGCTCAGCAATGCCTGTCCAGTCTTGGTCTGAGGCTACTCTTGTTACTGATCCTTGTAGCCAAGGATAACTGTTTCAGAACAACTCATTTTACGTTTGAAAGCCCGCGTCTTCCTTTGCCTTCCTGAACATGCCTGCAGTTTACTACGGCACGTGTCTTCCCCACTGCAACGCTCCCTCCCACTTAAACTCATTATCCTTGGACAGTCTCTCTCTGTTTTTTATTTAGATTGGCCTATTTTCTAATGAAAACATTAAAAAGAGGCAGACATAGTTTCTAGAGCAAGTAAATTCTAGAAAGCACCCACCACCAACCATCTACTCTTCTCTCCCTATAGCTGTGTGGCCTTTCTTCCAGGAACTCAGGGTTCCGCAGAAATCTGTACAAGAACAACCCATGTTGTTCGCAGCTTAGTTGTCTTGTTTCCTTCCCATGAGAAGGGAAAATGGTTGCCTTCGTTCATTCATTCATTCATTCATTCATTCAATAAATATTAATTGGGCATTTGCTCTATTCCAGGAATAGAGGTTAGGTGTTCTGCATAAATCGGAGAATAAAACAGGCTGAGTTACTGAATTATCTATACATCATTAGCTTTAAGTTAAACAAAATAAAGAAGTGAATGACATAGTATGTCAGAGGTTCTAGGTAGGAAGGGAGAAAGGGAGTAGTTACAGGGGCCAAGGGACGCGCCATTTTAAATAAAATTGTTGGGCTGGCTTCTGTGAGAAGGACTTTTGAGCAAAGACTGAGGACTAGGAAGTAAGTCCGGAGGATGTCTGAGGAAGAGGACTCCAGGCAGAGGAACAGGAAACACAAAGGTCCTCAGGCAGGACAGACCTGGCAAGTTCCAGGAAGTACGAGAGGCCAGTGTGGCTGGAGTGGAAGGAGCAGGGAAAAATAGCAGGGGCGAGCTCAGTGAGGGGTTGTGGCGGGGTCCACAGTTCACACAGGGCCAAGTGGTCCATCATGAGGACTCTGGAGTTTTCGCTCATGGATGAGAGCATCACAAGTTTCTGAGAGGAGGAGAGATATGATCAGACAAATCTAATAGAATCACAGGAGATCACTCTACTGTCCTGCGAGGAATAGACTCTTAGGGAAAAAGGGAGGAAGCAGGAAGAGCAGTTAGGAGGTGACAACAATAATCTGGGAGAGAGGACCGGGTGGGGACCAAGGAGGTAGCTGTGGAGGTGATGAGAAGTGATCAGTTCTAAAAATGCTTTGAAAAAGAGCCAGCAGGTTTGCTGACATATGTGACATGGGGTGTGAGAGGAAGAGGGGTCCAGCATGGCTCCAGGTGTCTGGCCTGAGCTGCCCTAACTCAGACAGGGAGATGGTGACTAGGCCATTGCATGTAAAAGCCAGGAGTCCAGAGAGAGGTCACGCTGAGGTGTGAACTGGGGAGCATTAGCATAGGAACTGCATGTAAGGGCCCAAAGGAGGAGGGAGAATGAGAAGAGGACCAAGGACAGAGTTCAGGGGCAGCTCAAGGTTTACTTGTCAAGGAGCCAGGAAGGAAGCAGCAAAGGGAACAGGAGGAGCAGCCTGGGAGACAGGAGGAAAACCAGGAGAGGGTGGCATCCCAAGGGCCAAGGGGAGAGAGAGTTTTGGAGAGGAGTAAGCCACTATACCGGATGACCACAGGACAAGAGTCATTGAAAGTTGACCACTGGGCTTTACCAATGAGTTCATTGGTGACCTTGACAAGAGTAGCTGTGGTGGAGTGTGAGGGGTTGAAATTCAGGTAGAATGAAATGAAACGGAAACGGGATGAGAAAAATTAGAGATGGAAAGTATGGTGTTTTACTGTTAAGGAAAGCAAACTGGTAGCAGGAGAAGGCTAATTTTGCTTTTGATTTTGGGATTTTTTTTTTTTTTTGAGATTGGAAAAATAATGTGATATTGGTACACTGATGGTAATGACCCTATGGAGAGGCAAAATTGATGATGCAGGAGAGAGGGGGAGGAATGCTGGGGCAATGACCTTGAACAGTGACAAGGAAGATAATCTTGGACACAAGCGACCTCAGACAGTTCATGTTGTCAGAGAGTGTCAGATTTATAAAGGATTTCCCCAAGAGTCTCCTAGTACAAATGTTCATACATCAAGATATTTATCTGTGAACATACAAAATGATCAAAAATTTTATGCAAAGTAGCAGTATGCTGTTCATATTTTTCATTGAACCTTTTTATTCAAAAAATATGAGGGACAGCCTTCTGAGCCAGTGCATAGGGACCAAGCTTGTTATCTTTTAATAACTGCTAGAGCTCTGCCACCACTTATGTAATTAATTTCCTATTAATAGACATCAGATTAGCTCGAGTTTTTGCTATTACATTTTTACAAATGATGTAAACATCCTTGCATACATAAATAAATACCCCTGAGTTGAAGTGATCTAGTACCAGAATTTATAATAAATTGCTGAATCAAAGAATTTGGATTTTGATAGATGTTGTACAAATGTCCTCCACTAAGGTTACCCCATGAACATCCACCAGCAGGATGCAAGAGAGACCGTAACGCAGGGATGGGAGCAGGGGGTTGGTCTGCGTTTGGACTTGGACAGAAGACTTGTTTAAAGTAGTTCTAGTTGAAAGTGGGGTCCCAGCCCAACCCCACAGAATGCAGGAATGTTCTGACGGAGGCTGGTCTGGTGCAGGGAGCTGGAGAGGCAGGGAGCTGGGACAGGGAGAAGTGAGAAGCAGACAAATAGGCAGGAGCACAGATTTGGGGGCGCTGTTGGGTGCCCTGGGGCCAGCCTGGCTCGGCCGACACCTTGCTGTGGGGCCCGGGCCAGCGCCCAGCCTCTCACCGCCCGTTCACCGCAGCCCACGTGTCTGTGTGGAGCCAGCGAGGTAACAAACATGAAAATGAGCTCGTGAGAGTTGGGGCCGAGACTGCAGGCTGCCCACTGACATTAACCTTCCTCTGCATGCCTGCTAACAGAGCCCTATTTTGTCGGGAACCATTTTCCTTCCTTATAAACATTACATTTCTCACCTTTCTCTGCCAATTCACGTGACACAACCCCACCAATGAGATGGGAAAACATTACCTACGCTGCCCGCCCCACCCCGGAGAGATCATGTGACATAGCACGGGCCAATGGAACGGGAGCAGAGGTCGTTGCGGAGCATTCTGGGAAAGCACCCTGCAAGGGCTGGAGCAGGCTGCGCTCAAGGCAGTCGCTGATTTTCCTGACGTGGCACACGAGGCCCAAGGCTGGTGCAGCGAGGCTGTGACCTCAGGCGTCCACACGTGCCGAGGCCACCAAGGGGAAACAGGAGAAGCTGCTGGGCCTTCATCAGATGCCCCTTGAGGTGAGAAAACTAAACCCCTGGTTTGTACACGCCTCTGTTGGTCAGGGGGAATGCCGTTCCTGAGTGTCCAAGTGGTAGCGGGAGGTTGAGGATGGGGGGGCCAGGGCACCAGGCTGGACTCTAGGAAACCTGGCCCACTTCCTCTTCACTGTGGGCCAGCTGTGTGTCAGGAGCCCAAGTAACTGGACCCTTCTGAACCTCATCCCTCATCTCTAACTAGGGCAGCAGTCCCAGTGATGCCAGCCTTCCAGGGATCAAAGGAGGAAAAAATGACATAAACTCTTGGAAAGCTTCTGTTCTGGGATGCAAGGAGGCAGGGGGCTGGTCCTGATCTCTGAGATGTCAGCCAGCATGATCTTGGACAAGCCCCAACAACTCTCTGGCCCTCAGTTGGCTCATGTTTGAATAGGAGAATGGATACACCTTGCAAAGAATGGCAGTGTTCAAGGGGGAGAGGTGGTGAGTGTACAAATAGGCTTCAGGATGGTTGATAGTCCCAGCCAGGGGCCATATGCTCAGGAGTGGTGCAGCCAGCAAGGCCAGTGGTGTGGTGGGTGACCATCAGATTGGGAGCCAGGAGGCCTTCCCCCTGAAGTACTCCACCTGCCCCGAATGCCCCTTCCTTTGTGCCAAGTCTCCCTGCTGTAAAATGCAGGGTTTTGACTAGATAGCTGTGAAGAACACCCCCATCTCTTATATTCTTAAAGTTAACTCTTCTGCTTCCACAGACCCACAGGGAGGTGGAGTAGGGGTGGCAGAGGTTGGAATCAGGTGTGCATTCAGGAGTGTGGAGTGTGAAGAGCTGCAGGGTCCTTGGAGAGAGGTCTCTAGCTGGGCCTACCTGGTTGCACCTGTTGAGGTAGCATCTGCCCAAATGGGAGAAATGGGATGGAAGAGGCCTGGGAGGTGATGAGGGACCCCTGTTCCTGCTAGCCTGCTAGTGGACTCTGGCCCACTCAGCTGCCCTACCTGGTTTGAGTGAGAGTGAGGCTCCTCTTGCAGACAGGTCACTGTAATTCTGCAGCAGCTCTAAGCAGATGGATTCCTGCTGGGGTGAGCCTTCTCTGGGAAGACTTGGATATTCCACTAATGAGCTGTGTGATCTTGATTTAAAGTCTATTTTGTTTGACAATAGTATATCCATCCCTGCTCTCTTTTAGTTACTATGTACATGGAATATCTTTTTCTTTCTCTTTCACTTTTAACCTAGTTATGTCTTTGGATATATGGTGAGTCTCTTGTATACAGCATGTATTTGGATAGTGGGATTTCATTTTTTCTTTTCTGCCAATCTCTGTCTTCTGACTGGACAGTTTAATTGATTTACGTTTAAAGAAATTACTGATAAGGAGGGACTTGTGTCATTTTGCTATTTTTTTCTTGTAATTTTTTTGTCTTACAGTTTTTTATCCCACATTTCCTGCATTGCTGTCTTCTTTTGTGTTTAGTTGATTTTTTTGTTGTTGTTGTGGTGAAACATTTTAATTCGCTTCTCATTTCCTTTTGTGTATGTTCAATAGCTATTTTCTTTGTGGTGAACATAGAGATTACATTTAGCATTCTAAAGTTATGCTGCTGTAATTTAAATTTATATCAGCTTAACTTCAATAACATACAAAACCTCTGATCCTTCCCATCCTTTTTCAGTTATTGATGTCATAAATTATGTCTTTGTACTTTACGTGTCCAAAAATCTACACTAATAAATTTTTAGACATTATTCTCTTAAATCATATAGAAAACGAGTGGAGTTACAAACCAAAGTTACAATAATGCCAGCTTTTAGACTAATTGTTTTTCTAAATGCATTAGTCTCTTAAAAATGTAGAAAGCAAAAAGAAGAGTTAAAAACCAAAGTTACAATAATTTGAGTTTTTATAATTGCCTTTACTGAGATTTTTATTTCTTCATATAGATTTAAATTACTGCCTTGTGTCCTTCAATTACTCTGAAGAACTCTCTTTAACAGTTTTTGCAGAGCAGGTCTGGTAGTAACAAACTTCCGTGAGCTTTTGTTATCTGAGAATGTCTTAATTTCTCTTTCACTTTTGGAGGACAGATTTTCCAGATATAGGATTCTTGGTTAAAAGTTTATTTTCTTTCAGCACTTGGACTATATCAGCCCTCTGCCTTCTGGCCTTCCAGGTTTTCTGATGAGAAATCTGCTGGTAATCTTATTGAGGATTCCTTGTATGTGATGAATCACTTCTCTCTTGCTGCTTTCAAGATTCTGTCTTTGTCTTTTGACAGCTTAACTATGTACGTTGGTGTGTGTCTCTTTAAGTTCAACTTACTTCTTACTTGGTGTTCATTGAACTTTTTGGATGTTTATATTCATATCTTTCATCAAATTTGGGAAGTTTTTGGACATTATTTCTTCAGATAGTCTCTCTGCTCCTTGCTCTTTATGTTCTCCTTCTGGGACCCCCACAATATGTATATTGGTCTACTTGATTGTGTCCCATGATTCCCATAGGTTCTGTTCATTTTTCTTCAATCTTTATTCTTTCTGTTCCTCAGATTTAATAATTTAATTTGGCTTATATTCAAGTTTGCTGATTCTTTCCTCTGCCTGCTCAAGTCTGCTAAGTCCATTCGGTCTGCTATAACAAAATACCATAGGTTGGGTGGCTTATAAACAACAGAAATTTCTTTCTCATGCTTCTGGGAGGTGGGAAGTCCAAGATCAGGCAGAAGCAGATTCAGTGTCTGGTGAGAGCCCTCTTCCTGTTTATAGGTTCATAGATGGCCTCTTCTCATTGTGTCTTCACATGGCAGAAGGAGGGAGGGATCTCTCTGGGCTCTTTTTTATAAGGGCACTAATCCCATTCATGAGATATTTACCTTTCAAAGGCTCCATTTCCAGATCCTCTCACACTGGGAATTAGGTTTCAACATATGACTTTTGTGGGAATGCACAGACCATAGCATCAACTTTTGAATCCCTTTTAATGATTTTTATTTCAATTATTGTATTTTTTATCTCCAGAATATTTTATACTCTTTTTATGTTTTCTGTCTCTTTATTGGTATTTCCATTTTGTTCATACATCATTGTCTTGACTTTCTTGTTCTTTGACCATCTTAAAAACAGTTGTTTTAAAGTCTTTGTCTAGTAAGTCAACCCCATCTGATCTTACTTAGGAACAGTTTCTGTTGATTTATTTTCTTCCACTGCATGGGCAGTACTTTTGAAACTGTTTCTTTGTATGACCTGTGGGTTTTTTGTTGAAAACTAGACATTTGAATCTTATAGTGTAGTAACTCCGGAAATTGGATTCTCTCCTTCTTCAGGGTTTGCTTTTTGTTGTTGTTATTCTTGTTGACTGTCTTTGTGGCAGGATCAGCATGAGGTGGAGACTCAAGGTCTTTTCAGATCTTTTCTGAGCCAGCACGTCCCCCTAAGCATGTGCAGTGACGTTCTAAATTCCTTTGCATATGCAGTTGCTTCTAAATGCCCTAAATGCTTAAATGTCTTACTCCCAAAAGGAGAAAAGGGGAAAATAAGGGGAAAAATGTGCCATTCCTTTAAGTTATCTGAAAGTCTTTTCAGCCAAAGGGGTAGGGGCTTGTAACAATGGCAGTAAAGATTGCAACAGTGGCTGCTCACCTCTGTTTCTGCATCTCCACAGTCCCAAGCAATCAGCAGTCAGAGCACAGATCCCCAGTATTTGGAGGACGACATCCTTATTGCCCACCCAGGCTCCCACAAGATACACACAAGCTACTTCAAGAATATGTGCACAGCTGCTTGTCACATGGTTGAGGGGTGGAGAACGGGTAGTTGCTACCCAACTAAGAGCTGAAATGATCAGAAATCAGCTGCAATTTACTGTCAAAGCCCTTCCCTGGAGTTTTCAAGCCTTAGAATAGACTGTAGATTCCCAACATAGTCACATCAGACAGATTTTGCCAGTGCCATTGTTATCTAGGTGGCAAAATAGATGGGTCCCTTGTGCTTCCTACTGAGCCACCTTCCCCTGAGCTGTGCGACCTTGAGACAGTCAGTTGACCTTTCTGGGTCTTTATTTCCCTGCCTATGAAAGTGGGGCTGAGTAGATTTTAAGTATCTTCACTACAAAGAAATATGTGAGGTAATGCATGTGTTATTTAGCTTAATTTTGCCATTCTGCAATGTATGCATATTTCAAAACATCATGCTGTACACCACAAATATATACAATTTTTAGTTGTCAATTAAAATAACTATCTAAGTAAATAAGAAAGTGTGGTTGGTCTGAGAGTACTGAAGATAATTCCAACTCTAAACACCCCGGATTCTATACCTAGGATAATAGCAGCTCCAATCTCATTGTATTCTTGAGAAAATGAGATGAAATCAACCATGATGCATAGAATTTGTGTTTTTCCCTCTTCCCTTTTGTTTTTGTTAATATGGTTGTTTTTGTTGTTGTTGTTACCCTCACCCCAAACCCAGTCGAGGGCATCTGGGGGCTTTTGTGGCCTTGTTCCCTTTCATTCTTTTACTGATAAAGCAGTGCCCTGTCCCCTTCTCTCAGCCCACACGGCTTGGGCAGGGTTAACCTCACGCACGGATGGACCCTCATTGTCTTAAGCCAGTCGGTACATTCCAACCTCTGTCCCGTCTGACGGTGCAGAGCTGGGGGTGCGCTTCTTAGAGCCAGTGGCCCAGAACTTTGGGTCAGCGATGAGGAAGAGAAGCTCTCTCTTCTCTGTTGGATACCAGTCTGGATGGAAACCATCTGGCCACTGGGAAGGGGACTGGAGATGGCCTTGCATGGTAGAGAAATGCTCAAGAGATCGAGAAAGAAGGAGCAGGTCCTGCTGGCATCATTTGAACCCCCGAGTCAAGCTGCTCCAGAAGGCTGCCCTGTCTGTGAGCTGCTCTGTTTATATAAACCAATAAATCCCTTCTGAATTCAAGCCAGGTCACTCTGAGGTTCTTGTCATGGAAAATAGAAAAGCCCAATTGTCCCCTCCAGTGCCCAAGTCTCCAAGCTGAGACCAGCACAAAACTTTGCTGTCTCAGCCTCCCCTCTGGGGGTGGGAGTCAGTTCATCGCCTGCTGCCCATTCTCCTCATTTTCCTCCTTCCCACAGAGGAAGCTGCACAAACCGCCCTGTAATGGCCTCTCCAGGGGCGAGGGCACATTAGCCCTGGTCTCTAATGAACCGAGTCGCCCTGTTGTTGCAAGACCTGGCATCAGGCAGTGACCTGGAGGGTTGCCGAGTCAGCACTGTGGGTTCCTGGTACTGACTCGCCTTCGGAAGGCAGTTTGAGGTGGAAGCTACTGGTAAGATTTAAGGCAGGGGGCTGGGGTATCACGCAGAACCACAGAGTCAAGGCCTGACTCTGAGTTGAGAGGGGTCTTAGGATCCCCTAGATAACATCCTTTATTCTGCAGATGTGCAGAACAAGCCCAGAGAGGGCCAGTGGCTTGTCGTTTGTCACACAGTGATTCAGAGGCAGAGGCAGAGACAGGCCCAGAACCCAGTCTCCCCACTTCTCCTTGACCATGGTGTTCCCGAAAGACCAGCTCTGCATCCTGCCCGGATGCACCCATTCCTCTCTTCATGCCTCCCCTGAGATTCTCTGGAGAGTTAGTCCTGGGCAGCACCCCCACGGCACCCCCACTGCACCCCCACAGCCTGCGACCTACCCACACTGGGCACTGCAGCTGTTCCCCAAGCCCTGTCCCTTCCTCCTGCCCAGCAGGCCCTCAGCGGGGAGTGCCATGGGGACCTGGTATAGTTTGGATACTTGTGTCCTCCAAGTCTCACGTGGAAATTTGATCCCCAGTGTTAGAGGTGGGGCTGGGGGAGTTGGGGTCATGGGGGCGGATCCCTCATGAATGGCAGGGTGCCTGCCCGCAATAGTGAGTGGGTTCTCCCTTTCATTAGTTCACCAGAGAGCGGGTTGTTTAAAGCGGCCTGGCACCTCCTCCTCCCTCTCTTGCTCCTTCTCTTGCCACAGGACACGCCTGCTCCCCCTTCACCTTCTGCCTTGATTGAAAGCTCCTGAAGCCCTCTGCAGAAGCAGGTGCTGGCACCGTGGCCATGCTTGCACAGGCTGCAGAATTGCGAGCCAAATAAACCTCTTTTCTTTATAAATTAGCCAGCCTCAGGTGTTCCTTTACAGCAACGCAAAACGGGCTCGTACGGACCCTGGCAGGGCCTGGGGCCTCATTCTAAGCTGAGCTCTGAGCCTGGACACTGCGCCTTTTCTCAGATCTCAGGGGAGGGGCCTTCTGCACCCCTACTCAGGATCTGCCCTCAGCCCCGTGGCGGGTGCAGCTCAGCCTGCCTGCGAAACACACTGCTCTGTTTTGTTGCCGCAACACCTGGACTGATCCTCTGGCTGTCGCTCCCCTACCCCCACCTCTCTAGATGCTGAGACTTATTCCCCGTCAGCTGTGACGGGGCCGCCCCACAGCCGTCTTGTCTGTTTGGGCAGGAAAGTCCATTGGCCACATCCCTGAGTCTCACTTCAGGACCACCTCGATGTCAACCCACCCTGCTGCCCACTGGTGCCCAGGGACCCCTCAGATGACAACAAGGGACAGGCAAGGGCTGGACGCCAGGGCGCCTCGTCACACCCACCCCGGCTCAGCAGTCGTCTGTGCACCCAGCTCAGGTCGCCGGCACTGGCTGATCTGAGCGCCTGCTGTGTGCCCGGCACCGAACTGACAGCTTCCCTTAGCCTCCCACTGTGGCCTCACAGCCACCCTGTCGGAGGGTTCATCAGCTCCACCTCCCAGGTGAGGAAACTGAGGAGCTGAGAGTTAAGTCACTGCCCCAAGGTCACCACCTGACCCTAAGGAACACTGAAGAGTCAGAGGAGAAGGGGACACACATACGTCCCTCCCTCCCACTGCCCCTGTCTGCAGAGACGTGGTTTTCAGTAACCTCCAGGTACAACCCGAGCTGCAGTCCCCTCATAATCCCTCCTGGATGTTGTTTACCTGGAATCGTCCCATCGATCCCTCCGAGCAAATGTCAGAGATCATCTCCTGGAACTGGAGGTCACGACCACCTGGCCAGGAGACACTGTAAAACCCCAGCCCTCTCCCGAGAACTTGTTCAGTAGTCCCGGGACACTGTGTCTGCAGAGAGGCCTGCTGCACTCTGGCCTTGGTGGCAATTACACGATGGCTTGTTATCAAAAACGGTTTATGGAGGTTGAAAGGTTTTCGATAAAGATGTTAGTGATTGGACTCCTGAACTTCAGACAGATATGTTCACAGTCAGACAGATGTTTGGGTAAAAAAAAATGATACGATCATGAAATTTTAATCAAATTCTTATTTGTGTTGAATAATTGAGTGCGGAATTGGAGCCTGCCGGTGCTCAGGCCTGTCTCTCCGGGGAGTGTGCCTGCTTCTGGCGGAAAACCGCAAATACCCAGGTGCAGAGGGCAGCGAGAGGTCTTCCTCCTCGCCAGCCCTGGGCGCGTTACCTCTCCTCCTGTCTGTTTCCTGCCCCGCTCAGCCAGCAGGACGTGGGTGAATGGGAGGAGGAAATGGAAGCCAAAAAAAAAAAAAAAACTTGTCTGTCTGGAAGTGTGGCGAGACCATGGAGCTTGGAGTCAGCAGAGCAAGATGGGAATGTGATTCTGTAACGCCCCAGCTGTGTGACCTTGGGCAAGTCACTGTACTCCTCTGGGCATCAGTTTCCTCATCTAGAAAATAGGGCCTGTAACTCACATCTGTTCGGAAATGCTAATTTTCTTTCCCCAAGTATCTGTCCTTGCTTAGCCCACTGGCCTAGCAGGTCCTCCCTGCACCCTCCACCCAGACCCCACAGCTTATCAGTAGGACTGGGGTCGGTGCCTCACCCAGGCTGGGCATGTCTGATTCTCTGTTTTGGGAATCTCAGTTGGGGATAAGGAGACAAAATCAATGAACTGAAAATCCACCCTGGAAGGTCGTGTAGCTCAGAGGCAGAGGCCACAGTGGTGGGTCACAAGGGAGCAGAGAAGCCAGTCTGAGGGAGGAATGAAGAAGATGAGCAGAGGAGTGTGGTGCCTCCTTATCCAGAACCTTCTCTCCGCCTGTTTCTTTGCATGGATTTGTGTAACAGTTACGGTTCTTTTCCATCGCACCTGTCAGAACAGTCAGTATAAACTCCTTACGCAAAGAAGGAATTCATTGGCTCGTGCAAGAAAACAGTCGGAGTTAAGATTGGTTTGTCATGGCTTAGTGGGGCCTCCAGTGATGTCACGACGACCCGTTATTCTTCATCTCTCCTCCACATGCTGTCTTCATTCTTAGGCTGCACGCGACACGTTGGCAAGAGCTCTAGACTACAAACTCCCGGGTTCAAGGTTAGCGTCAAAGAATTGCAGGAGTTCTTTCCCAGCAGTCTCCGTTCATTATTTCACTTAGCATAATGAGTTCTAGGTTCATCCATGCTGTGGCACGTATCAGAATACCCTTCCCTTCTAGAGCTGAGCAGTGTTCCGTTGTTTTCCCTTGTATTGTGCTTATCCAGCCATCTGTAGATGCACACGGGGTTGTTTCTGTCTCTTGGTGATTGTTCTGCTGTGAATGTGGGTGAATACGGGCTAATCTCCCGTTCAGTTATCTCAGAATCAGCTGAGTTGAGACCTTTGTTACATCTGCTAAAGCCCCTTCGCCTTAGCCGCATTCTGCTGATGTTAGCCACAAGCACATCTCAGGTTCTGGCTGACACAGGGGTGAATTCCAGGGTCACTGCGGGGGCCGCCCGAGGCTCTGTCTGCCAAACCATTTACTGGCTGCGCAAACGTGGGCCAATATCCTGCCTCTCTGAACCTGATTTTCTTCCTGAGTAAACTGGGGCCAACACCATCTACCTCACTGTGTTTTTGTGAAAATCAAGTGAAGTGACAGGTACCTCGTCCTTAGCCAAGGCCTGGCTCACAGGGGGGCACAAGGGGTGTTACTTTCCACTTGCCAAAATTCAGAAATATTGTACTCTGAAAGTGTTCAGAATTCAGAATATCTAACCTCATAAAACCCTGCTGTAGACTATGGTTAGTCAAAAGGCACCGGGCGGCTTCTACTGCTAATAACGATGAATAAAAATGTTTGCTTGGGAAAACGTAGTCCGAACTCCAGGCACAAGCAACACACATTCTCCGTTCCCTGGGCCGCTCCCAAGAAAGGAAATGTTTTTGGGGGAGACCCAAAGCAGAGTGGGCAGCGCAGAGTGGGCCCAGGCTGCACAGAGGGAGGCAGGGCTGTTGGGGACCAGGAGCACGGGTGTGCCTCTGCTTCGTGTACTCACATCCGTTGTAATAAAGAGGGTAACGGCAGCCGCTGGCTGAGACTTACTGTGTGTCAGGCTGTGTGTGTGTGTGTGTGTGTGTGTGTGTGTGTGTGTGTGTGTGTGTGTGTGTGTGTGTGTGCGCGCATGCGCACACAAGCACACCACCTCAGTAACTCTCACAGCTGCCCTCGAAGGAAAGGACTAATCCGAACCCATGTTTCAGCTGAGGGAGCTGAGACTCTGAGTAGTTGAGGAATTCGCTGAGCTCACAGCTGGGATCCAAACCCCAGACCTGTGACTGACTCCAGCCCCGGCCCTGACCACTGCTCTCACGGCCCCTCCCCTCCGGTGTCCACTTGTGCCGCCTGTAGGGCTCATCTCCACAGCTGTCCGGGGACGGAGGGGCTGATCGAATCCACCGCCCACCTACAGATGAGGAAACGGCCCAGAGAGGGGAGGCGACTTGCCCAAAGTGACACAGTGGGGAAGCAGTGGAGCCGGGACTAGAAGCCTGTGGGCCTGACTCCTCCTCCAGGGCTCCCTCCCTGCCCTGCTCCCCACCACTCTCCCCTCGACCCCCCTCAGAGCAAAGGGTGACTGCGGCTCCTTCTCCCTGTGGTGGGGGAGCCCTCAGGCTCACAGAGGAGCCTCTCTCAGCGTCTCCTGCCTGGCCGCCAGGCCCCTCCTTCTAGGTCCACACCACACCCCCACTGCTCCCCCTCTGAGCCTGGGGGCTGTTACTTCCTTAATGCGCCTGCTCTAATAATAGCCTTCCAGGAGAAACTCCACCCAGGATGTGAACACAGCAGACCTGCTGCTGATAATGGAAGGCATCATCCTGCCCCCTCGAGTGCAGATGGAGGCCCCGCTGCAGCCCCTGCAGTGACACCATGGCCTCCCTCAGGGCTGAGCAGCCCCAGACACAGTGCAGCTCCCTGTCCCGCAGCTGGGGCCAGGCAGGGTGCCAGCCTCATGTAGAGTAAAGAGGCCAAGCCGGGTCTCTGGGGCCAAATGGCTTGGTGTGGGCTGGTTCCTGGGGTGTCAACAGCACTAGGATGCCGGGAGACAAGGGCGTGGTCACCCTCTTTAGGCCTTGCGATGCAGCCAAGCCCGGCCCAGTCTGGACGCCGCCACACCCACAAAGGTGGGCAGCAGGGAACACTGGTGGGAGTTGGGGAACCTCTTGGGAAGCCCTTCCCTGAGGCGGCCTGGAGCTGCCAGGCCCAGCCTAGGTTCTCCTTCCCTTGGCTGGTCCATCTCCAGCCCCTCCGCCTTGATCAAGGGATCTAGTCTCCCCAGTGCTCAGGCCCCAGTTTCCTCCTGGACTGGGGAATGGTCCTCTAGCCCGAGCTCCACGCCCTACTCTGCCTCTCTGGATGGAAATTGTCCTCTGGTCCTGGCTTCCTGGGCCCCACCCCTTAAGGCCAGCCCTGGAACTGGGCCCAGCCTAGTCTATCTCGCCCCACCCCTAGGGAAGAGAACACAGAAGGACAGGGACAGCCTCTCACCTACACACTCCCCTAGAGCAGTGGCTGCGTGGACAGTGGGTGTGCGGGTGCCCACGTGGCAGCAGAGCCCACAGGGAGGGGTAGGCTCAGGAGACAGGCCGCCTTGCTTTGCTTCCCACTCTGCCACTTGCTAAATGCGAGGCTTTCGTCAGGCTACCCAGCCTCTCTGAATCCTGGTTTCCTCCTCTGTAAACAAGAAATAATACTTACCTTCTTTGAAACCCAGTTTTCCCTGCGATAAACTACAGAAAGCATTTATATGTTCATTTTCTTCTAAGCCTAGCAAGGTCAGGGGCCATGTCTGCCTTTCGCCACTGTCTCCCTAGTGCTCTGCTCGTGGTAGGACCTCGACAAATGTGTGTTAAATACATGCATGGACAAGGTATCTCCTCAGCGCCCAGCCCTCCTGGATCACCAGGGCACCAGCGGGAGACCCCAAGTTGTGCGCCTACACATCCGAGTCCCAGAGGCCTGGGGTCTCAGCCTCCCTCCCCCGCGCCTCCTGGACTTCGTTCTGCAGGTTGCCTGCCGAAGCCGCCTCCTCTGGAATGTTTTCCCTGGAGTGAGACTGTTGAAGTGGGATCGTGGATCCAGTGCACCGAGTACAGGGAGAAGCTGCATAGACGGAGCTCCATCTCCTTTCTCTGGTCCCGGCTCAGGCTGCTGTGTTAACGCCACCCAGGCCAGGAAGTGTACGGGCAGCTCATGCCACTGGAATCCCCTCTGGAATTCACTGTGCGGCCAGGCTGGGAACCCATCGCCCTTCTCTGCACCCACTCCTCACTGGACAGCCTGGGCTTCCATGCCGGCACCGCAGCCCTGTCAGAACTGCCTGCCACCCTCTCTTCTGTCTGCCCCCTCTGGCCATCCCCTTCCCTGTGGGAAGCCCCCTTCCTGTTTTGCCCAGTGTCCTGGGGCTCATTCCTCAGTGGCTGGGGCCTATGAGAGAGAAAGCAGAGGCAGGGGGTGTCGGGGAAAGAGCAGAGCCCCTCCCCACCTCTCCTCTCCAAGGCAAAACCATCACCCCTCAGGGAAGCTAGGAGAGCGACTCAGACATCCCTGTCCCCTTGGGGGCAGAGCTGGCGTGGGGAGGGATGCAGCAGGGACGTGCTGCATCGCAGAGCAGAGAAAATGACCAGAGACGCGATGAATTCGGCGGCACACGGGGTCCCCCGACACCCTCCCTGCCTCGCTACACAGCAGGTCTTTATTTCCCTTGTAGTTCACGCTTCAAGCGGATTGCTTTTCTTCTCTTGACAAGAGCGTAATTCATTTAAGGTTCTTTGATGGTTATTTTATTTCTCCCAGGTATATTCTATGTGGGAAAATCAATTCGAGGAAATTTTGAGATCCATTAACAAGTGCTAAGTGGCCAAGAGTTAGAGAGGGCGTTAGCCGAGACGGGAGAAGGTGGACACTCCAACTGGGCTGCTCTGCGCGGAGCCCCGGAGGGGGGCTCACACACAGGGTTCAGGGGTCTTCCATCCTGAAATCAAAGTGCACCTTGGAGTCCAAAGAAGGTGACTGAAACTCATGAGGACAGCGAATCGGCCCTGTGCGGTGGGCGCAGAGGCTCTCAGAACCCAGCTGTACAGCTCCCCAGAGGCACCAGTAGCTTAGTGAACAGCCTTTGTGTCTCCTTGTCCCCTTTCAGTGAGGTCATCAGTAATTCCACTGCCTGGCAGTAGGGAGGGACAAAACTGCTCAGAGTCCCTGGGACTCTCCCTGCCTACCCGCCCTGTGATTAATTCAGTCTGGCAAAGCAAGCTGTTTGGAAATACAATCATTTATGATAACAAGGGAATTGAAGAATAAATTGAAAGTATCAAATACTGTATCAGGAGGGCTGATCGAGTGAGGCAGGGGGCTGAGTGCCCGGCCTCTGTGTTGGGTGGTTTCACAGGCAATTTTCGCTTCCGTAATTGTGGGATCAAGAACCGAGGTGACGGGGCCACAAGGGTGGGGGCAGTGGTGTGTGGAGCCGGCTCAGAGCAGCTCGCAGAGCCACCGGGTAGACGTTCAGGAATTCTTCAGCTGGGTAAACGCAGACAATATTAAAAATTGAATTACATTAACTTATAATGAAATAAATTATATTAAAAACAAAGGCAATAAATACTCAGAACTCATCCAATTCCTAATTACTTTATAATATTTTACTATTGTGTATGCTTTTGAGATCATTTACTCATATTGTATCGTACGGTAGAAATATCATATAATGGTGCGTCACTCTATGTCTCTTCCAAACTCCACGTTAGTGACATAGCGTCGGTAATTTGACATTGACCACGTGGAGTGTCACACCACTGAGATTAGCAAATATCGCATATCGGGGCCCAATGAGAAGAGAGAAATCACACAAGTAATTTGAACATGGAAAATGTAATATAAAGAATTATTAACTAGTAAAAGATGATTAACTACTAAAAGAAATAAAATAGAGTGCTAATGAATACAGAAATATAAAGTGTGGGGAGTAGCTACTGCCTCCAGGGCTAAGGAAGTGTCCTCGAGAAAGGAACGATATTGGGAGAGGGTGACATTGTCCAAGGCCAAGATGCAGACGTTGTTGGAAATGATGTGACCGCGGCCCGGTGGATAAAGGACGGTCGTGGGCTAGAAATGTCCACAGTCCGGGGGCCAAAACCAGTGAGCAGAAGGCGCCCACTGAGTGATAACAAAATTCACTGGAAGGTGAAAGTCACTGGGTCACGCTAATGCCACTGGCAGTCATGCCAGGGGAGCAAGAAGGAAAGAGAACCAGACCCTGGACAAGAAGTCCCATCCTCTTCCACAGCCTTGCGGTGTCTCCCCAGAAGTCCCCACTGACGAGGTGCAGCTTTGCACCTTCTGGCAAAGGAGAAATCTTGCAGGGTCCAGCCTCGGTATCGCAGAGCAGGGCAAGAAGAATGAAATCTGAGGCAGTAAGGTGTGGG
>NW_012154175.1:634915-640107 GCF_000956105.1 Propithecus coquereli
GAACTCATCCAATTCCTAATTACTTTATAATATTTTACTATTGTGTATGCTTTTGAGATCATTTACTCATATTGTATCGTACGGTAGAAATATCATATAATCGTGCGTCACTCTATGTCTCTTCCAAACTCCACGTTAGTGACATAGCGTCGGTAATTTGACATTGACCATGTGGAGTGTCACACCACAGAGATTAGCAAATATCGCATATCGGGGCCCAATGAGAAGAGAGAAATCACACAAGTAATTTGAACATGGAAAATGTAATATAAAGAATTATTAACTAGTAAAAGATGATTAACTACTAAAAGAAATAAAATAGAGTGCTAATGAATACAGAAATACAAAGTGTGGGGAGTAGCTGCCACCTCCAGGGCTAAGGAAATGTCCTTGAGAAAGGAACAATATTGGGAGAGGGTGACACTGTCCAAGGCCAAGATGCAGACATTGTTGGAAATGATGTGACCACAGCCCGGTGGATAAAGGACGGTCGTGGGCTAGAAATGTCCACAGTCCAGGGGCCAAAACCAGTGAGCAGAAGGCGCCCACTGGGTGATAACAAAACTCACTGAAAGGTGAGAGTCGCTGGGTCACGCTAATGCCACTGGCAGTCATGCCAGGGGAGCAAGAAGGAAAGAGAACCAGACCCTGGACAAGAAGTGCCATCCTCTTACACAGCCTTGCGGTGTCTCCCCAGAAGTCCCCACTGACGAGGTGCAGCGTTGCACCTTCTGGCAAAGGAGAAATCTTGCAGGGTCCAGCCTCGGTATCGCAGAGCAGGGCAAGAAGAATGAAATCTGAGGCAGTAAGGTGTGGGCACAGTCCCCTGATTCTCAGAGCACTATAGAGGGGTCTTTTCTAAAGACACCAAGTGCTGGAAATGGATGCACGTCCAAGGCCTCATTCCATGCCAGAATCCTCTCCCTAAAAATAAAACATTGGTCATAAAAACAACAGCAGTTCCCAGCCAGGCATTGTATGTTGTGTGTTCCATATACTATCTCATTTAATCCTCACGATAACCCAAAGAGGCAGGCAGCTTCAAATGAGAAACTGTAGGTCGGAGAGATGACATAGTTTGTCCTGAGAAAACACAACAGCTATCATTCCAATCCAGTTTGTCCTGGTATTATTTATGCAATTACTCCTAGCACGTCCGAAAGGAGCTGGTCGCCTCTCGAGGTAGCCCATGCCATCTCTGGACAGCGCTGACTGCTGAAAGTGTCTTCCTTCGGCCCACGTCGAGGACGGGTACTCGCACTTCCACGGCAGTCCTTTCTGTGTTTGTGTTTCCTTTGTCTACCTAGACCTTTCCTTCTGCAGGTCCAACAGCCCCGCTCCCTCCAGCATCCTGCATCGCTCGGCCCCTTCACCGACTTGGCCATGCTCCTCTGACCAAGCTTAAATTTTCTCTCTCCCTTCTACATTTTCTTGCAAAAGTAGATGCACTTCTCCACGGATGACCTTCCCAGGGCAGAGCCCCATTTCCTACCTCTGCCTGTCCCAAGGATCTAGCAAAACAAGTAAGATAATTTCTCAGAGCCTCGGGTTTTCCTCTTCTATCGTTTTGGGGCAAAAATGTGTAACTGGGTTTCTGGGGTCCCATAAAATAACATACGAGAAAGTGCCTGGCACCATATTTGACTCAATAAAGATTGGAAGGCACTAGGTCTAGTCCACGGATACCTGGGGAAAACCTGGGGATCATTCCCAGTCCCTGGTGGGGCAGAGCAGGAGCTAGACTCCAGGTTTCCTATACCTATGCCTGACCTCCGTTCAAGTTTTAGAGGCAAAACTAGCTTCTTCTCTTGGAACCAACAATGAATCATGTCACATAAGGGTGGCCGCATGCCCCTTCTCCAGCTTTAATCAGGAGCAATGCCCACAGTGACAGCCACGGTGCGGGATCAGCCCTTTCTCCTCGCCACCCCCCCCCCCTCACCGCGATGATGCACATGGTACCATAGCTGAGCGACTCTGCAGAGAGCTGCTGGTGGTGGGTGGGCCCTCCGAGGACTATTGTGCGTTCCCTGTAATGATGTTCCATTAGTCCATCTGACATCAATACCGTCCTCAGGTTAATATGTTTCACTCGATGAGGCATTTATTTTCAGTTAGAAAACTCCTGAAGAAGCATGTTTGCTCCTGATGAGCTGAGCTGATGAATAGATTAATACCAGACTTGAAATAGTTGATTAAGAAAATGAATCTAACCGGCTTCTCCATCAGATACAGGCTGCACCTAAACTGCTTTGTGTTAAACTGCTCATGTCTTAGGGAGAGAAGCGAGAAGAAAGCACTCGCTTGGCTCTGGGATCTGTCCCCCACGTGCCTGTTTGTTTCCCTCCCCCACCCCACGATCTGAGGATATGGAAATGCCAAGGACCAGCACGTGGGGAGGGGAGAAAAGAGCATGTGTGGTTAAGCAGGAGAGTCCAGAACGCGAAGGAGAAGCCTCACGTGGCGGCAAAGGCCACGGCGATGGGTTGACGCAGCTGGGAGTCCGTGGCCGTCTCCGTCGTTTGACAGCTCTGCAGGGTTCCCTGCTGCAGCCCGTGCCCAGCACCCGGTGAGTGCCCAGTAGGCATTTGCGGAACGGGTGAAACAGAGGCTCAGCCAAAGGCGGCTCTTACTGTTCGTCACGGAGCCACGTGCTGTCAAGAGGAGAAAGATGCCTCATGTTCCAGGCACGTCTGACAGGTGAGCCAGTGCTCAATGACTCCTGGCCCAAAAGCCAAAGGTGACCCAAAGACCAGTTTTCTTTGGTCACTTAAACAGTAGCTGCTCCCACGTCACTCTCCCCATGGTCACTTAGAGCCACCGCCAGCCATGAACGCTGCCAGCCAGTGTACACCCTCCTTCCTCCTGGGAGTGGGCTGGCAGGCCACGCCGTTTCAGTTGGCTGCCTCTGCCCCAAATGAGGAGAAAACAGATGGGATTATCACCCTTTCTGTCCCCACCCTGCCTGCACAGGAAGCACAGTTCCTTCTGAGGGCAAGCCCAGCCCCAGATGGAAACAGCGGAATGTGTGTGGTTGGTGGGGTTGGGGGAGGCGATCTGCAGAGGAAAATCATGGCTTTACAGAAAGCAGGGACGTTTTCATGTCTCGGTTCTGCCACTTGCCAACTGTATTAGCCGTCTTTCGCTGCATCACAAATCACTCCAAATTTCACAGCTTAAAACCACACCTGCTTAGTACCTCACAGCTTCTGTAGGTGAGAATTGGGACACAGCTTAGCTGGGTTCTCTGCCTGGGATGTCACACGGCTGAAGTCAAGGTGTCCTCCAGGCTCTGGTCTCATTTATAGGCTCCACTAGAGAAGAATCTGCTTCCAGGTTCCTTCAGGTTGTCAGAATTGATTTCCATATGGTTGTAAAATGCATGGCAGCTTCTTCAAAAGCAGCAGTGAAGAGAGAGTCTACAGCTTCCATCGTCTGGCCTGTAGACCTTCTTTAAAAGGGCTCACCTGATTAGACGTGGCCCACCCAGTGTAACCTCCCCTTTGATTGACTTAAAGTCAACCAATTAAGAGCTTTAATTCTATCTGCAAAATGCCTTCACCTTGAGCATATTATATTAGTAAAGCAAATTACACACCCTGTCCACACCGAAGGAGAAGGCATTCTGCAAGGCCATGGGCCGTCAGAGGTTATGTTGGAACCCTGCCCCCACGCCACCCGAGAGGCCAGGGCAAGCCTCTGCCTCTGAGGCTCCATATCCTTGGTCGTAAGTGGTGGTAACATTGCTTTATTTAGGGCTTGTGAAATAATTAAATGGAATCACATATATAAATGGGTAGCACAACACAGAAGACGCTCACTGAAAATGTGTTAAATTGGAAAGTGAAGGAGGTGATGTCACTGGGACTGTCTGGAATTTAACTTTCTACTCCCCAGCTTCTAATTGCTGCTTATGTGTTCTCTGAGTCCATCTGGTTCCAAACTGCCAGATCTTAACTCTGGAATTCTCCTGCCTTGCTGTCTTAGTCCATTTGTGCTGCTATATAAAAAAGATACCTGAGACAGGGTCATTTATAAATGATAGAAATTTATTTTTCACGGTTTTGGGGGCTGGAAGTCCAAGATCAAGGCAGCAGCAGGGGCGGTGTCTGGCGAGAGCCCTGGTCTCTGTTCCCAGGATGGCACTTGTGGCTGCGTCCTCGCGCGGTGGAGGGCGGAGGGCAGGAGGGGTCTCAGATAGCTCCCTCCAGCCCTTTGTGAGGCACTAACTCATTCACGAACGTGGAGGCCTCACGACTTAATCACTTCCCCAAAGGCCCCACCTCTCACAGCACCGCAGTAGAGATTACTGTTTCAAGGTGAATCTGGGAGGGGACACACTCGAACCACAGCTCTTCCCTTCCCAGGCCCCCACATCCCTAGTGGTCGCCTGCTTGCCGAGTCTGCTCCACCGGGGTCCTCGCAGTCCGCCCCTCTGGGATCTTGCATAATAACCTCTCCGTGGCTCCTGGATGCTCCTCTTACCTCACCTACCTGGCACCTGTTGAGCAAAGGCCCCGCCAGTTCTCCCCAGCACCCTGGAAAGCTGGCCTGGTTATGCCCCAGGTCCTCGGACGGAGATGGCAGGGCCCATCTTTGATGCTGCGCCACCTCCACCTGGGCCGGACGTGGCCTCAGGCCCTCAGCAGGAAGGATCAACCCCATCAAACCGCCCAACCACCACTTGGAGACTCCTGTAGACCTTTATGCCACTGTCCTGTCTCCGAAGGTACCTGCCATCTGCGGTTTCCAAGACTCTGGGGGGAGTAGTAGGGCTGGGTTGGGGGAGAAGACAGTGTAGGGAGTGGCAGGAAGATTGATTGTAGCAGGGAGAGAGAGATTTCCAGAAACCAACTGTATCCTCTTCTCCTAGGCCTTAAATGCCCTGGGGCAGGGCGGGTCCCTGGGTCTCTTCAGCACCATTGACAGTGACCACAGAGCCTTTGGCCCTGCAGCCAGGTTGCCTGTCCTGACTTTTACCATGGGAAGGCCAGTAGACTCATCCAGGGGTTACCTTGTTTAGCAGCCACACTCCTCTTACGGGTGAGGAAATCCCAGGAGAGTTACAGTGAGAAGGGACTACAAGTGCATCTGCTGTGTGACCTTGAATCACCTCCCTTCTCTGGGTCACAGCTCTAAACCTACGATGCTAGGACGCCTGGTTTGAGAGGAGAGATGCAACATCTATGAGC
>NW_012154175.1:641001-647443 GCF_000956105.1 Propithecus coquereli
TCATTGTTTCCCTCTGTGTAATGTTCCTTCTTTTCTCTGTCTGCCCCCAACATGTCTTCTTTGCCCTTTTTCCTCCAGTGGTTTAAATATGATGTGCCCAGGTGTGTGCCCAGGTGTGTGTGCCCAGGTGTGTGTGTGTCTGCTTGTGCAGGCGGGCGAAAGGGCATTTCTTCTGCCTCTCGGTCATTGAGCTTCTTGGATGTGTGTTTTTTTGTGGCGTTAACTCTGGGAAATTCTTGGTGACTGTTTTTCACATGCTTGTTCTGCCTCGTTCCGTCTCCTCTCCCTCTGCAACTCCAGCTACACATGTATTAGACTGTTGGATGCCGTCCCGCTGCTCTTGGATGCTCTCTGTCATTTTTTGTTTGTTTCTTTTCCTTCGCTCTGTGTTCTTCCTGTGTTTCTGTTGGGGTCATTTCTACCCATGCAGCTTCACGCTGCTGACGGATCCTTTCCTTGGCTGTTCCAAGTCTGCTGAGGGGCCTGTGGGAGGCATTTTTCATCTGATCTTGCATGTTGTCCTTTAACATCTTAATGGTAGTTATTTTAAATTCCCTATGGGGTAGTGCTAGCATCGGCCTGACGTCTGCGTCTGGCTCTGACGGTCCCCGTGCGCCTCGGGTGCCTCACGATGCTTATGTTGCAAGCTGGACCCTTTGGCTGGCACAGCAGAGACCGAGGAAAACGGATTTTATGCCTGGAGTTGGACACGCCCTTCCTTCTGCCCAGCCTGTGGTGACGGGGATGGAGTTACTCTGGTCAGAAGTTGGGTTTGAGATTGTTTCTGCTGCGGTTTCTGCTCGGGGCAGCATGGGCATCACATCCTGTGGCGAGACCCCGGGTTCGGGGCGGAAGCTGGTTTGCCGGCACTGCGTCTGCGGCGGGGTGCACCGGGCCTCAGAGAGAGGCTTACACACTCTTGCTCCTCTCTGTTCCTCCCCCGAGTCATTGTGGACTCACTTGTGTGAAGCCTGTTGGCTTGGTGATGGGGGGTCACTGGGAGTGCATTTTCTGTGGCTCTGTTTAGTTCTAGTCTCTGTCTTAGTCAAGCCCTGTTTCCCTGCATCTCAGGGTGTGGCCTTCTCAGTTCTCCTGTGCCCCTGTGCAGCTCTAGGCCCTGTCGTTGTTCTTTTCCCCTCCTTTGGGAAGAAGGACCCCCTCTTCCCTGCCCCCAACTGAGATGGGCCTTCACCAGTGCCTTGGGGGCACTCACTCCCCTTTACGACCTAGATCAAGGCTTTTGCTTCCTAGGGGAGAAAGGTCTGGGCAGAATTTTTCTGCAACTGCTCCGTGTGTCTGAACTGCAACAGACACTTAGCACTCCTTTGCCCTTCCCTACCAGCACCCCGGGGTTCCAGAGAGAGCTTGCAAGTCAGCACAGACTCCCTGATTTCTACGGCTTCCCACCGTCCAGCCATTCCGACTTGGCCCTCGCCAACTTCTTCATTCCTCTATTCTAGCTGAACTCTTCTTATCCCCCCGGTGAGGGGCTGCTTCCCTCTCCTTTCTCCCTGCAGGCTCCTGTCCCTTCTCAGATTTGGGGCCAGTTGTTTGTTCCTTGGCCTTAGCTCTTTGATGGGTTCAAAGGAAAAAAGTCATGAATTGGAAGTCAGTTCTTCACTTAAGGGTGGGCACGTGTCTTTTAGGGCCGAGGGAATGTGTAACTTCAGGCAGTGCAGAGCCTCGTTGTTGTACCCTTTTCAGCCAGTGTCTGCGGAAGTCCTGTCTCCCCGAGTCACCGGGGGTCCCCTCGGAGGAGCCGGGGCCCCCACGCCTGGGCCAGCTCCGCAGCACAGTGGCCCCATGGGAAGGACCGAGAGCAGGAGGCCTGGGCTGAAGTCCAGCTCCAGCCCTGACTCACCACTGACCTTGGACGACTCCCTGCCCACCCCAGGCTTCCATTTCCTCTGTTTTTATTATTATTATTATTATTATCTTAATGGAGTCGATTATATCTAGGACCTAAAAATAATTGAATCCATTTATTCAGTTAAATCACAGCTGAACCTTCTTCCGTGCTAGTAGCTGTGGCACGCTCCCACCTGCCTGGAAGTAGCACACGATTCATTCTGAGAACTCTGCCAAAGCCCCGCTGGGCACCAGGCCCCCTGACAGGTGTAGGGATACAGGATAGGTGATGATCCCACCAAGTGACACCCCCTGGGCCCCCTGGGGACAGGAGCCACAGAGTAATGTCCACAGCACTGAGGCTTACCCACGTTGTTGCACTGAGCTGTGTATTGTTCATCCTTACTGGTGGGTAGTGTTCTCTTGTATGATGATGGAGCCATTTATGCATTCAACTCTAGGTGCAGTTTGGATACTTTGTAGTTGGATACTTTGCAGGAAGAAGGCCCGAGCAGGGTCAGCACAGGGCCCCGCAGGGACCCAGGAATCTGTGCATTTAGGGTGTTCCGGGGAGCTCCCCGGGAGCCTGGGCACGCCCTACCCGCTCTGTGGCCTCAAGAACCCCCTCAACTTACCTCCTGCCGGGCCTGGGAGAGCCATCCACTCCTGGGCCTGTCACCTGCTCTGTGAAACCCAGGTCTCAATTCAAACGCCGCCTCCTGGAAGAGGCTTTCCCAGGCCCCTGACCGGAAGTGGCCACACAGTCCCGCTTTACTCTCCTCACAGCACCCGTCCCTCCTTGATATCATATTATTTATGTTTCATTGTTCTTCATCCGTATGCTCTTGGTCCCGTCCACACCGAATGTGAACCTTTCATCCATTCATGCAGCAAGTATTTCTGTTCCAGGGACGAGTGTTTGGCAGGGAATGAAGAGACCGTGGTCACTGCCCACGCAGAGCTCACATTCTCGAGGCGGCAGCGGGTGAACAAGGTAGAGAAAGTCTACAGACGATGCCAGACAGCGCCGAGTGTGGAGGGGACACTCTCAGCAGCGAAGAGCGATGAGGGGGATCAGAAGGTTGGGTGCAGTTCTCTACGGGTGATAAGGAAAGGCCTCCCTGAGCAGGACTCACTTGGGGACAGCCCCTGAAGAGGTCAGGCCACGAGCCACGGGGACATCCGGGGAGGACAGCCCAGGCGGTGGGAGCCACAAGTGCAGGAGCTTGGAGGGGGCGCTGAAGAGGTGAGGTCAGAGGGGCCATGGGGGTCCTGGAGATCAGTGAAGAACTCAGGCTTCAATCTGGGGAAGGTGGGAGCCATGGAGGGTGTGAGCAGAGGAAGGCAGGGGCGGCTTCTGCTGCTGCTCAGCGGAGAGGAGACGGCAGGGGCAAGATGGGATCGGGGAGCTGGCTGGGCGGCTCCCGCAGGGATCCAGGCAGTGGGTGATGGTGGGTGGAGTCGGGGTGGAGCCTGAGGGTCAGAGATGACACTGACAAAGCACCTGACTGAGTGCCTGGCGCACAGGAGGCCCTCGAGAGATGGTAACTGCCATGATTGGCAAACCAAGGGTCCTGGGAAACCTGAATCGGAATCCCCCGCGGGCCTTCCCTGAGTTCATCTCTGCAGGAGATGGAAAGGGCAGGATTATGTAAGTGATAAAATGCTAACATTTCACGTGTTCGGCACAAGCTTAAATTACACACATTCAGATATTTTTTAAGGAGAAGGTAACCTTTAAAAGCTATTTTCTTTTTCATGGTTAAAAATATATATAAAAAAGGTTAGGCAGAAAACTATGTATGTGATAGCTCGGGTTTTCTCAGATCAAACCCTTTCTTCCTGTAATACGTTCATCAGATGGGACTTTGAACTAGATGTGATCCCACATCCGTAGGGAGGACAGAGCACGTGTTTTCTTTTGGAGAGAAACTGATAGCTGCGTTAGTTTTATAAAATATGGCTTTTAAGCAGTGGAGGTACTTCTAAGAAGAAAACAAACAAACAAAAAAGCAGCCTTAGGGCAAATTCAGCCTCCAGCTGTGGAAATCCAGCTTTTGTGCCTTTTGATCTTGGTGAGAATAACCCACAAAGAATCCAAGGTGAGACCATAGGAGACCCCAGGGTCCCGGAGGCAGAGACGTGTGGCGCAGGGACACCCGGCTAAAGCTGCTGAGTGGGGGTCGGGCTCTGCCACAACTGGCTGGGACACCGTGGGCCCATTGTCTCTCTTCTGTGACTCAGTTTCCACAATGTATAAAACAAAGGGGTTGGAATAGTCATGCGCTAAGTTTCCTTCCAGGGTTACAGTTTAAAATTAGTCAAAAGTTCGAGGACAATAAATGAGGGACAGTAAAGGGAAGCGTAATGCTGGTGAGTTTGGGAGTATTTAATTTAAGGAACAAAAGTGAGGAAAACCACCATCCTGTCTTTTTTACGATGAAATGAAAATGACTAACTCCAATGTATACAAAAGGTCAGAGTTTATTCAACATCCTTCTATCCATTTTCATTTAATCCTCCCCGTGATCCTAGGAGGCAGGTATTATCACCCAACTCATAAATGCGGCACCCCAGACCCAGAGAGGGACAAGACCTGCTAGAGGTCACCTGCCAGAACTGGGACTGTAGGTGTCCTGGCTCCAGATGACATGTTCTCTCCCTACTCCAGATACCTCGGGTCACGGGGAGAGCGAGTGATCCAAGGGCAGGTCTGTGGGCAAGGGTGGGTCTCACGCAACGGAACCATCACTTGGGAAAACTGTCAGCATCTACTAGAGCTGAACTTCTGCATAACCTTCACCCGGCAACTCCACTCCTGGGTGTGTGCCCCATGTGAACGCATCCATCTGGTCACCGAAAGCATGGGCATAACAATACTGTGCATTGTAGCCCACAACTGCAGAGTATCCAAACTCCACCGAGAGTTGCATAAATGGTTTCATCATTGTACAAGAGAACACTACCCACCAGCAAGAATAAACAATACACGGATCAATGCAACAACATGGGTAAGTCTCAGGAACACAGGAGTGCTCAAAGGGACCTCATGTGCAGGAGCACGGGTGGCGGGAGTCCATTCGCTCGGAGATCTAGAACAGATGCAGGCAGGCTGCGCTGTAGAGTCAGGGGTGGTTCCCCACAGAGGGGCAGGGACCCAGGGGGAAGCACCAAGGGCTCCTGGGGTACGAGGATGGTTGTTTGCAAACTTCTTTAGTTCTACAATTGTGATTTGTGTGCTTTTATTTTTACACACTATGTTAGACTATAATAAAAAGTTTATCAGGAAGGCCTTTGTTATTAAATGCCCAGAATGTACTGGAGGGAAGGTGTGACATCACGTTGGACCAGACGCACCCAATCCACACTCCCACCACCACATCACACAAGGGTGTTGAATGAATGAGTGAACGGATGCACTAGCAAGTGTGTAAACTGGCAGATACACAAACGAACAAAACCGACGATGATCGCCCGGACGGGGTGACGAGTAAAGCAGCACAGTCAGGAGTGAGCGAGTGGATGAACCGGTGACACAAAGGGTGACAGAATGAATCCCTGGGGACAGTGACCAAGGAACTGAGCACGCTCATGGAAGACAGGAGGAAGAGGAGGAATGGAGGAAGGAAGGAATGGACAAACGATGGAGATGGGAATGGATGCGATACGAGCAGAATAAATTAACGCAAACGTGTGACAAATGAAGGCAGGGAACATTAAAGGAATAAACGAAAACTCTTCGAAGAACTGGATGAACAAATGGACACAGAAGCACGAGGGTTAATAAGCGAGTGGATAGTTGGACGCACAGTGCCCGCGCAGACGGGGGGAAGGTCACTGAAGGGCGGCAAGTCCCCCAAGGTCCAAAGACAGTGTCTGTACCTGGGCGTTCAGGCCAAGGCCTTGGCGACCTGCTTCAGAAGTCCCCAAGGTGCTTGGGAATGAGAATGTTTACAAATATCAGGTGAAGCTGCAGAGTGTGTGCCCGGCAGGATTAACTCCGGTTTGGTGGAAAGAGCTAAATAGAATTGACTATATTGTTTTCACAATTAGGCCAAAGATAATTACCTATTATGTAGCAAACCCCAGGCATGATTTTGCTAATCACTGTTTAAATAACACATTCTCACTGTCTCCTTACAAATTAACCTCCGGGAGGTGTAATTAACGTCAGTGTGGGAGGTTTGCTGCGTGGCCTGGGAATGAGGATGGGTCAAAGCTGTCGCCGTGACTGCCTGTGAGTCCCCCAGGCTGGCTGATGCTGTGGACAGAGCTTGCGTTTGGGGACTTGGAAGACCTGGGTCCAGGACAGCAGATGAGTCCCTCCCATCTGGGCCTCAGTCACGGTCACCTCCCTATTAAAGTAGGATGGTTCCCAAATTCCCGGACTCACTAGCGTATCAGGAAATCTCAACTCAAGCCTGGAACAGGGTCAGTGTTAGTCACACACACCCCAACCCTGTCCCCACAGCAAGGGCACACCCCTCATCACAGGTAACAGCAGGGGCTTCTCTTACCGCACGTCCCCAGACCAGGGAGGGGGCCGAGTCTCGCTCCTCGGTGCATTCCCAGCCCCAGCGTGGGGCCTGGCCCG
>NW_012154175.1:659293-660837 GCF_000956105.1 Propithecus coquereli
GGGGGTCCCTGGGCCTGATCAGGGCCTGAAACTGGGACAGTAGAGAGTGCTTTGAAGTGAGTGGGCCACCGGGAGGAAGGCGTCTGTGGTCAGGGTCACCGGGTGGAGGCCAGGGCCTCTCTGAGAGGGGACACTTGGGAGGGGGAGGTGGCCCATGCAGGTTTGGGTGCATTGACGTGGGGGCGCCTGAGGGACGTGCAAGGCAAGGTACTGGAGGCAGGTGTGCGACCCAGCGAGGAGCTGGACAAGAAGTCTGTCTGGACTAAATGTTCACAAATTCAGCCGCCTTCTCGTGATTGGACCATCAGGAGGCGCCAAGCCCGGCTCCCACAAAGGCCAACAGCAGCATCCGCAGGCCCCTGCGCACCTGCGGGAAGGTCTCTGGCTTTACCGGGGACAGTGGCTGGGTTCCTGAGGGTGACGAGGAGGCCGCGGAGGCAGATGAGGGAGGCCCAGGGGTCCTGGACGGCAGAGCATTTCCTGTCTGCGACTGTGCATCCCCCAGCACAGACCCAGCTTGGAGCTCGGGGTCCAAAGGAGGGAGAGCCATGTCCCCCCACATTAGCAGGATTCTCGGTCCCAGCAAGGCTGTGGTGAGAAGGTCACCCTCCCACACGACTCGACGCCAACTCGTCCTTTCTGGAACTCTCTGGAGCAGCCTCTCACCTCCCCCTCCATGAGGGCCGAGTCAGGCAGCGCTCGGAGCCCAGCCCTGACCGTGCTGGCGGAGCCGGTGGGGAGTCCGACCCCTCCACCCCTCAGCTGTACGCGGCCAGCCGGGCAAGTGAGTGAGCCAGGCCCGGCCTGTGTGCCCAGGTGACAGACGGAGTCGTCCACAGAACCTGCTTCCTGGGGCTGTTGTGAAAGGCAGCAAGACAATACTGGGGTTTTTTTGTTTGTTTTTCTTTCTTTTTTTTTTTTTAGACAGAGTCTCACTCTGTCACCCTGGGTAGAGTGCAGTGGCATCAGCCTAGCTCACAGCAACTTCCAAACTTCTAACTCCGGGGCTCAAGTGATCCTCCTGTCTCAGCCTCCCGAGTAGCCGGGACTGCAGGTGTGCACCACCACACGTGGCTAATTCTTTCTATTTTTAGTAGAAAGGGGTTCTTGCTCTTGCTCAGGCTGGTCTTGAACTCCTGACCTCAAGTGATCTTCCTGCCTCGGCCTCCCAGAGTGCTAGGATTACAGGCGTGAGCCACCGCGCCTGGCCCAATACCGGGTTTAGGGCAGCATCTTACTCGCAAAACATCTCCAGTGCTCAAGTCACTCTCCTCTTCAGCAAATATCCACTGAGTGCCCACGGTGGCAGGTGCTGTCCTAGGCGGTAGGGAAAAGGCCCCTGTGTCAGGAGCTCAGATTCTAGAAGGAGATGGACACCGAGGGTTAATTGGGGACTGCAGGGGGTATAAGTTGGTGACAAGAGCCTCAGAGGCCAGTGAAGTGGGGGGAGGATGGAAGGAAGATCACACTTGTAAACAGGGAGTCAGGAAGGGCCTCTCAGAGCAGGTGACATGAGGGCAAGGACCCGGAGGCGGTGAGGGAAG
>NW_012154175.1:660887-676109 GCF_000956105.1 Propithecus coquereli
GCTCGCCCCGGCCTGTGCCCCTGCACTGAGGACTGGACGGGCAGCATCTCAGTGCGTCCCCACAACAGCTGCAAATGGGTGTCATCCTCCCATTGTACAGATGAGGAAACTGAGACCAAGATCAGTGACGTCACATCAACGACAGGCCTCTACTGAGCACCTACCACGCAGGACCCAGCAGTGAACGAGACAGAGTCCCTGCTCTCGTGGAGCTGGCGCTGTCCTGGGGGACGTGGATCATAAGGGGTGAGAGGTGAGACGTGGCAGACGGCAGGAAGTGCTAAGGAGACAGATACAGCTGGAAATCGGGTGGCCTCGTCTGTCCTAATGAAAAACTTACCCGTGTCCTGATGCTGCGAGCTTCTCAGAGCCGCTCTCTGCCGGGAGGCCCCTCGGCGTGAAGAACATGCTGCGGGAACAGTGGATGGTCGAGCAGGATCCCAGGACACTTCATTCACTCATTCATTCATTCATTCCCCACGCCCAGCCCTGGGTATGAGTCAGTGAAACCAGACGGACAAGCCCCTCCCCGAGCTCACACTCCAGCTGGGCCCCGAAGCCTGCAGGGCAGCACAGATGGGCAGGGTGACGCCAGCTCTGGGCCTTCTCTAGGCCTTGAGTTCCTTGTCTGTGCCAGGGAGGTGAGCACAGCAAACACCGGCCTCGGTGGCAATGGTAGCAAGAGCCCTCGTTTATTGCCCGTGCTCCCTGCTGGGAACGGGGCCCAGGGCTCACACCCTCATTTCTGCCCAGCCTCGTGACTGCCCTATGCACCACAAGGCACAATTGGGAAACTGAGGCCCAGAGAGGTGACCTCAGTTGCTCAAGGGCACAGGGTCAACACGTGGCTTGAGATCAGAAGACTCCAGCTGGTGTCCAGGCTCAGCCGGTCCCCAGCCGCGTGACCTCAGCAAGCCTCTCACCTCGGGGCCTCGGTTTCCTCATCAGTACAGTGAAGGTGACGTGGTTCCTGCCTCGCGGGGCTGTTGGGAAGGTTAAGCAGGATGGCCTGGGAACACGTAGGACTGTGCCTGGCGCAGAGTAACGTGGTGACAGTGAGAGCAGCTCTCCTTGGTGCTTCCTGAGTTTGATCTTCATGGCGGCTCCTACGTGGAACAACCCTGTAACCAAATGTGCTGTCATCCCCGGAGTACAGATGAAGAAATCTAGGTCAGAGAGGTGATGTCATTAATCAAGTTATTTTCCCAATGTGTCACACAGACGTGAAAAGCACAGTCAGGATTCTACCTTCTTATTTTGTGCTTTGAATTACAAGGATTTTCTGTTTCCCTTTGCTTTTATTCTCGGTGCGTCTGTGTTTCTGTTTGGCTCTCTTCCTGACACCCGTTCAGATTGATCAGGGTTTGTTTACCCTCTTTTCCCTCTACTGATTTGGAAATTACACATTCTATTCTTTAATTGATCAGCCTTAAAAATCATAACAAGCACCCTTGGCTTAGCACAGTCTAAACTAAAGTAAATCAATATCTCTCTCCTCCCTGTGGATGACACGCAGACTTTGGGATGCACTGACTCTGGTCTCTCTTTCCACCCCCTGCCCTGCGGGCCAGACCCCTGGTCTTCCTTTGCCACACCAGTGGTGACTGTCGTCGCTGCTGCTCCCTGCTTATTTCCTGTTTGGACTCAAATTTACCCACCTCTTCGCTCACCACTGCTGGTGTGAGTCCCTTCCTTGTTTCCGCATTCAATATCATATCCTTCTTGCTGAGTGATTTTTTTATTAGTTTTTTTAACAACGGCCTCCAAGTGTGTCTTGCCTGAGATGTCTTTCTTCCTCCCTCAACTTTGAATGATAATTTATCTGGGTCTAGAATTCTACTTTGCTTATTTCATTTGACACTAAAAATATTATTCCCTGGCTTTCTGTCCCTCATGTTGCTGCGGAGAACCTGCTGCCTGGTTGTCATTCCTTGGTAAGTGATCTGTCTTCTCTCTGACTACTTTTTGAAAATCTTCTCTTTTCTTGGTGTTCTACATTTCACGGTTTTAGTTTTGTCTGTCCTGCCCAGGGTTCCTAGAGATGATTAAAGGAGGAAGAGCCACTGGCCCGTGGGTTGGAGGAAGGAAGTTTGCTTAATGATATCAGCATGCTGTTGACATTAATATTAATATTAATTAATGACATTGTAGCTAACAGAAGTGACTAGGAGGGCTTAATAGGTGCCAGGCACTATTCCAAGTGCTTTATATATAATGTACCTATTTCATCCTCAAATGACCTCATAAGGAGAGCACTAGTGTCGGCCCATTTTACAGATGAGGAAACTGAAGCACAGGACAGATGCGTTCACTAGAGAAAGGGGCTGGGCTGGGTGGGGTGGACGGGACTTGAGAGTGGGCAGGTCAGAGTTCAGATCCTTGTTCAACCCCTCAGCGTCTGTGTGCCCTTGAACAAGTGACTGCACCTTTCTGAGCCTCAGTTTCCTCTTCTGTAAATTGGGAGAATGGGACCCCTGCAGGACCTGGGGGGTGGTAGGGGCTGAAGAGAGAGGATGCCCGTCTCCTTCCCTGGAGCTGGCATCAGGGACAAGTCACTCTGCTGGTTCTAGGTCCATTGGGGGCTGGGGACGCTCAGAGGAGAAGGATGGCCCCTTAGTGAGAGAGCATCGCCTGGGAGTCTGTGCGGCACGGCAAGACCAGGACCAGTCCCGGTGTTGCTTCTGGGGCTCGTGCCCAGGCTGGCGGGGGGCAGGCGACACTCGACCGGCCCAGAACCTCACCGGCACAGAAGCTGAGCTCTGCAGACCGGGCCGGACTCCCCAGTGCAGAGATCGCCTTCGTTACTTTTTAATGAAAACCGCGCTGTGTCCAAGCTGAAATTATATTGTCGGCAGTTAATTATCACTTGTCAAACAAGTGTGCGCCCGGATGGCGGGTTTGATTTCCACATAGGTTTGCAAAAGCCTCGCTCCTCTCCTTTGATGAGGCCTTTCAGAAAGTGTCTAGAGAGACACACGCTCATTGTTGGAAAGAGCACTTTCTAAAAAAGTCAGTTTTTTAAATAAGCAGGTTTCCTTGGTATCTGAGTCAGGGCTCTTTGCGAATAGAAAATTCGCACTCAGAGTAGTTGAGGCTAAAAGAAGTCAGTGGGTGGCGGATGTCACAGGTCCAGGAATGTGTCGTGGAACTCGGGGGTCCCTGGGCCTGATCAGGGCCTGAAACTGGGACAGTAGAGAGTGCTTTGAAGTGAGTGGGCCACCGGGAGGAAGGCGTCTGTGGTCAGGGCCACTGGGTGGAGGTCATGGCCTCTCTGAGAGGGGACACTTGGGAGGGGGAGGTGGTGCTGCAGGTTTGGGTGCATTAACATGGGGCGGGGCCTGAGGGACATGCAAGGCAAGGTATTGGGGCAGCTGTATGGCCCAGTGAGGAGCTGGACAAGAAGTCTATTTGGACAAAATATTCACAAATTCAGCCGCCTTCTCGTGATTGGACGATCAGGGGGCGCCAAGCCCGGCTCCCACAAAGGCCAACAGCAGCATCTGCAGGCCCCTGCGCACCTGCGGGAAGGTCTCTGGCTTTACCCCTGGGTAGTGGCTAGGTCTCGGGATGTGGAGACAGAGGTCTGGGGTCCCTGAGGGTGATGAGGAGGCCGCGGAGGCAGATGAGGGAGGCCCAGGGGTTCTGGGCGGCAGAGCGTTTCCTGTCTGTGACTGTGCATCCCCAGCACAGACCCAGCTTGGAGCTCAGGGTCCAAAGGAGGGAGAGCCATGTCCCCCCACATTAGCAGGATTCTCGGTCCCGGCAAGGCTGTGGTGAGAAGGTCACCCTCCCACACGACTCGACACCAACTCGTCCTTTCTGGAACTCTCTGGAGCAGCCTCTCACCTCCCCCTCCACGAGGGCCGAGTCAGGCAGCGCTCGGAGCCCAGCCCTGACCCTGCTGGTGGAGCTGGTGGGGAGTCCGACCCCTTCACTCCTCAGCTGTGCGCAGCCGAGTGAGCCAGGCCCGGCCTGTGTGCCCAGGTGACAGACGGGGTCATCAACAGAACCTGCTCCCTAGGACTGTTGTGAGAGGTAGCAAGACAATACCGGGGTTTTTTTGTTTGTTTTTCTTTCTTTTTTTTTTTTAGACAGAGTCTTACTCTGTCGCCCTGGGTAGAGTGCAGTGGCATCAGCCTAGCTCACAGCAACTTCCAAACTTCTAACTCCTGGGCTTAAGTGATCCTCCTGCCTCAGCCTCCCACGTAGCTGGGACTACAGGCATGTACCACCACACCTGGCTAATTTTTTCTATTTTTAGTAGAAACGGGGTCTTGCTCTTGCTCAGGCTGGTCTCGAACTCCTGACCTCAAGTGATCTTCCTGCCTCGGCCTCCCAGAGTGCTAGGATTACAGGCATGAGCCACCGCGCCTGGCCCAATACCGGGTTTAGGGCAGCATCTTACTCGCAAAACATCTCTAGTGCTCAAGTCACTCGCCTCTTCAGCAAATATTCACTGAGTGCCCACGGTGGCAGGTGCTGTCCTAGGCGGTAGGGAAAAGCCCCCTGTGTCAGGAGCTCAAATTCTAGAAGGAGATGGACACAGTGTTAAATGGGGAACCGCAGGGGGTGTAAGTTGGTGATAAGAGCCTCAGAGGCCAATGAAGTGGGGAGAGGATGGAAGGAAGGCCACACTTGTAAACAGGGAGTCAGGAAGGGCCTCTCAGAGCAGGTGACATGAGGGCAAGGACCCGGAGGCGGTGAGGGAAGGAGCAGGCAGACATGGGGACAGGTCCTAGATAGGGGGAATGTCAAGGGCAGAGCCTGGAGGCAGGAACATCCCAGGGCAGTGAGTGAGGGGGATGGTGTGAGATGGGCCCAGAGCTGACGGGGCTGGAGCCTGCAGGGCTGGGGCCAGGCCACTGTGGGCTTGCACTGTGCCCAAGTGAGACAAGAGCTGGGCGCTGGAAGCAGAGCAGAGGTGGCTCCTCCCTGAGTCTCACAGGGTCCCCCTGGCTATAGCAAGAAGAGTGGATCAGGCCAGGGCAGAGGCAGGGATGCATCAGGCTACTGCACCAGTCCAAGCATGACGATGGGACCAGGGTGGGATCCTGGAGCGGGTGAGAAGATACCGGATCTGGGTTTACATTAAGGTTGAGCAAACGGGTCTTGAGAATTATTTACTCCATAAATATGAGGCATTATTGCCTTTTAAAACTTCATACTATTTCCCTCAGCATCTCCTTATATTAACAGTAGGCTATTCTACCTTTGTTGTTTCTCAGGGATGTGTTTGTTGTTGCATCGTATCCTAACCTATCCTGACAGTCACACCAGTGTGAAAGCAATTATGAAAACGTATACTTGTATATGAATAAAAAAAGGAATGAAGAAAGGTATTAATAGGTGAAAACTACTATCTTTGGGAGAAGCTATCGGATGATTTATACAATCTTTTATGTAAGTGTCTGCACTTGCCAAACGCTTCACCACAAGGACGCATCGCTGTGTCAAGGGGGAGAGATCAGTGTTATGAACAAGAACACCTGGGCCCCGGCCACGGCCGTCCTTGTCCCAGGCTGCATTTTTCTCTCCTTTGTCTCGGACTCCTGGACACTTAGCATCTGTCCTGCCCAATTAGCCCCTTATTATAGGTAGTTTTATACTATAATTTCCACTTTGGATAATTTAGCACTCTCATATACTGTCTTGTTGCCAAACGTTTAATCTAGTGTCTCTTGGCCTCAGTTTCTTCATCTCAAAGTGCAGCGGCAGCAGAAAGGGAGATCTTCAGAGGCCCCTCAACCCCACACTCCTTCTGGGCCCGAAATGATCAAAGCTGGCACTGGCTCGGCACTCACCACGTGCCAGGCACTGTGCTGACACTTTTCGTGCGTTAGCTCACTGAATTATTTCAGCAACCCTATGAAGGAGGCCCTGGCGTTATCCACCCCTCCCCGCTCTTTTCCAGATGAAGATACTGAAGTTCAGAGAGGTTCGCCCCAGGTCACCCAGCTCAGAAGTGGTGGAGCCGGACTTTGAGCCAGGCACTCTGCCCCCAGGTCCCTGCTCTTCCTGCTCTGGTGGGCATCAGGCCTGGACTCTGCCCGGACCCTGTGCCAGGGCTTGACACACAAAGACGGGACAGGGTGTTTGCCTGCAAGCAGAATAATAACAATGACAGCGACAGCGCCAGTCAGCGTGCGTCAGGGCTCACCGTGGGCCAGGCGTTTAACACACGTCAGGTCCTGGAGTCCCCACAGCATCCTGCATAGCAGAGACCGTCACGGTCTCCATGTTAATGATGAGGATCGAGGGACAGAGAGACCCTGTGTTTTTTCCAGAGTCCCACCCCCAAGTGAGCCCTGGAGGTGTCATTTGAACTCAGGCATCTGCCTCCAGCTGATATATCCTTGCAAAATCCTCACAACAACCCTATGCGGTCAGCATCATTGTGCCCATTTTACAGAGGGGAAAACTGACGAGACTCGCGGAGGTTAAGCCACTGGCCCAGGTCACACATCGAGTGAGTGCTGGAGGCTGAACATGAGCCTGGGGCTGTGGGGTCCGGGGCCCATTTTCTTCTCACGGCTCCAACAGCGAGAGGCCCGGGCTGGGGAGTGACCAGTGCCCTCCAGGAGCAGGAGCCGCCACCCACCTGAGTGCTCCTGGGGCCGGAGAACCTGCACCCCTGACACAGCAGGATGGTAAGAACGACACAATCCTTTACTGAGCCTGTCACACGCGCTGCCACATTTAATCCTGGCCCCACCCCAGAGGTGGATGCTACCATCACCTTCAACTCCACTTGAGGACTGAGCTCAGAGAGGTTAAGTCACCTTCCAAAGGTCTCACAGCGAGGAAGCAGAAGAGCCAGGGCTGGAAACCAGAGTGGGCCAAAGCCTGTCGTCTAACCAGTGGGTGACACTGTCTCCCTGCACGGTGCCTGGGACTTGGAGACCAATACTGGGGACTGAGTCACCGGGGTGACTGGTGGCGACCTCTTCCGCAGGGGAGGCCCTGACTCACTGTCCTAAATCCAGCAGTTTATCCCGCAACACAATTGTTCCATCAGGTGAGGGCCATGAACTCGGAAAGTCTGAAGTGGGCCCGGCAAAGGGAGAGGCCTCGGATGGTTTGGACGGGATTTAAGAGGGAAGCGGCGGGGTACCGTGAGGCCCGGGAGACTCAGGCTGGGGGTCACAGAGGCTACACTCACCGAATACAGGAATCAGAGGATGTCGGAGTTGAGAAACAAAATGTTGCAGCCTTTGAGATCAGAGACGCGCCCTCCCTCTGCCTTCGGAAGGGCTCCTCGCACCCGGCACTGCCTGGCACTGCCCGCCACGTTTGTTCATTGCCCCTCCCCAGAACGCCCGCTGAGCACCCACTGCCTCCATCAGAGCCTGGCACACCATAGGCTCCAGAATAACTACGAACGAGCCTCAGTTTCCCTGTCTGTAAAACGGGAAACTCGACTCTAAGGTCTCTCCCACGTGCACCTCTTCCCCCCACCTGAGGCCGCCTCTCTGGGGAGCCAGCAGTGGAGCCAGGAGGGCTGGGAGGCGGCGATGGGCAGGTCTGCGTGGGGTCGGCAGCAGCGACAGCCAGGGCCTCCCCCGCAGGGCTGGGCTGCAGGCCTCATGTCCCGCGTGGAGCCCAGGCTTCCCGTGTGGTGCCGACGAGCAGCCATGGTAGCGATGATCAAACTGCGATGTCCCCGTAGGTGTGGAATTGCAGAAGCCGGTTTTGCATATTTTGATAAATCTATAAATATGGAGTGTAATTATCCATCACTAGCATATGCCCACATTCTGCAGAAGTGTGTCCTGCTGCCCAAAGAATATGAGTTGCCAACTCACGACCACGACGTAGTGACACCAGCCTGGCTGTCATGTGTCCCCACCACTGAGGACACGGAATGTGGTGGGGGCAGGGAAGCCAGGACGGTGGACAAATCTCCCCACACCACAGGCAGGTCTGGAGCCCTGGAGCACCAGGAGGGACAGAGAGCAGGGTTGGGAGGGAGGACAGCCCAGCTGCTGGCCTGGACCCAGGTGACGTCAGCAAGGTGGGGAGGGGTCACCTGGGCACCTGCCTGTGCCAGCTCCACCCTAGAGCCCTGCAGTGACCCCCCGGAGCCCACCTGCCCTCATTCAACCTGGGGTCACCTCCCTGAGCCTCGGTTTCCTCTGACATAAAAGGGAATGAAAACAGCTCCCTCCCCCTGGGGGGCTGTGAGGATTGAGTCGAGTGCAGGCGGGCACAGTCAAGGTGCCCGCCCACGCAGGAAGTGCTCACACCTGTGAACCCACATTCCTGCTGCTGTCACTCCCCAGGGCTGCTATAGGGTAGACACATGGGCCCATTTCACAGATGGTCCTAACCGCTGCAGTAGCCAACAGGTGTTATCACCCCCATGAGCTGGGCACCTGCACATACAACCTGTGCAACCTCCCTGCACGGCAGGTGCTATTATGGTCCCCACTCCACAGGGGAGGAGCCTGTGCCCCCCATGGGTCAAGAACTTCCCAGATCACATGGTCCACAGGGGTGGGGGCTCAGGGCAGAGCTTTCTGCTCCCAGGGCCAGGTTTGGGCCCCACCCTGGACCTTCTTCTCCACTTGAATGCTGTAGTGTGAGACATGATGTTTGGAGCAGCAGCAGCCATCTTAAACCCACGAGGCAATAAGCCAAGGACAAAAGGCCAACACAACCAAGGATGGTGAAGAGGAAAGAGAAGGCGCCCAGGTCTTTGTTGACATCCCCGAACATCTGACCAAGTTGGAACCACCTCCCTCCAGACGTCGGGTTATGCAAGAGCATGTCATGTTCTAATCGCTTGAGCCACTGCTGTTCGGTTTTCTGCTACACGTTGCCAACACATGCCAACCAATGGCAGTGCCTACTATGTGCCCAGCACACATCTGCCATAACCTTCCCCACATGGGCTGGCAGCCCTTTGTCCACACTCCATCTTCCCCTTTAGCTTCTAGACTCCCGAAGCTGCCGCACAGAGAAGCATCCTGCAGGTCTTTGTAGTTCCCAAGCATCTCACAGGCCGGACCCCACGGTGAGTCCCAGTTGCCATGGCATTAACACTGTAGGGGAAGGAAGGAAGGAACAAAAGAACAACCGATAAATGTGAAAGTGCTTCGCACACTGCAAGGTGCCGGGCCTGGACGCAAGGTTAGGCTCTGGCAGGTGGACACAGACAGCAGGTGGAAGGAGGTACGGGGCGGGGAGCAGGGATCAGAGAAAAAGCGGCAGCCCCTCCCACCCCCACCTCTGCGCAGCAGGGACGAGGGCGCTGTCACCCTCCAGACGTCCCTCCTGCTTGCGCGGAGGTCGGGTCTGTAAATCCCGCCGGCCCCGCGCAGCCCCTTCTCCTGTTCTTGCTGGCGTTGACATGAGCACCTCGCTTCCTTCCCACACAGATGCCAAGCGGCAAGGCTTTGTGCTCTGTCACTTTCCCGCTAAAAGCGGCACGAGAAGCGAAATGGTTACCACTGTGCCGGCTGCAATTCACTGTATTGTTCTTTAAAGGCGGAGGAGGGTGGACACCAGAGGCAGCAGGGAGAAGTGGAAAGACACTGTTTAGGGCAAACAGCTTTCCAAATTCAGCTCCAGGTCTCACAGGGGGCCGGGATTAAAGGATCATTTCAAATGCGTTTTGCCATCAGAGTGAGAGACCTGTCTCCCCCAAAATGCTTTCCTTTGACAGTTGGCTTCAAGGGGCTTGACAGAATTCATTTTTCCAGCAGACAAGAGAGATCAAGGTGTTAAACAAAACACGTTCCACCCTGAGAACTGTGTTAACTGCTTAACTTAATAGAGGTGAGGTCTTGGCAAAACCGGGAAGTCATTTTTTTCTCCTGGGAGAGGGTCTGTGGTGGAGGCAGCTGGAAGGCAGGGGACAAGGTGGAGGAGGGACAGTCCCTGCCTGGGCCCTCCCTGGTCTGCCTGAGGCTCAAGGGCAGCCGCTCCTCCACTTCCGGCCTCGGTGTCCCCTCTGTCGCTCGGGATGGCGCCCTTTCCTGTAAAAGCTGCCGTTTCTGGAGAGGCAGATTTCCTGCGTTATCTCATTTTGTCCCCACAACCGCCCACGAGCACTTAGCAGAGTCTGGCGTTGGCCTTCGTCACGCTTCCCCTCTGAACCTCAGGGTCCTCCCCTGTGGAAAGGACAGCCCCGATGGGCTTTGCCTCCTGGAGGAGCTGAGGGTTCTGGGAGCCCACAGGTGAGAGCACACACGTGCAAGAGTGCACAGGTGCCCGAGCACACAGCAGGCCTTCACCAGCAGTGGCTCCTGCAGGCCGTGTGGGAGCCGCAGGGGAGCAGCAGCTCTGCAGACGGTCTGGGCGGACATGCCCACGGCACACGGAGGCATCCGACGGGTGGCCGCCCTCGCGGTGTCAGCGGCAGCAGGTGAAGACACGGCCCTTGGCCAGGCAGCCCAGACCCCAGCTCCACCTGACTTTCTCCAAACAGGGTGGGTCCTCTCCCCTCTCTGTGCCTCAGCCTCCCCATCTGCGATCACAGCAGCCTCACAGGGGACACTCACTGAGGGTGCGTATGAGGGGGGGTGATGATGAGGATGACGGGGACGACCGCAGTGATGATGGCTGTGACAATGATACTGGCTATGATGACACGAGGAGTGTAATGATGAAAACTGAGACAACAATGGTGATGATGACAGTGATGGCGAAGACAACAATGACGATGATGAGGGCGATGATGAAGATTCTTCCCCCAGAAATGACGACAACAGTAGCACTAACACGGACGATGGCTGGCACTGAGCAGGCGTGTGCTGTGCTTTGTCCCAATCCCCAAAGCACAGGTGTTATTACCCTCACTTTGTCCTCCTGCCCCTGCCTGAACTGCCCCAACCCTGAACTCCCCCAGCGCTTCCTCCACACTCTGTCAGTGGCCCCCCGCAGATGGTGTCCTGGGCTCATGTCCTATAGTGGGGACCGGCAGAGCAGGGACGTCATAGCCCAAGCTCAGTGGTCATGAACTCAGCCCGGCCTCAGGGAGAGCAGGCTCAGACCAGCCATTCCACTGCCCATGGGTAGCCCAGGACAAGCCCCTCTGGCCGTCTAGGGCTTCCTGCCTCAGCGCGACAGAGTGAGAATCCCACCCACCTGTGGGGGCATTGCGAGGGTGAAGAGGATACCCCATGTGCCTGGCACACAGTAGGACCTCAAGGAACAGCCATTTCCTCTCCACCTGACGCACCCCACTGTTCCCTGGGGCAGAACCTGGGACCCGCCCATGATTCGGGATTTGTAGAAATGCCTCCGGGATATTCCCCAGCGCCAGCTCCCCCAGACGCCGTCAGGTCCTATTTTCAGAAAGAATAAGAATGTACACGGTGCACGTGACAGCTTCATCTCTAAAAGCATCACATCCGCAAATATCGCCACAGCAACATTCGAGCCAGGCACCCCCTGCCTCCCTGCCGAGGGGCGCATGCATGTGCAGGGGTGTGTGTGTGTGCACATATGTGCGCAGGGCCACCTTCTCCAAGGCCTCCAATGTGACCTTCCAGCACTGTCTGCGAGAGGTTCTTCCCACAGCCCCAGGGACATGGGGACAAGTGGGAAGAGGGGAGACCTTCATCTGACAGACGCCCACATGTGCCCCAGATCCCGTCCACTCTGCCTCGGCTGGGGCAGCAATGAGACCTTTTAAAATGAACCTCGCGATTACCTGGTGAATCACACATCATACATTTCTTGACAAAAGCGTTAACTTGTACAATGTAAATATTTAATGTGTATCCTAGTGTCTGTGACTCTGTTTTAATATTTCTTTATTTTTCAATTTTCTGGGAGCCATAAACAGGGGAGAGGCCTGGGCTGCCCTGGGCTCTGAGAGGCTGGCCGGGCGGACACGGCGCAGCACGCAGCAGGCGCACACGTGCGCACAGGTGTGGGCCCTCGTACGCGTGCCTGCGGACACGTGTGCGAGGTGCTGTCTTGTTACTCTCCTGCCTCATGGAAGGAAGAGACGAAGGACAGAAGTGAGGGAGGAAGGGAGGGTTAAAGAAAACATTGTCCAGTGATACTTGTTAAAGCACTGCCAGGAAGACTTCATTCAGGACCACTGAGACAGGTGTGGGGTCCACCGCAACAGGGTCTTGCGGTGGGAGGAGACATCGGGCCCAACTCTGAACACAGCTCGGGATTTATAGCCAAGGTGCAGGGTGGGGGCAGTGGGTGGAAAATTACTACGAGGAGACATCCGGGGTAAGGGGGGTTCTGGCTAAAACGACCTAACAGGATTCTTGCCGAAGACAGGCCAGGGTGACCCGACATCACCGGAGGGATGGTGGAGGATGGGGAACCCGGTCGGATGTCGAGGATGAGGAGCTCTGGCCAAACTGACTAAGCAGGTTCTTTTGCTAAAACTGGAGTGTACAAGGAGGTGCACAGGTGGGCCTAGGAGAAGGTTCAGGAGGCTGGATGAAGCGTGGTCAAGCCGAGAGTCACTGTCAGGAGGCAGGAGAGAGGCAAGGAGGGTGACGGCCCTCCCCACTGGCAGGGTCAGGGCAGAAGCCACTCCCATCACGCCCAGCACCAGCCGGAGCCTGGCCCGTGGTGGCCCACAGAGCGGTTTGTTGAATGGATGACTCAGGGTCATCCGACGGGTCCCTGCAGGTGGTCGCCAATGGGAGGGGGACAGCTGGAAACAGCAGTCTGAAGCTGTGGTTGGGGCAGGGATGGTGGGTCGGTGGCAGGTGGTCCCGGGTCACCCTGGGCGGGGCCGGTTGCCTGCAGGTGTCTTGTCTATGTGCTCTGGAGTGAGTGGCAGGAGGGGGGACTGGGGGGGAGGGGACAAGCTGCTTTTATAAAGGCCAGGTGGGCAGACACCCCCGCTTTGCCCCACGCTGCCTGTTCTCACCTAGAGTCCCCTTCTCTCCCTGCCTGGCCCTGTCCCTCACTCAGCACAGTGGCCTATCTGGCCCCACACTAACCCCCAGGCAAAGAGTCTCTCCTGGCCGGACGCCCCCAGGCTCCGCCCACCCGCACGGCTCTCTTGGCTGCCCATATTGTCCCCCTCCCCAAAGTGCGACCCCTGCTCCCTGTGTCCTGCGGGAGCGTCGGTGGGCAGCCCCGGTGGAGCTCCACGTTCCCAGTGCCGGCTCCGCGTGGGATGGTGGAGCTGGGCTGGAGCCAGGCTGGCAGCTGTCATGAGCGGACTCCACGTGGCCTGGAGGGGCAGAGAACACTGGGCTCCTCTGTGATTCCGTGAGGTGGCACCTGCCCTGAGCCTGCCCCCAAACTAGTAAGTCCTACAGGCCAGCTGTTGGGGCCTCCAGATGTGCCACTAGCTCCCAGCTCAGAACGAGGGAGCCCCCTGCACTTCCCCCTTGGGCAGACTTCGTTTACCGCCTCAGTAGCAAGGGACGGGCAGGGCAGACTCGGGCACACAGCCCTGGCTGGCGTCCAGTGGCCCGTGGACACTCCACTCTCCTTCTGGACGGAGCCAGGCTGGAGGGGAGGTAGAGGTAAGTGAGGAAAAAGTTCACCTCCTGGAGGCAGGATGCCCCTAAACTGGGAGCAGAGCACTTCAGAGGAGCGAGGAGGTCTGCTCTGCTGGAGCATCCTGGAAGGCTTCCTGGAGGAGGTGTGATGGGCACTGGGCCCAGACAGAAGGTGGGATTAAGCCCAGGGACAGGGATGAGGTGGGAAGGGGTGTCAGTGAGGACGGTAACTCCACACAGAGGGCGCAGTGTCAGGAAAGTGTGGGGTGTGTCTGGACAGCGAGCATCTGAGAGCCCGCAGCTCAGAGGGGTGGGAGGAGGTGCAAGGACAGCTGGAGACAGGTCACCGAGGGTCAGAATGCTGGGCTGGAGTTGGGACTTCTGATGCTTCCAAATGTGTCAAATCTGGGGTAGCAGCAGCTTCTTAGAAACGGGAAATGAGGCGAATGCAGCCAGCGTTTGTGGAGCGTGTCCTACATACCAGACACCGCAGAGCTCGTGACATACGGTCCTCGCTTATTTTTGTGACACCCCTGTGAGGCGGGTATGACAACCCGCAGCTGAGAGATGAGGTAACTGTGGTTTCAAAAGGATTTTAAAAACAATCTCACTCCAGTTCACACAGCTGGTGAGAGGTGAGGCCAGTAGAGGCCCCGGGTCTGCCTTGCGCTAAAGCCCCACTCTGGAAAGATGACCCCATAAGGGGAGGGGACTGGAAGCGGAAGCACAGAGGCAGGGAGTCACGGGGCTGCTGGGACGTCCAAGGGGACTTGACCAAGCCCAGACAGGGCAGAGGCTGTGGGGGCGGGGGCAGAGGTGGAGGGAGAAGGGTGTTCAGCCGTGAGGGCCACGGGGGCAGCAGAGCAGAGCTGAGAGCAGAACAGGCTTTGGGGAGGGGGGCAGGGGGGTGGGAAAGTTTGGGCACATTTCCTGGCCACTGGGGCTGCAGCTAATGGTCCTGGCTCCTCCTCCTGCTGCAGGCGCTGCCAGGGTCCCCGGGGGAAAGCCGAGAGCAGGAAGCTGGATGCTGCTGGGCCGACAAACTCGGCTCCTCGTCAATTACCGATCCTCATTAGGACTAATTAACTGCCGCACAAACTATCGCACTGTGTGACGATGTATCTGGATAAACAATCTCAGGAGTGCTGAGAGGGGCCCCGTGGGTTCCTGGAGGAACCCAGGACCACCCGGGGAGGGGACTTCGGGCTCGGCGAAACTGGGTCCCCATCCTGGTTGCGGGCAGGCACTGTCTCTGGGACTTTGAGCTTAACCCGGCGGGGCCTCAGCGTCCCCATCACCCCATTAAGGGCTGATGACAGGGTCTGCCTGAGTTAACAGGAGTAAAGGGGAGACCGTGTGTCCAGCGCCCACTTCCCGACACCAGTGAGCACCAGCAGGGAGCCCCTCTGCCCTCCAGGCTCCCTGACTGCCCCCAGTCCCGACTCCCCTTCTCCCAGAGGGGTGCGCAGTTTTATTGGTCTCATTTTACAAATGAGAAGACACAGAGAAGAGACGTGCGAGCCACACAGCGAGTTGGGGACAGCGGCGGGACCGGAACCCACATCTGTGCAGCTCGACACCCACATGCTTTTCGCCACACCTCGGCAGGCGCAGCTCGGGTCTGACCTCTCTGTCCCAGCGGGGCTGTCTGGGGCCTGGCGGACCCTGCCGCGACTGTCCCTGAGCAAGAGCGACACTCCTGGCCTGGACAGGAACTGCACCTCACGCTGCCCCCTGGCCCCGTCCCGGATCAGCACCCACCCTTTCCCAGGTAAATGGGGCTACTGAC
>NW_012154176.1:0-302 GCF_000956105.1 Propithecus coquereli
TGGTGGCTGTCCCAGGTCCCCACGGCTGACCGTGGAGCTCGGGCATGTTTGCTAGCTGTCAGCCGAGCAGGACCACTCAGCCCAAGGGTGGGCTTTTCAGAACCGACCTCAGGATGCCCATTGGTGGCCATGGCTTCTCCCTCTTTCTCCCCGCGCACTGAGGACAACCCCAGGGACCCTGTCTCCCTCTCTCTGTCCCCCGTTCTTAGCTGCCGAGGAAGAGACCGCTGCCCCCACAGAGGTGGAGGAGACCCCCAGCCCCACAGAACCCAGCACGGAGGCCCCAGAGCCCCCGGAGGAGC
>NW_012154176.1:5792-6805 GCF_000956105.1 Propithecus coquereli
GGCCCGGGACGCAGGGCCCGAGGGGCCTGTGCTCAGAAGAGAGGCAGTGCTGGAGGGGCAGGGAGAGGCCACCTGGGTGTTGGAGGTTGGGGAGGAGGAGGGGGAAGAGAGATCAGGGGGAGGAGATAGAAAAGCCAGTGGACGGGAGCAGAGAGGAGAGATGCACTAGATCATTCCACTCCTGGGCACTGTATGTTTTGCGATGCACCCTTTCCGTCTGAACTGAGCACTGTAGGGACCTCACTGTCCCCGTACGTGTCTGTCCAGCTCCAGAGGACGAAGCTGAGGCCACGCAAGTGGTGCCCACCACGACCCCCGAGCCTCCCATCAAGCCTCGCCTGGGGGAGCTGACCGTGACAGATGCCACCCCTGACTCCCTGAGCCTGACCTGGACGGTCCCCGAGGGCCAGTTTGACCACTTCCTGGTCCAGTACAAGAACGGGGACGGGCAGCCCAAGGTGGTGCGGGTGCCGGGGCACGAGGACGGGGTCACCGTCTCAGGCCTGGAGCCAGACCACAAGTACAAGATGAACCTGTACGGCTTCCACGGGGGCCAGCGCGTGGGCCCCGTCTCTGCCATCGGGGTGACGGGTGAGTGCACGGTGGGAGCCCCAGGCAGGGACCCAGTGGGGGCTTCACCTTCTCTCTGCCGGTGGGTGAATGGGCCCAGGATGCCCCTCTGCTCTGGGCTGAGCCCTGGTACCCTTCGTGCCTTCCCCTGGTCTCCCTGAGGACTGGCAGGTCCTCCTGGGCAGAGAGGGACCCTGTGTGCTGTCCTGGTGGCTGTCCCAGGTCCCCCATGGCTGACCGTGGAGCTCAGCCATGTTTGCTAGCTGTCAGCTGAGCAGGACCACTCAGCCCAAGGGTGGGCTTGTCAGAACTGAGGACATCCCCAGGGACCCTGCCTCCCTCTCTCTGTCCCCCGTTCTCAGCTGCCGAGGAAGAGACCGCTGCTCCCACAGAGGTGGAGGAGACCCCCAGCCCCACAGAACCCAGCACGGAGGCCCCAGAGC
>NW_012154177.1:0-300 GCF_000956105.1 Propithecus coquereli
ATATTTCTCTCCAGATTTTTTATTATTCATGTATGCATATGTAATGTATATAAAAACCTATCTATCTGTTTCTAGATATAAATGGGTGGACGAACGGATGAGACTATACATATTGGTTTTTAACCTATGTTTTCACTCAAAAATATGTTTTATTTCCCTTGTAAATAGGCAATGTCTGCTTTGTCTGCCTTAGCCCAAGAACTGTATCCAAATACTCTACACTTAATAAAGACTCAAGAATGTATTTTGCATGAATAAATAAACATTTTGAAATCACTTTTAATGAATAACATTAAATAA
>NW_012154177.1:12135-12523 GCF_000956105.1 Propithecus coquereli
TGTCTATTAAGTGCTCTGTGGTGTCATTGTGACAAAGACAAACTCTTCCATACATATCCAAATGCCTCATAGGGCACAGGGACCCAATAAAATAAGAATATTGTTCCAGGACTAGACAGGTAGGGGGAAGACTTTATTAAATTTAAATGGATGCAGAACCTGTCTCTCTCTTATTATGATTACAGAGCATATTTACTGTGGATATCTCATCGTGGGATATTCAGTCCTTAACGACAAAGTTTTTTTTTTTTTTTGGGACAGAATCTCACTCTGTTGCCCGGGCTAGAGTGCCGCGGCGTCAGCCTAGCTCACAGCAACCTCAAACTCCTGGGCTCAAGGGATCCTCCTGTCTCAGCCTCCCAGGTAGCTGGGACTACAGGCACGTGCC
>NW_012154177.1:14348-15668 GCF_000956105.1 Propithecus coquereli
TTACTATATATATTACTGGGTGGACTTCTCTTATAATGAATATACACAGTTCTGTAAATGAAAGATGAAAACCACGTAAGTATTGCCAGCTTTACAAAATGAGAACAGTGGGTTTAGTAATCAGAAAAAAAAAAAAATCCCCAAACAAAACAAAAAAACTGGAAAACAAATTTATTCTTTGTATTTTATGGAGTAAAGTTTGGAAAGGATATTAAAGATCGCAAAATCTAAACTCTTAGTCACAAAAGGAAATTTCTATCTGTTTTTCGTGTTCAGGGGAAAACAAGTAATATCTTCTGTTCGTGCATCACAAGATTCTTAGCTGAGATACCTAATATAGAAGACAGATTAACAAGAAAAACACACATTTATTTAATATAAGTTTTATGTAACATAGGAGCCTTCAGAAATGAACACCCAAAGAACAGAGAATCTGTGTATTTTTAAACTAAGTTTAGTAAAGAAGTGGATAGTTGTGGATAAATACCATTGGAAAAAGGGGCTATGATCTAATTATAATGACTTGGGGTGTGGTTAGCAAAGCCTGTTTGTTAGAATTCTTCTCTTTGTTTTTGTATCTTCAGAGATAAGGACATTCCTTTTGTTTCCTTATAGGGAGGGTAACCTCTTAAATGAGGGTCTTATGACCTACTTTAGAGGAAGGTTAAAGAAATATTTTATGGCCCACTTCGGTGGGGGAAACGGTGGGAGAAGGTCAGAGAAATCTTCCTGCTTCTACTGTTTTCTCAAATGCCAAGGTGCCATATTTTGGAGGAGTATGTCCTGAACCCTGTCACTTGATAGCTTATTCTAATTTTCTTTATTAGACATTCTTCTGTAATTCTTTCTTGTTGGTTCTAGTTTTGCTATCTAGAGCTCTACAAGAGATGTTTAATATTTTCTCTTCCATCCCATAGCTTTTAAATTTTTGAAGGCAGCTTTTGTAGTTTTGTTGTTATATCTTTTCCAGTTCTTCATTCACATTCATTTGTTAATTTGTTCAATAGATATTTATTGAGCACTGATTATGTGCCAAGGAATATTTAGGGGTTGGTTATTTTACAGTGAAGAATATAGACCCCGCCATCATGGAGCTAAGCAGTTGAGTTCTTTATAGTATGTAATTTTTACACTCTTTATCACCTTGTTGAGACTTCTATATTCATCAATTTCTTCCTTAAATTCTTTACCTACATTAAACACAACATTATAGCTATATAGCCGTGGTGGTGAGCCACATGTTCTCTGTTCACCGAGAAACTTTTTTCCATTGAAAGCAATTACATTCCAGCAAGTAAATTAACTCAGAATATAGTAGCA
>NW_012154178.1:0-1223 GCF_000956105.1 Propithecus coquereli
ACCCTCCCTGACACTGGTCCCTCTAAGTCCAGGCTTTGGATCTGCTCTCACTGCTTTCCTCATCACACTGTAGTGAGTTCATCTGATCCCTTGTTTGTCCCCAACTACTCCACAAATGGGTACCTTGTCTTGGGTCATCTCCATGGCCCAGTACTCTTCATGGGCCTTATCCTGGGAGGTGTTTAGAGAATGTCTTATGCTAAACAGATGCTGACCCCTGGAAACAGTGCTCGACAAGTGCTCAAGTACTCATATTCCCTTACATTCTCTCTAACATTCGGCCCATGAGCAAGTGTGCATATTGAGCAACGTACCCAGATGCCCCTGAAGCCCTTGCAGGGAGTTGGGTCCTGGCAATGGCTTCCCTTGGGGCTTTCCCAATGTCCCTCAGTCTCCAAAAGATGCCTGCATGTCAATTTTACAACAGAGAAACTGAGGTTCAGAGAGGAAGTGCTTGGCCTTGAGTTACACAATAAATGAGAAAAAGAGGCAGGACAACAGCCCTGCTCTCTGGACTCCAACCCCCAGCTCTGTACACAAACCTACTATGAATGAGGTAGATTTTGTGTTTCTGCAGGGCCTTTTTGAGTTTTAAAGGCAATGCAATCCGATGTGAGTTCTGCCAATTACCAGTGATGCGATTCTGAGCATATTGCTTACTTTGTCTCTCTGAGTCTCAGTCTTTTCATCTATAAAATGGGGATGACAATAATACCTACCTCATGAGGTCCTCGGGACAATTCATTCAGTGAAAGCACCTGGGAGAAAGTCCCTGAATGACACAGGGATTCTCTCCTTGCTTCTGCTAACTCAGATGGACCCTAACCAACCAACTGCTTTTTTTTTTTTCCTTGAGACAGAGTCTCACTCTGTCACCCTGGCTAGAGTACAGTGGTGCCATTATAGCTCACAGCAACCTCAAACTCCTGGGCTCAAGCGATCCTCCTGCCTCAGCCTCCCAAGTAGCTGGGACTACAGGCATGCGCCACCATGCCCGGCTATTTTTTCTATTTTTAGTAGAGACGGGGTCTTGCTGTTTGCTCAGGCGGTCTTGAACTCCTCACCTCAAGCAGTTCTCCTGCTTCAGCCTCCCAGATTGTTAGGATTATAGGCAACAGCCACCATACCCAGCCTTCAACTGCTTTTTAAGCTCCTTCCCCACACGCTCTTGGCCAGCTGCAACCCAGCAACAATCTTCTCTCTTCTCTTTGACCTCCCACTGC
>NW_012154178.1:1273-2108 GCF_000956105.1 Propithecus coquereli
GTAGCTGTTTTCACAGAGTTGACTCAGGTACTAAATGAGTTAAAACAGGCTGGGCACAGTGGCTAATGCCTATAATCCCAGTGCTTTGGGAGGCAAAGGAAGGAGGATTGCTTGAGGCCAGGAGTTCAAGACCAGACTGGGCAACATAGCGAGACCCTGTCTCTACAAAAAATAAAAAAAATTCCGGGAGGACACCTGTAGTCCCAGCTACTTAGGAGGCTGAGGCAGGAGAATCACTTGAACTAAGGACTTTGAGGTTCCAGTGAGCTTATGATCATGCCACTACACTCCAGCCTGGGCATCAAAGTGAAATCCTGTCTCTAAAATAAATTGTAAAAGTTAAAAAAAAGGAAAAAGAAATAAACAGGCCGGGCGCGGTGGCTCACACCTGTAATCCTAGCACTCTGGGAGGCCGAGGCCGGTGGATCGCTCAAGATCAGGAGTTCGAGACCAGCCTGAGCAAGAGTGAGACCCCCATCTCTACTAAAAATAGAAAGAAATTAGCTGGACAACTAAAAATATACAGAGGAAAAAATTAGCCGGGCGTGGTGGCACATGCCTGTAGTCCCAGCTACTCGGGAGCCTGAGGCAAAAGGATTGCTTGAGCCCAGGAGTTTGAGCTTGCTGTGAGCTAGGCTGACGCCATGGCACTCTAGCCCGGGCAACAGAGCCAGAGTCTATCTCAAAAAAAAAAAAAAAAAGTGTATGATTTGTAAGTGAATTATCATAAAGTGAACACACCTATGTAACCACTACCCAGGGTCAAGAAACAGAAAATTCTCAGGAGGTTCCTGTGTCTTATCTCTTAGTCACTCTTCTCTTTTGCCCCAAAGGT
>NW_012154179.1:0-336 GCF_000956105.1 Propithecus coquereli
AATAAAGATTTTAAAAGCATAACCCAGAAAGAATCCAGAATCCACATCATAATAAGTATGAAAAAGGAAGACTCTTCCTTACAATCAGTATTTCATCCTGGAAGATACCATTGCTGACCCACAACTTCTGGCTGTTTCGTAGAAGGGAGAATGTGTTGACACCAAACAGAACTCACTTTCTTGTTCACCATGCCTTGTGACTAGGCCATGGATCAATGAACCTAAGAAAAAAGCTCCTACGATCAGATTCTACTTAACCCAGATGAGATGTCAAAATGAGACTAAGCATGCAAGGGTTTTATTGAGGAAAATAAAGAGAGAGCATACTATGGTTTG
>NW_012154179.1:5262-8245 GCF_000956105.1 Propithecus coquereli
ACTATACACCAAAAGAAATGATCCCCAGCAGTACTAAAAAGTTGATGAACTGCAAGTTGTCAAAGAAAATTTAAAAATTATATCAATTTGTTTGTGTCTAATAATGTAAGATACAATTGCATTAATATCTACATTAATAAACACCATAATTATGTATTAAAGTGTCTGCATAAGAACAGGAACTGCATTTGTTTGGAAAAAAATATTCTCACAAGTGCCTACAAGAGAAAGGAGAGACTTTGAGGGAACTGGTTTGGGGCAGAATTGGATTCTTTAGGATAAAAGAGAGAAATGTTCAAGTTATTTAAAAGAGGAAGAAAGGAAAGAAAATAAGAACAAAAAGAAAGAGCCAGTGGGATAGCAAAATGCTGCGTAGGGTGCAACATGACCTCTCTCTGCAGCCCCTCCAGCATTCAGTAAAGTTATTAAACACAAAAAATATTTAGTAGAAGTGGACTTTTCGTGGGACAGAGAAGGAGCTAAGCTCTGTACTTAGATTGGTATGGGGCGAAACAATAACAGCACAATTAGAGGCCAATGCAGACATAGAGAAAACCGTGAAGTAAGAAGAAGGAATGGGGAGAGCTGTGAAATTGAGTGCATGCGCCAGGAACAGGGAGATCCCAGCTGCTGCACAAGTTACGTACTTTTCTAGTAAGTTCTCAGGTTGCCTGAGCCTTAGAAAAGTTTCTTACAAGGGTCTACATATCACATAAGAGACCAGCTTGGAGTCCTCATTTTTACAAGATTCATAACATCATGGAAAAACCTGGATATCCCCCTCAAGCGAGGACATATAGCCAGCAGTTTATTCATTTATTAAACATGTATTAAGCACCTATTACATGCCAGACACTGTGCTATGTCTGGGGATATCAAGATGAACAAGAAAAAAACAAACGCAAACTTTTGAGGTTTAGTTAATCAAGTTCTGTAGCATTTATAAAGAACTTCTACAAATATTATTTCGCCTGATCTCCACCACAACCATGTGTGTTAGGCAAAGCAAGGATGATTATCCCACTCTACAGATGAGAATATTGAGGAACGCTGATTCCTTGTCAATGTCCTTTCTGCTTCAGCCCACTATACTCTTCTAAGTGTGACTCCAGGTAAACATTTCCTATGAATTACGAACTCCTTAGGCAGACACAAGATAGAATTCTAAGTGATGTAGTAGTTTCCAATTCACAGTTTCAGGCTTTCTCACAAAATTCTTATCAAGCTATAAAGACATTTAAGGAAATTCTAAAAGAAAGTATCTGCTATTTGCTCCAATCTTCAGATGGTAGAGGTATGAGTCACTGAATCACCACCACCGGCAGAGAGAAGATTGGCCTCGAGTAGGCCTGGTGCTTCCTGCACCTCCCCTTTCGGGGCTTTCATCCTGCAGGTGTGTTCTCACAAAAAGAAAAAGAACTCAATGTGTAAGGGATTTAGGGAATGACTCCCTCTTCGGAACATGAGCCCTTAAAGAAAAAAATACTGCAGAGACAAGCACCCGCAGAGAAGACCTATGCAGGCAGGGAGCCTCTCCATGCTTCAGGGAGCCTGGAGGGTGTTGAGAGGTAGGGCATTGTTGTTTGTCCTAACTTTGTTTTTTACAGGGAGGAAGAAAAAAAGTGCACTGGGTAGGTCCAATTTACAACTGGGACTAACACTAAGTAAATTCTGTGCTCTCTTTCAGCTCTAAATTCCACGGCTCTAAATCTGAATCAGAGCAGGGGAAGGAAGGAAGAGAGGTTAGATTTAAGAAGATGATTCAGAGATACAAGGAAGGAGTTAAGAAACATCCCTGTGGTGCCTCATCAGTCAGTAGAATCTAGGGATGATGCATTAACAACCAATCCCTAAATCTCAATACCTTGAAATAAAACAAAGACTGTTTCTCTTTCGTGCATGTGTCCATTAGGGGTAGGCTCTGCTTATCTCAGTCGCTTGGTATCCACGCTAATGGAACAATCACCTTGAAGACTGAAGGAAAAGAAAGTTCTGTAGGATCTTGTCCTGACAATTAAATCCTCTGGCCCAGAAAGGACACGTTACTCTGGCTCACAGTTCCTTAACCAGAACTAGTCACATATCCCCAACCAACCACTAGAGGGCCAAGAAGTGTAATACAACCCTACCATGTTCCCAGAAGGCAGAAGGTCCAGCATATTCTCTGAAGAGCATTATTGTTTACCAATCTGGCTTCTTGAGGTCTAGGTCCACTTGAATAAGGGGACTAGATATCTGTCCTCATCCCAGAGCCTGGAGTACAATTAATTAATAATAAGCCCTGAAAATAGAGGAAAATGAAGGTGCCACTAAAGGCCAGTCTTCTCGTTTTTAATTACCACAAGTCTCTTACTAATTACGGAAAACGAAGTGATATAATAAAGTGATTGTGTTATGCTCAACTAACACTTTAGAGTCCTTTGATTCCCCTTATGTCAGCAGCATGCCTGGTAAGGCCCAGGGACACCCTTGAAGTGCACCCCGTACACATCAAGGTAAGTGCGTAAGTACTGTGCTTTTGGGGAACGCTAATGGTGGCCCCAACTCTCAAGGTATCTCTGACTCAATATCAAACATATTTTGACTTTTAAAAACACATTTGAACTAATAGTAGTCTTAAAGGCTTACTTTCTGGGTAGAATTAAGTCTGAAATCATCCAAATATTATCATCTTCACAGCTGCAGGAAGGCAGCTGATCTTTGCAGAGCTAACAATGCTGTCTCTGTGCAAAGCATTGAATAAGCTAGAATAAGGCTTGGGGTGAGCCCCATGAGCAAGCAAAACCTCAGTGACACACATGGCCCTCCAAATGCAGAGCCAAAGGGTGTGGTTATACGATATTGAAAATCAAGGGAAAAGATTTAATCTTTCAGAACCCTCCCCCTGTTTCCGTCCACCAACCTCTCTTGGCGTATACTCTCTGTGCCTGTGGGAGCCATTTCGATAGTATGAATCAATAATCAAGACACTTCATCATCATCG
>NW_012154179.1:9522-9834 GCF_000956105.1 Propithecus coquereli
AGGCTGGTCTCAAACTCCTAGGCGTAAGAGATCCTCCCGCCTCACCCTACTGAGTAGCTGGGATTATATGCGTGAGCCACTGCACATAGCTGTTGGTTATTTCTTAGAGCCCTCTGTCCTAGAAAACTTGTCATGACCTTATAATTGGCACAGTGGACTTAGAGCCTGGAAGAATTTTTGTTATCTGGTGGCTATGGTTAAGAATGAGCTTGAGGCCGGGCATGGTGGCTCACACCTGTAATCCTAGTACTCTGGGAGGCCAAGGCGGGAGGATCGTTTGAGCTCAGGAGTTCGAGACCAGCCTGAGCAAGA
>NW_012154180.1:0-1178 GCF_000956105.1 Propithecus coquereli
AAGGGTTATCTCTTCACTTTACTAATTATTTCCTTTCCTATGCAAAAGCTTTTTAGTTTGGTGTAATACCATTTGTTTACTTTTGCTTTTGTTGCCTGGTATAATTTCATTTGTCTACTTTTGCTTTTGTCGCCTGTGGTTTTAGGATTATATCCAAGAATTCTCTACCTAGCCCAATGTTATGGAGCTTCCCCCTATGGTAGTAACTTTATAGTTTCAAGTCTTACATTTAAATCTTTAATCCATTTTGAATAGATTCTTCCAGGGCTCGATACTTTGCTCTCTGAGCCCACAGTTTTGCTCGCCACTGCCTCTGCCCTGTGAATAAATTACCTAAAATCTTTTATGTTTCCCTTGAAAGAAATCTTTATCAACAATAGACACAAAGCTGAGATTTCTGAACACCAAACCAGGAGTCTCATTCTGCAAGTGGTTGAATTACAAGGCAAATTTAATGCCCAACTTTGCAGAGGTGTCTTCCTTCCCAGGAAAGCCAGAGCTGCCACAGAAGCTTGAAAAGGCAAAGATCAGATTTGCCGCTAAACTCCCCAGAGAGAGTATAACCCTATCAAATTTATGACTTTTTGCTTTCAGAACCTCATGAGAATCAATTTCTGTTGTTTTAACTCATCCCGTTTGTAGTAACTTGTTATGGCAGCCCTAGGAAGCTAATACAATAAAATTAACACAAACGCTTAAGCCAATACAAATATGAAGCAATTTCATTTATCAGTACCTATAGAAGCAGTTTAAGCACCATTTCAGTAGAAAAAACACATCACAAGTGGGATTATTTAAGGAATACTTGGACGGTTCAGTGTTAGAGAAATATGAATGTTAGGCTGAATCATATAAACTTACCTTTTATACATGTACAATTTTTATATTAGCAATTTCATATTGTTAAAGCTAATTTATTTTTTTAAAGGATGTGAGTTGCCAATACATATCCATATTATATTTTCTAATACTTTCTCTCTTCCATAACAAGAGAGCGTGATTACCGACTATAATCATCATGATCATGAATGTTGGCATGTGAATGTATCATAGTTAGCATTGCCAGGTAAAATGCAGGACACCTAGTTAAATTTTAGTTTTGGATAAACAACAAATAAATTTTTGTATAACTATGTTTCATGTGATAATTGACACATACTATATTTAAAAATTCCATA
>NW_012154180.1:11708-12188 GCF_000956105.1 Propithecus coquereli
TTGAAATCCTTAATAAATTTTTCTGCTTTTTTAAATAAAGTCCTTAGTTTTCATCCATTTTAAGGAAAGATATGACCTAATCACCTCTCAAAGACCCTACCTCCAAATACCGTCACGGATTAGACATCAACATGAATTTTGTGAATATGCAAGCATTTAGTCCACAGCAGGTAGGGTGCTGCTGGCACCTAGGGGAAGAAGTCAGGGATGGTGCTAAACAGTCTGTAATTCACAGAGCAGCTCCCAGCAGAAAGAATTGTCTAGCCCCAAGAGTCAATAGTGCTGAGATTGAGAAAACCTGATACAGTGTAAGACAAATTAAGTGATAGACTGGTAAACCTGGAGTACTATTATACTTGTGGAAAGACATGTTGAAAAGATATTTTGGGAAATATTTACCCACTTGTATAATTCATAGAGATGCATAGTCAGTTAATGTTTCAATGTATATATTTTAATCAATAAAAACATGTCCATAGA
>NW_012154180.1:12238-12717 GCF_000956105.1 Propithecus coquereli
AAAGGAAATATTAAATAGTTTGCATAATTGTTTCTAATGCTCATGAGAACACTATTTAGAAAACAAATGATAGCCCATTTGTATGCTAACATAGGAAATAAAACTGTGAACATATTTGGAAATATTGGCCAGTTTAAAAGAAATCTTTCTAACATATCTTTGAAAAAATGGTTGAAGAGTACTAGAAGTGTTTGTTCAGTCTATTCTGATGTTTACTGTAGCCTTGCTAGACAAATGCTTCCAGTATGTCCCTTGCATCCTTATTGGTATGTTTTCTTTGTTCTGCACTTCTAAAGTTTTCACATAATTCAGGACAAGAGCGGATTTAGGAATACCACATTAATTTTGGATATTATCACAGCAAGAAAATAAGGCACATTTCAAAATAATGACAAGGTCATTTCCCAAAGTGGAAGAGGAGGAGTGAAAAAATAATTAAGAGAATTTGAATGCAGGATCCAAACTTTTGAAAAGAAAGA
>NW_012154181.1:0-402 GCF_000956105.1 Propithecus coquereli
ATCTCTTCTCCTGGACATCTAGGAATTGGCTCTAATCACTGACAACTGGTGAGCTCAGTGGATCAGAGCTTTGACCTCCACGTGGGGCCACAGATCGTTCCACTAATGTTTAAAAATGCATCATGCTGGGCACAGAGAGTAATTGGCAACAGAGTGGTGAATAAACCGGTTAAGTTCATTCCCTGTTTGTCCACTTTAAAAGGCTATGGCATGAGTACTTACTGGATTATGAATGTGATGGGGTTTTAGGTATAAAATAGGAGATCGCCATGTGCTAGTTCTCTATTTAGTTGAACTGTGACCTTCAGAAAGTGGCATGAGGTTTTGGAAAAAATCAACGTCTTTAATGACTTTCCAATCTGTCTGCTGCTAAGAATTAATTTTATCACGATGAAAAGTTTA
>NW_012154181.1:2013-2391 GCF_000956105.1 Propithecus coquereli
CATCCTTCCTTGCTTATATTTAAACTAGAATTGTTTTAAGTTTTACTAACATGAAATCTTCCATCCTAGTGAGATTACAGAAGGAGGGAATAAGATGGCCCAGGATGGAGCTGGCAGGAAACTAACAAAATGGCAGAGCGAGGCCCCGAAGCTCCCATCAAATTGCCGTCTCTGTGGCTGGAACTCATCATTCTTGGAAGTTTCAGCAAGATTTATTATTGGCAAAAATTAACTGCTTTTTTGTTTAGCTTCCCTTGTTCAGTTTAACTGTGCCTGGAGCAAATTGTGTTGCACATCAATTTTATATATCCCCCCAAAGTAAAGCACAGTTACCATTTTGGGGGGATTACATTTATAATTGATTACCTGGTAATTTGT
>NW_012154181.1:5311-5636 GCF_000956105.1 Propithecus coquereli
AGTTATTCCAATTATATGTATAATGTACAGTGTATATGTACCCATACGTATATATATAATCTCAGCTATGTAGAAATTATGCATAGATTCTAGAAGAAAATATTCCAAAACATTAAAACAGCACGTTTCTAGATGTGTTTTACAATTTTTCTACTTTTGAAATCAGGTTTAAAAGACTAGGTCACAAAGAATGTGGACAGTGTGATCCCGCCATTTAAAACGCACACACGTGTGGGGTGGCGTACATACGTGCAGGCAAGGGTTTGGAAGGGTATACACCAAGGTGTTAACGCCAGTCGGACAGGATGATGTGAGTTTTCCTTTC
>NW_012154182.1:0-322 GCF_000956105.1 Propithecus coquereli
ATATATAATATGAATCTCATTTTAAATGATTTTGAAGAACTAAACTCAGTTTCTTTGACTATGAAAATGCTCACAAAATTTTCCAATATCACGTTTGCTGAAAGTTGAATAAATTTACTGTTCATCACATCTAATGATTGCTAGTGAGAATGTTAAAAAAAATTAGATGCAGCACCTAATTCTGTGCCACTTGGCTGCACACATTAGTGTTGCTTTTGTGCACTGAAGTCTATCACTTCCCTTTGATTAAGATGGTTCAGATACTTTTCAACTAATGTAATATTTCTTATTGGAATTAATTTAAGTGTCCTTTGTATTGGAA
>NW_012154182.1:2071-2936 GCF_000956105.1 Propithecus coquereli
CAAGTAGAGCAAGAAATGAAAATAAGTAGTCTGTAATTTTCAACTGTATTTGGTAAACCACTGGAGTTCAGCAAGAAAATGAGAGAACTGGCTTAAATTTTTTAATTTTTGTTGGTATTCCAATGAACTGTAACCACTGTGTTGACTAGGCTTACAAAAGGATGAAAACAGAAATAGAGAGGCCAATGAGAAGGTATTATAAAATTCTGGCAGAAGATCGTGATGGCTACTATCTAAAACTTATTAAAATCATGAATAAATGAATGTGGCTTAATAAAAATTGAACAATCATATTCCACAACACTGAGGTAGAAGACAGGCCTTAAAGTTTGAGTACCAGTTTTAAGGTAATTATAGGAAAGTACAAATGAAACTAAATTTATCTAGTGGCTACTGTTTTCTAGGCACTGGGCTGGGCAGTTGGCATGCATTATATTCCTAAATTATCTCAATTTGTCCATGAAGAAGAATTGATTGCCATTCTTTCAAAAGAAGATGAATCTGACTCAACGATTAGATAGATGCTCTTGGATAAAAAAAGTTTCCAAGTTGTTTGATGAGATTTATTTCAAAGCATTGTCTGACAGAAATATATGGCAAATATATAAATGAAAATCTCATCCCTGAGGAGTACACACAGGCTCAGAACATCATAGAATGAAGAAAGGGTTAGATGAATTTATGGATGATTGCTTTAGGGTAGATTGTTAAAGTACTTATTAGAAATACACACATGGTGAGCATTGTCAAGCAATGGTTGGGAACAATGCAGTGAATTATTTTGTGGTTTGACCCCCTGTGTCTCTTCTTAATACTTTAATGAAAGATGAAGCCACTGGTGGTAGAAATACTTTAGCTTCTGGAA
>NW_012154182.1:15956-16481 GCF_000956105.1 Propithecus coquereli
AAAATATGTTTATAAATTGAGATTGATATTTCAGGTTTAGTCCCAGATAATTCCCAGATTGAATGTGTGATCCTGAAATTGCCCAGAATGTTTTGATTTTTTCAGAAAAAATAATCCCAAATCAGAAGACTTAAGAGATTGTTGGCTTACATTGTTTTATGCAAACTCCTGGCCACTTTTCTTACAAATAAAGACATCAATTTGCAAGGGTACATCCAAGAGGCAACTCAGTGTGAAGTACTTGGAGTTACTTTAAACCTAAAATGTTCTCGTTCAGCTAAGAGTATCCAGGTAATTAAGTTCTGGATAAAGGGATATGAGTATAAGTATTATGTACAACTTCCAAGTAATATCTTTAAAATAAAGCTACTTGCCCCTCCCTCACTTTTCTCACTCCCTGACCCCCAACCCCCCACCCCGGCCACACTATCACCTTTCCTGTACCGGAGGACACTTTCATGTCGGTGGTAGCGAATTCTCAGTGAAGGTCGGAGCAACACAGAGGATGGATCTGTGTTCCTGAAG
>NW_012154183.1:0-770 GCF_000956105.1 Propithecus coquereli
TTTGTATTTGTCTATAAAAATATTATGTTTGTCTTTCATCTTTTATTTTATTTTATTTTTTCTTGTACACCTGTGCATCAAGGAAATATGTTTGTCTTTCAAATCTTTATTTTTATAATGTGTCCTTCTATATTTATTAATCACCTAACATATTTATTAGCCAATATTAAGTGAACATATGCTATGTATCAGACACTATGCTAGGCAACTTCATTGGTCATCTATGGCTGCATAACAAATTACCCCAATTTTAAAATGCCAAACGTGTATTAACTTGTAGTTTTTGTGTGCTAGGACTTCAGGAATGGTTTAGCTGCATGGTTCGGGCTTAGGTCTCTCATGAGGTTGCAGTCAAAATGTCAGCTGGGACCATGGTTCCCTGAAGACTTGATTGGGGCTGCAGAATTCACCGCCAATTTGGCTCATCCACGTGGCTGGCAGCTGGCAGGGGGCCTCAGCTCCTCTCCATGTGGACTTCACCATAGGATTGCTTGAGTGTCCTTACAACACGGCTGCTGGCTTCCTCAGAGCAAGTGATCCAAGATGGCAAGGTGGAAGCCACAATGCCTTTTATGATCTCACCTCAAAAGTCACACTCCACCATTTCCACAAGATCCTGGGGATCACACAGGACAGCCTTATTCACTTTTGGAGGGGACCACACAGTGGTGTGAATACCAGGAAATTGGGATGAAGGCTGGTTACTTCGGTGGAAATTGAAAAAAACTGACAAAGATTGTGAGCAGGTTGGGTCCAATCACCTCGGTGGG
>NW_012154183.1:2744-3367 GCF_000956105.1 Propithecus coquereli
CTCACCATGTCCATTAGGTGTGAGTTTACACCCCCAACCCCCTAATCTCTGGAGAGTATTACTGCTGTGTGAGCACCATCGTGTTGATCAGTCAGTGCCAATTTGATGGCGAGTACATGTGGAGCCTATTCTTCCAGTCTTGTGATACTTCACTTCGGATAACGGGCTCAAGCTCTATCCAGGAAAATATAAGAGGTGCTAGATCCCTGTCGTTTCTTATAATTGAGTAATATTCCATTGTATACATATACCAAATTTTAATAATCCACTCATGAATTGACAGGCACTTGGGTTGTTTCCACATCCTTGCAATAGTGAATTGTGCTGCCATAAACATTCGGGTGCAAATGTCTTCATTATAGAATGTATTTTGCTCTTTTGGGTAGATGCCTAATAGTGCTATTGCTGGACTGAATTGTATTTCTATTTTTAGCTCTTTGAGGTATCTCCAAATTCTTTTCCATACAGGTTGCACTAATTTGCAGTCCAACCAGCAGTGTAAGAGTGTTCCTGTCTCTCCACATCCTCGCCAGCATTTATTGTTTTGGGATTTTTTTGAAAGAGGCCAATCTCATTGGGGTTAGGTGATATCTCATTGTGGTTTTGATTTGCATTTCTCTAAT
>NW_012154183.1:5382-6317 GCF_000956105.1 Propithecus coquereli
AAAAAAAAAAAAAAAGGACATATCTTAATTTGGAGATATCATAATGTGAAACAGGGTGTGTCATAGAATTTTTAGAGATATCACAGTAACTGTTGCCTCTCAGGGTTTATGTGAGGATGAAATGAGGTAAGTCTGTGACAGGCCCCAAAGTACCTGGCTCAGCAGAGGCCGCTCCCTGGGCATTGCTCAACTGTCCCCGACTCCTCTCTGTCCCGGGCATTGCCCTCCTCCACTTGGCAGGCTCGGGTTTATGGCGACAATCCCACCCCCGCCAGACTTCATCTGAAAGCCATAAAGGCTTTTACAGTTTCACTGTCCCCCGAGATAAGCCTGAGGAGCCTTCCCAAGGCCGGGGAGCAATCTCAGTGCCATAGGGGGAGAGGCTGGGCGTTGCGCAAGTCAGGAAATGGAACAAGTTTTATGGCCCCGACTTCTCTAAAAATACCATGTTCTCAGACCCTCAGGTTAAATCTGCTGGTGAAACCTCCTGGAGCACCTGGAGCACAGTGATACCCATTCACTCATTCTTCCATTCACTCATTCATTTATTCACTTATGCGACAAACAGGAAACAGTGTTCAGGCCACATCAGCATGGAGAGTCTCACTTTGCCACTATTATGCTGCATATGGACCCAGGGAAAGTCACTTCCCCCCATCTGTATAATGAGGATAGTTCATTTTACCTGCTCCACAACCTCACCAAGGTGACCAGGTAAGACGGTGAGTATGTCAGCACACTTAGCACATAGTGGGTCTGCAGCAAAGTCCCCCAAATCCTTTCGTTCACCACAAACATTCATCTTACTCGTTCTTTGCTGGCCCCTCTTCCTCTTTCCAACCTCCATGGTGCTGTGACCCAGAGTGAAGTCCTCACCTAAGCTATAATCTGTGTGCTACCTACACTCCCTCCTTTTTTTTTTTTTTTTTTAAGAG
>NW_012154184.1:0-305 GCF_000956105.1 Propithecus coquereli
AAAAGCTCATATGCTTTACTCAGAGGATCAGGCCTTAGACTTTCACTCAGCCTCAGGCTCTTATGTTACAAACATGTCTAACAATCTTGTTATTTTGTTAGTAAGTTCCTATCAGTGAGTTAAAAAGGAAATCAGATACACTGATAAAAGTTAGCTTTATAAAAGCATGGAAGATTTAAAAAAAATCACACAGCAAACACGGAAAGAAAAAAAGATGGGGAAAATTTAGTATCATAATAAATTGCCTTGAACATGTAATGAATTGGTTCCTGAAGGCTTTCTGCAATCACTAGCATACATAATGA
>NW_012154184.1:2650-3729 GCF_000956105.1 Propithecus coquereli
CACAACCATGATTTCTGCCTAATTTTTTTTCTCTCCCCTACTACAAAGCATAAAGCATCAAAATAGAATTAAAAAATGTCAGATAATAAAATACTTCCAAGCACATGCATTTGTTTACATTGTTCATATTACTAAGAAAATAAGTTCCTTGAGGTCAGCATCCAATGCCTGGTTATATGTTGTTAAAGTGACTGACATCTGAGCAGTCACCATAGGGTACATATCCCAACATAATTTATACAAATAATCTCAAATTTTCAATTTAATGTTAGGGTTATATCCATTGAATATGGAATTTCTAATTAAAATGTCTGTAAATATTAGTAATATCAGCATATTTTTCATGTGGAATAAAGCATATGTACTATTCAACGTAGTGTTCAATGTTCCCACATAATTTTATGCACTTTAATGCTGCTATGCAAATGCCTAAATGCTACAAAAATAAGTACACATAAATCATTTAATAACCTGACAAATGTTCACACAGTGGGGAAAAATAATAAAAAAGAAAGCTAAGGCATAAGAAAAATATCACAACCTGTACTTCTAAAGAAGACAAGAGAAAGTTAGGTTTCATTGTGACATAATTAATATACTTGCATCAGTAAATCACTTTAATGCAAATATCCTGTAACTTTGGAGGTAACACTACTAAGATCCATCAAAAACCTACTTTAAGACAAGAAATGAGGATCAAAATGGAGAGTGCAACTGAAGTTTGTCCTGCAAGGCTCTGTAGCACTTCCTCAAAAGAGCTGCACAGGGTGAAGTGAAAATAGATTAAGATAAACAGCACTGCACCATGTTGATTTCCATGCCTGATTAAATACACAATTTCTGATTGAGTGTATATCAGATTAATTAGTTGTCTTTCATTCTTTTTCTAAGAAATTAGAAACTGCTTCCAGACTTTGTTAAAAGTATCGTGTAACCTCAATCATTTATCTTATCACTTCTTGAGTCATGTTTGTTGTAAAGTCTAAAATAGGTTCAACATTCTATCAAAAACCTACAATTGTTCTTCAGAAGGATTATAATACAAATTTCAAAATATTTCACTGGAATATTTTTAAAGC
>NW_012154184.1:5339-6817 GCF_000956105.1 Propithecus coquereli
AAATGCATGTATATGTTTTTTCATATACACTTAACATGTTTGAGGGAAGGAAAGAGGTATGTGATGAACAGAAGACTAGTGCTGCTCAAGGTCATTCTCCTCTTAAAAAGAGAAAGGAACAAAATGACTAAAAGAAATGGTTCAAGGGACAGGAATCAAGTGACGATTTCTTTGCACCTATCTGCTCATGTCTGTTTCCATAGATGTCCTATTGTTCCACCTCTACTAATAGTGACTTAAAGAGGGTTTACAAAGAAAGGCTTTTGCTGGGAAATTTCTTATCACTACCTGACAGTCTTATCAGAAAGACAGGCCAGTTAGCCAGGCCAGCTCTAAGGACAATGCTTAACAAGAACAGTGGACTGGGATCTCCAAACTGAAGTGTATATTCCCCATCTCTCCAGAAAAGGGAGAAGACAAGGGTGGCAAAAACATTCATTCTTTTGATGAACTTCTATACATGAAACCCTGTGCTAGGAACTCTATTTAGTTAAGACATTTAACCTAATTCCAATCTGGACCAATGAAAGCCATTTTTAAGCAGGAATCACACCATAATCTATGTTTAGGCTTCTGAGCATTCATCATCCATTTTAATGCATTTGTTTTGCCTTCTTTGAGGATGAGGGTGCAAAGGTAAGACTTAAGCTACAAAAGATTGACTTGTTAGTGGGGAAAGGCCAGAAGAAAGTGAAATGAGGCAGGAGATGGGGAAAATACCTTATTTCCCAAGTACCTCTATTTACCACCATTCTTTCTTGGGCACACTCTAAATAGGTATGACTTATTTGCTAACAAATATTATGAGTAGGATATTTCTATTGCAACAATATTGCAGGGTAACTTGGGGAACAAAGGGGTGGCCTTGTCAAACATTTAGAACATACAAATCAGATTTCTGTCTAGGATTTTCTGAGTGTTAGGGAACTACAAGTAAATTCGCTAAAAGATAAAAAGGAAAAAAAAAGTAAAATAAAAGAAAAATCCTCTCTTAATTTCTCCCAAATTCTCAAGTTTTTAAAATTTCATTTATTTATTTTTTAATGCAGGCAATAACACCACCCCCCCCTTTTTTTTTTGCTGAGTCCTCAGAGGGCAGAGTGTGGACCTGTTTTTCTGTTAAAGTGGAGTTATCTTCTGTATCCTTCACTGGTTCTTCCTATGGCTTGAAGTCTTCACAAGGCAAATCTGTCTAAAGAGTGGCCCTCATGTACTCCTCCTTCATGTTTACTGGTATGAGGTGGGGGAGGGAGGTTAGTTGACTTCACGGCAGTGTTTCAACTGGAGGCAAAAAGGGTATAAATGACCTGATCAAATTCAGGAGAGCAAGAGGGGAGGGCAGAAGAGGAACAAATGGGAATCTAGGAAACATACACTTAGCTTCAGGTTTTTAATCCTGATAAATCATGCAGAATTTCAAGGCATTTTTGCAGCCAGCTTATGGTCCATGTTCTTGAATATTCATTTGGGGGGGAAGG
>NW_012154185.1:0-424 GCF_000956105.1 Propithecus coquereli
TATAACTCATTAACAGGCCTAAGGCTATGCAAAGCTTAAACCACACCTGCAGGTCATCAGTTTAAAAGATCCCTTGAGTCTCAGTATATGTCCATATCTGGTGGCTTGTTTCTGATTAACAGACTTCCTTAACTTTAAACATTCCAAGCCTTTAGACAAAGCTTCATTTGTTTAACCAATTACAAATCAAAGAATCTTTAAACCCTCTTATAACCTGTACTTCCCTGCTTGGAGATGTCCTGCCTTTTTAGGCCAAACCAATGTATGCCTTCTATGTATTGATTTATGACTTTACATGTAATTCCTGCCTCCCTGAAATGTTTAAAATCACACTGTAACCCAACCACTTGCTCAAGGCTTCTTGGGTGAGGCTTTCTGGGCCATGGTAGCACACATATGGCTCAGAATAAGCCTCTTTAAAAAA
>NW_012154185.1:3544-4199 GCF_000956105.1 Propithecus coquereli
GAGTTTGAGACTATCCTGGGCTATGATCATGCCACTACACTCTGCCTGGGTGACAAAGCAAGACCCTGTATCTAGAAAAAAAAAATTCAATTTCCAATTGTGTGTTGCTAGTATATAGATTACATATAGATATAGATTTTATTTCTTTTTTTGTCTCATTGGTTGTTTACATGTGTGCTTCCAATTTGATCGGACAGCACTTTGCATAATTAGAATATTTTAAAACATATTGAGATTTAATTTCTGATGTCTCAGAAAATGGCCTAAGTTGTTAAATGTTCCATGTGCACTTGAAAAATAACACTCTGTTATACTTTGGTGGAGTGTTTAATAAGGTCAAGAAGGTTGGTAATGTTTAAATCTCCTATATCCTATAGATTTTCTGTATACTTACCTCTGTTATTAGGTGGTTAGATGTTTAGGATTGACCCCTTAATCATTATATTTTCCCCATCTGTTTATTTCCCATCTTTTCTTCTTTTCTTGCTTCCTCTTGGATTGATTATTTTTACTATTTCATTTTGCCTCCATTATTAGCTTGCTTGCCGTACTCTGAAAATTTTAACATTTTCTCTTTATGTTTGATATTCTTTTTTTGTTTGTTTGCTTGTTTTAGAGATGGGATCTCACTATGTTGCCCAGGCTAGAGGGCACT
>NW_012154185.1:13839-14833 GCF_000956105.1 Propithecus coquereli
TTACTAACTTAAATTCTGACACCAGAGAGAGACAATCCATCTTAACATTACACTTCATCTCCCAGTCAGCCCCAGTATTCAACATAAACTCCAAAACTTAAAAAAAACACTTCAAACTCCACAAACAAAAAATTTAGACCTGGCCTTCAAAATCTTTAATAAATGAGGTGAAAGAAAAAGAATAAAGAAAAAAGAAAAAGCAGGACCGATACCGGGCCCCAAAAACAAAAACAAAAGTTTTCCAAATGATGACTACCACTATAAAAAAAACTTTTCAGAGACAAAATTACCAAGAGACTCAGACAAAAAGACAACAAGACCAGACCCTTCTCCAGAAACTGAACCCTACTTCCTCTACAACCGAGTCACTAAAATAAAAAATGCCCCCAAAAATGGACTCCACACAGACTGTGTCCCCTCTACAAAAAGGAGGGACACTAAAAGCAACAGTGCCCTCTGTTTGAGACAGGAGGCAGCACTTGCCTCTGGAACCGGTGGGACCTCCTGAGCCAACATTCACCATACCCCAGATCTTCTGGGACTATTTCAGTCTGACTGACAGATCCCAACTTCAAAACCAACTCCACTTCATAACATCAAAATGGCCAAGCCTTATATAACTATATCACAAGTAAACACGAAAATTTTCTAACTAACAAAAGAGCCACTTATTCTACTCTTCCTACATTTTTGGAACCTCTACTTCCCTCCCCTATCTCCATCGTCGGAGAGAAAAATAAAATACAACCCCCCCGCCCCCCGGATACTCACGACAACTCCTCGACTCACTAAAAAATGAAATCTTTACTTATTCTTTTCTAGTACTACCCAACTGCCCTACCCCTTACTAAAAAAAGATCTCATGGTTAAGTTAGACACCCAATTCCTTTTAAAACCACAGACTTCCTTTTTCAGACTCCTGAAAAAGACTTAACTGAGACTTTACATACGACCTTTTTCCATTGGTATAAACAAATAATGATACAATATTTAG
>NW_012154186.1:0-303 GCF_000956105.1 Propithecus coquereli
TGTAATATGAAATTTATTTTTCTAGTTAGTATCATTCAAACCCATAAACTAATGCTTACAATGTAATAATGTAATTTCTCTTTTCCATTCCAGTCTCTCTGTCTCTTTCGCTCTCTTGCTCTCTTGCTCTCACTCTCCCCCACCTCCCATCCTCTCTCCCTCCTCAGTCTCATCCTGGAATTATAGAGATAACAATGTTAGCCTCTGGTGGGGAAAATAGATAAAATGGCAAGTAATTACATTGTGTTATGAAAGATGCCATGAAAGCAATAAAGAAAGTTATGACAAACCATCCTGAGACAT
>NW_012154186.1:9746-10864 GCF_000956105.1 Propithecus coquereli
TTATAGTATATTTTTAAAGTTTAAATTATTTTTATTGTTGTATTGTTATTTTTTATTGTTTTTTCCAAAATATTTTTGAGCCACTATTAGTTGACTCTGCAGATGCAAAACCGTGGATATGGAGGGCTTATTCTATGAATATTTTTGCTTTCTTTTTTTACTTTAAACACACAAAATGAGTTAATTGTCTTCCTAAGTGCCAAGAGTGAATGAGCAAGGTGCCCTTTTGTTTGGCAGGAACAAAACAGCGTCTTTTACTTTAAACACACAAAATGAGTTAATTGTCTTCCTAAGGGCCAAGAGTGAATGAGCAAGGTGCCCTTTTGTTTGGCGGGAAAAAAACGGCGTCTTTTCTTCTCCTTCCTGTAATCTCAGAAAACTTTCCTGAGCTGGGGGGCATTTATAGTAAATGCCTTTTCATTCTTGAGTCAAGATTGTGTTGATTAAACACACTTCAAAAAACTTTACACCAACATATTTTTCTACTCTCCTACCACAACTCAGGGACAGAATCAGTATATAATTAGGCAAGAAGGGACTGGGTCTTTCGGAGGGTTTCTATTTTATAATGTGATTAACATAGTCCCAAAGGACCTGATTAACGGGATCATTTAAAAGAATCTAGCTGACACGTTGGAATACAATTTGTAGTTATAGATATACCTAAAAGTGCTCAGACTTCACACTTGAACAATCTCCTAAAATGAAAAATGGTATAAGGTTGTGCAGATAAAAATAAGGTGAATGGAAAATTGTCTCTTGCTTTTCTTTTCTAATCCTACCCAGAGACATTTTGACATGAAGGATCAGCTATTAGCCTGAGGACTTTTGTGAAAATGAAGCTGTTTAAAGCGTGCAATAAAAATATTGTTAAAATGAGGTTATGTTTGATTTTTCATTGAGTTATAGACCTTCAAAGATGAGGAGCAAAAGGTTTTGAAGCATTCTAATGAAATGATAACACACACATGACATCAAAACTGTGGTATTAATAACACATAAAAACCTATAAAATGGATGCATTTTCTTTGTTCTTTGCTGTCTTACAATGGAAGAGTAGTGTTTTCCATTTGGAAATTGAGGGCAGCTTTAACATTGCATTGGTTTGACACAAACTA
>NW_012154186.1:13731-14867 GCF_000956105.1 Propithecus coquereli
CCATCTAGAAATAGCAGGTGCTCAGTGAATAGTTTTAAATGTTTAATGAGGCCAAATTTTCCTCCAAAAGTTGTTTTCAAGATTATGTCCCAAAACAGCATGAGAGTAGTTTTCAAAATTATCTCCTAATATTAGAGATATACTTTCTTCTCATATTTATCAAATCCTATTCACACGTATTTAGCAATTACTGATAGAGTCTACTTTTTTGCACATATATGTATGTGTGTGTGTGTGTGTGTGTGTGTGTGTATGTGTATACACACAGGGACCATAGTCCACACCTTAGCCACAGAAACACAGTTTTATTTCTCTCAATTACAGTTACTTGTGTTCAACTGCATTCTGAAAATATTAAATGGAAAATTCCAGAAATAAATAAATTCATAACTTTTAAATTATAGCTGTTCTGAGTAGCATGATGAAATCCTGTGCCATCTTACTCTGTCCTGCCCAAGATGTGTTTCATCCCTTTGTCCAGCATATCCATGCTGTAGATGCTACCTGCCCCTTAGTCACTTAGTAGCCTTCTTGGTTATCACATCAAAATGGCAGTATTTATAGGTTATGGTACTATCTGCAGTTTCAGACATCCACTGGAGGTCTTGGAACATGTTTCTTGCAGATAAGTGGGGCCCACCGTATTTTGTTATTTGTCAGTTATGTGCCAATCACTTTGCTAGTTCCTAGGGATGCAATACTGTTTTAAGTCAGATTAATTAGAAGCAGAGCCAGGGACACAATATGTTAAGGAAAAACTCTTAGGAAAAACCTGTAAGGAAGCATCATAGGCAGGTGCACGAGGTTAAATAGTGTTCCCTTTAAAACTATTTCCATCCAGAAGCTCAGGATGTGATCTTATGCAGAAAGATTGCCTTTCATATGTAGTTAGTTGAGTTACAATCATGTTATACTGGATTAGGGTGGGGCCCTAACATCAAAAACCAGTGTCTGAGAAAAGAGGAAGAGAGAGATACACACAGGGAAAAAGATCAAATAACAACACAGACAGAGATTAGAATGATGCAGCTATAAGCCAAGGGACACCAGTGATTGCTGTGAGCTACCAGAAGCTAGGAAGAAGACAGGAAGGATTTTTACCTAGAGCCTTCAGAGAAAGCATGGCCCCCACCCAC
>NW_012154186.1:17651-17963 GCF_000956105.1 Propithecus coquereli
CAGTTGTTTGAACACCATGTGTTGAAAAAAACTATCCTCTCTCATTGAATTACCTTTGTATTTTAATTAAAATACAATTGAGCAAATCAATTATGTACAAGTCTTTATGAGGATACATGCCCGAATTTCTCCTAGGTAAACACCAAGCAATGAAATTGCTAGGTTAAATGATGCAGCTATAGCAAATACAAATGGATTTATTTTGTGGTACTCTCTTCTATTCCATTGACCTATGAGTTATAAATTAATTCTTAAGTCAACTTTTTATTAACAATCAAAGTCAGGTAATTTAAATCCTCCAACATTTATTTT
>NW_012154186.1:19724-20001 GCF_000956105.1 Propithecus coquereli
TAGGATTCTCTACTTAGCCAAATCTACAAAGAAATATTACAGATACAGCTGAGATGAATTCTGACTAATATAAGCAACAATGTTCGTGATTATAATGATATGATGTTGATGATGATTTATTTTTGAACTAATACAATAGAAGGTAAATCTCTCCGATCACAACTGGAGAAATAGACATACTCGTATAAGGGCAGCTCTAGGAATCTAATTAAGAGTATGTACCTAACGGGAAGCTCTTTTAGAATACTGCACATGATGTAAATCAGTTCTGATCATG
>NW_012154186.1:22861-24600 GCF_000956105.1 Propithecus coquereli
TCTAGTATTTTTATGTGTTCATATCTATACAAATTTCATAAGGAAAAAAAGTGTAAAAGTATCTCTTTAAGAACTGCAATTTGAATACCTTGATTCAGGTACACATAATAGGAACAAAAAACCCACTTTGGCTAAGGAGAGTAAGACACCATGAATTGATCAAATTGATTTACCCATTTAATCTTGTTTGGTGCAAAGGGGAGGTACAGACAAAAAAGAAAAATTAACAGGAGAGACTAATAATAAAAAGACAAAATCTAAGGTCAGTAAGATCAAATATGTGTTATCCCAATGAATACCAATGTAATATTTACATAATAAAGGAAACAAAATCTCAGATTAGTATTTTTAAAGTGAGTTATGTAATTATTATAAGAGGTAAAACAAAAAAGTGACATAAAATTAAAGGAGAAAAATAAACAAAGTAAATACTAACAAATTTACAGCAGCAGGAATCATAAGACTTAGTGTCCAATGCCTTAAAATAGAATATTGACAAATGTCATAATTCATAAATAGATTTGGAGGCTCAGGAAACAGTACCCTAAAATGATGGCTTCAGAAGCAAAAGTTTTTTCTCTGACCTTCCCCTGTCCTGCTTCTCAGTCTCATTCTTCTCTGAGGCTAGACATAGAAGCTCTAATGCCTTTTTTCCAAGGAGAGTCATAAAAGTCAAAAACCCCTTTTCCTAAAAGCCAGCCATAAAACCTAAAATTATTCTGTAAAAAAACTGGCCACAGAGAAATTATCTGACCTGCCTTATTTAACTGTAGGTCATAAGACCCACATTCCAGAGAGGACCCTGCCCCACATCCAGAAGGAAGGAATGTATATTCAGAGAGGCCAAGAAGAATCTAGACCTACAGAACATGCAAGGTTTCCTAACTAGGTGAATTAGCATTAATTCATACCCTTTTTGTCCAACATAGTTCTACATGGTTTTTCATACTTTGTTGAACCTAAGCATAAAAATGGACAATTTCCACTGTATCTTTGGGTCTTCATTCTCAAGGCTTCCATGTATACACATTGAATAAATTTGGATGCCTGTTCTTCTATTATCAATCTGCCTCATGTCAGTGATTTTTCAGTGAAGCTTTAGAGGGCCAAGGCCCTTGGTCCCTACAGTAGTCAATAATTTGCATGCATAAGATGAAATGACATTACAATGTATTAATCAAAAACTGCATGTAGAAATTGAAAAAAGAACATCATCATATCTATCTCAAGAATTACTCAAAAAAGAAATGCTTTGAAATAAATATATACATATACAATATACATACGCTTATGTAAACATAGAAAAGTCTACATGTCTTAACTGTACAACTCACTTAGTTACCACAAGGTGAAGACAGCCATGTAATAAACATGTAGACAAAAAGCAGAACGTTACCAAAACATCACCATCAAGTTTCCCTTGTGCCCCCTTCCAGTTACTACTCGCACAAAGGTATCAACTATTCTGATGTTGAAAAACATTGATTTGCTTTGTTTGTGTTTGTGTGTGTGTGTGTTTTAATTAGATCTACATCTCTGATGAGTTCTTTAATGCATGATCTAAGGTTTACAATTTGCATCTTTAACTTTATCTATCATAGTCTACATTTAAATAATATTATACCATTCCATTATAATGTTAAAACCTTACAACTGTATACTTTGATTTTCCCTTCTGTCCTTTGTGCTATTATTGTTGCAATTTTTATGTATATGCATGTTTTAACCCCCCAAATACA
>NW_012154186.1:24772-26083 GCF_000956105.1 Propithecus coquereli
AAGTGGAAGTGAAGAAAGAGGCAATTTTATTCTGATTACAACTGTGAGGGATATATTAATAAGACCATGCTCTAATACATTAATAGAAGTTTTGATAGTTACTGTAATGAGATATTTTAGTAAAGTTTAAAAGGAACACAATAGGCAAACCTTCAAAATTCAGCAAAGGAAACTTTGCATCTTGAGGAATGTACAGAATAGTTACTTTTTTTGGTTACATTCAACCTCCAAACTTCCACTTAAGAATTGTAATGGTACGGGAGAAGAATGACTCAAGCCACTGATATTTTGTAGAATTTATTATGGAAAATTAAGCATCATAGGTCTGTATTTCCTTTTGTAACGTTTTGAGGAGAAATCATTAATGTTCTTCTTTTAGTAGAAACCTAAAACATTTAGAAAGACAGTTAGAGGTGAGAGGATATTGAGTAAAAAATGTTGCTTGAAAGCAAATTGACTATATAGGAAAAGGAAAAACATCAATATATTTATTATGTAGCACAGTGTAAATGGTAAGATCCAAACGACATTGTAGAGAGACTCCAATCTTGGCCTAAAATAAATGTCAGAGAAAGAACTAGGGACACTGTGGGATGGCTTCCTTATTTCAAATAAAAGAATGTTTCCCACATTATGGTAATGCCAATTTCATGAAATAAAGGACATTCAATATCTAAAAACATAAATAGTAGTGAAAGCAGGGAGAAGTTCTAAGAAGCATTAGAGAAGTAGAGAGATATGTGTGTGTATATGTATGTATATGAAATGAAAATTGTTAATATGCACAAAAGTATTGAGTTGACTTGTGAATGCAAGTAACCCATGTTCCCCTCTACAAGTACTACATTTCTTTGCTGGGTCTTGGCAGTCATCAATATTTAGAAGATACTGAGGGCTGACAATTCTATTACATCTTGGTAGTAATTTAAAACAATCTTAAATATGCCATGTTTATAGGCATTTATTAGCAATTGGACACAAAACTCTTCTGAAATCTTTCTATGTGCATGATGAATATTGATCTCTCTATCCTTTAGAGTATTTTGAAAAAAAAAAAGGAGAAAAACAGCCTTTGAGTAGTTTTACTGGAGAGGAATGTTGCCATATTGCAAGAGCTCCTTTGATTCACCATCCTTTAGAGTCCAAACCAAAGGCACCATTCATTAAGACTAACCACTGAAGCCCTCCTGAATTCTTATCCCTCTGAAGAGGGATCCTTACCCCTTCAGAGGACACTGAGCATGCCTAATATATCTGAGTCAGCCCACATATCTTTGTCAGCACCAAATTCACTAATGAAAACCTATTTCT
>NW_012154186.1:26133-27314 GCF_000956105.1 Propithecus coquereli
AGACCATTTTTCTAAATGAAGTATCATAAGAACAGGAAACAAATACAACATGTACTCACCATTAAATTGGAACTAACCTATCAACATCTGTGTGCACATATAGAAATAACATTCATCGGAAATCAAGCAAGTGGAAGGAAGGGATGGGCAAAATCACACCTAATGGGTATAATGGTCACAGGACAAAAGCAATTTATGTAATCAAATCGTTTGTACTCCTGTAATATTCTGAAATAAATTTTTAGAAAAGAGAAAGCAGAATACATATAAGAGTATCATTTCCCTCAGAAGAAAATTATTACTGTTGTACCACCAGAAGAAGGAAGGGATATGGGGTACCCCAAAACTGCAGAAAACCATTGTATAATCCAAGGAAAATCTTCTGAAATAAAAACTCCAAAATTTAGAATGACAAGACATAAATAAGTCAAAGTAATTAAAAAGTAGAAGGAATATATTATTCAAACTACTTGTTAACAACAATATCAAAAACACATTAACTACCAGAGATTAAAAAAAAATAAACAGCTATAGAAGTCGAGCTTAATTTTAGCAGTCCTGGTTTCAAAGTTTAACTCACTTGTTTAAAACCAAAAGCTCAGAAAATAAGAACATAACAAAAAGTCCAGAAATGAAACTTCAGGTGATTTCAACAAACATAGTAAGCAAAATAAGGGAAGATAAAATGACAACCTACTGAAACCCTATGCTATTTTTATGATATGGGAGAAATAGGGACAAACCTATGGACTTAATGTATACTAAAGAGTGTTTTTTTCAACGATGATTGTATATGAAATTATCTGCAGACCTATTAAACATTCTTACATGCAAGGCACAGCTTATATCATTTTAATCATAATCTCTGGGAATGGGACCCTGGTCATTTCCATGTGTAGCTAAGGTTTAGAGTTATTGAAAGAAAAATAGGAAAGAGGAAGAGGAAGAGGAGAAAGACGAATAATGAATATGAGTAAGGATTGCAATCACTATACAGATTCCCTTTCTTTGTACTCTCTCCCAACCTCTTGAATAGACACTTCAATTTCCTAAATTCAGTTGTTCTCATAAAGATGAAACTGTAAATCTAGTATTTTTATGTGTTCATATCTATACAAATTTCATAAGGAAAAAAAGTGTAAAAGTATCTCTTTAAGAACTGCAATTTGAATACCTTGATT
>NW_012154186.1:27364-27941 GCF_000956105.1 Propithecus coquereli
TTATATCATTTTAATCATAATCTCTGGGAATGGGACCCTGGTCATTTCCATGTGCAGCTAAGGTTTAGAGTTATTGAAAGAAAAATAGGAAAGAGGAAGAGGAAGAGGAGAAAGACAAATAATGAATATGAGTAAGGATTGCAATCACTATACAGATTCCCTTTCTTTGTACTCTCTCTCAACCTCTTGAATAGACACTTCAATTTCCTAAATTCAGTTGTTCTCATAAAGATGAAACTGTAAATCTAGTATTTTTGTATGTTCATATCTATACAAATTTCATAAGGAAAAAAAAGTGTAAAAGTATCTCTTTAAGAACTGCAATTTGAATAATTTGATTCAGGTACACGTAATAGGAACAAAAAACCCACTTTGGCTAAGGAGAGTAAGACATCATGAATTTATCAAATTGATTTACCCATTTAATCTTGTTTAGTGCAAAGGGGAGGTACAGACAAAAAAGAAAAATTAACAGGAAAGACTAATAATAAAAAGACAAAATCTAAGGTCAGTAAGATCAAACGTGTTATTCCAATGAATACCAATGTAATATTTACATAATAAAGGAAACAAAATC
>NW_012154186.1:30576-43927 GCF_000956105.1 Propithecus coquereli
AGCCCTCCTGAATTCTTATCCCTCTGAAGAGGGATCCTTACCCCTTCAGAGGACACTGAGCATGCCTAATATATCTGAGTCAGCCCACATATCTTTGTCAGCACCAAATTCACTAATGAAAACCTATTTCTAAATTCATTTTGCAAATTAGCAAGTCAATGGAGCTGATCATAAAAAAGATGGATGAAGTACTCCAATAGCCACCTCCCAGAAGGTGAGATTTTAATTAAATGCTAGCTGACCACCCTTGGAGTACAAAATCCTCAACAGAGCATATAACTGGTCTAGGTTGTAGATCAAATTAACACATAATACCACATTACCTGTGCTGAAGAATTTTAACGTTTCCCTGTGGGCTTTAGAGTGCTACTGGTTATTACTGAATTGTTGCTTCTCCTTCTGACCATTCAAATTAACACCGGTCATAAATTATGTCATTTCTCATCTACTTTTTTTTTTTTTTCAACTCTACCTGCATAAATTGCTGCTTGGAAAGAAATCCCAGTGGCCAGGAATCCTGTATTAAGAAAAGATCAATGTTTGCTCACCTAGGGTCCAGGTTAAATAACCCAAACAATCCAGGCGACCTTAATCTTGAGATGCCCTTCTTCTCTAACCATCACCACAGATGGTTAGGTCTCTAAATGACACAATCCAAGATTTTAGCCTAGAATATTATCTAGAACTTGATAACCACTACATTTACAACAACCTTCTTTTCAAAGCTTTTCCTTTCTGTCAGCCAGAATTACAGTCCTCTTCCTGTGATGACTTCCAAAATTTTAAGTATATATTTAAATTTTCAGTTTTAAAGAACATATGCTTAAAATATGTTCTTTGCTTAAAACATGTTAAACCTGGATAAAATTGATTGAAAATAAAAGTTTCAACTGTTCATTAAGGCTTTAAAGTTTATTTATGCATAGGTTTTTTAAAAAATATACTTCAGTGTCCTTTCTTCACTGTAACATAATATTTTGTGATTTTGGAGTAGAATTGCTTCCATTTTTAGATTTATTTTAAGGAAATTTAATAAAAAATTTGGGGAGGGTTATCTATTTTCTGCCATGATGGATTGAGTCATATTTTAAAACATCATTTAACTTTTGTTTGTTTAAATCTTTCAGTTTGTCCATATTTACTAAAAAGCATTAATTTTCTTCCCTGAAGATTCTCATCACTGAACTGATTAAGATTTAACACATAAATTGAAATCCATCTAACTTTCTTTGTGAATGTATTTCAAAGAGTCAAGAGTTGTTCACATATATACATATATGAAATATCTGACATAAGTATACATCTAGGTATGTGCATTTGTTTGTATACATGAACAAATGTATACACACGCATTGCTGCAAAAGTTGAAGAATATATGTTTCTTGAATGCATGTTTACTATTAAATATATTAAACACAGTGGCAATTTTTTCTTATAGTAGATTTAGGTTCAGCTTTTTCTCGGTGGTATCAAATTGCTGTCATAAAGGAATTGACTAAAATATTTCAGTAAGAGAAGAAATTACTTTTGAGAAAATGAACTAATTTTCAATTACAGATTACTTTTTTTTTTACAAGATGTCACCAGTGCAAAACTACATTTGTGTAGGTATCATAAACTTTAAAATTAAGCTTTAAATAATAAAATTACTAAAATATTTTATTTAACAAATGCTCATAATGGCACAAAAGGACAGGTCCTAACTCTGGAATCTATGTGTATCAGTATAATTCTCAATATTTCTTTTTGTCAACACCTGGCAGAATTTTGGGAGTCATTATTTCTAGCATTTTAGAATATTATTTGAATCCTACAATAAAAATATGAAGAGGGCTGATCAAATACTATTAATGCAGATCATATACTTATTTTGAAATGAAGGCTTTTACATTTACATATAATACATAAAAATTATAAAAATCATAAATACATATGACAAAATGAACAGACCCATAATGATACACAAGTCAAATAATGAATAGAACATCTCCTGTACCCCAACACAGTTGTCTCATGAATATCCCTATCAAATCACTACTCACTTCCTTTCTCTCAAAGATAAGTCTATCCTAACTTCTATTTTCTTTGTATTGTTTAGATGTTTACTTCTGCTTAAATGTTGATGAACAATTTTGATTATTTCCAGTTTGGGCTGTAACTTCTAATGATGCTATGAACATTTTTATATATATATTGGTATAGATAATTATGTATTGCCTTTGACTTCTTAGCTCTTGTGGAAATTGCTAAGTCATAGCGTAAACAGATACTAAGCTTAAGTAAAAACTGTTTTAAAAGCTAGTTGTACCAGTATGTTTTACCTCCCTTGAGTGGAAGAGAGTTTCAATTGCTTCACATACATGCCAACACTGGGCAACATTAGTAATTGTTTTATTTTAAGCCATTCTATTATGACATTATAGTATTTTAATGATATTTTTAAATTTTTGAATAATCTGGATTTACCAAAAGTTGCAAGGATAGAACACAGAGCTCCCATATGGCTTTTACTCAGTTTTCCTTAATTTAACATTAAGCATGTACCATTTGATGAAACTGAGATAGCATTGATACATAAATAAGTTGTAGACTTTATTCAAATTTCACCAGTTTTTTGTTTACTAATGTGTTTTTCCTGTTCTAGGATCCAATTAATGATACTACATTGAAGTTAGTCTTCATTTCCTTGGTCTCGGTCATCTGTAATAAATTCACTTTTTGTTTATTTCTCATGACATTAAGAGCAGGGTAGTTTGTAAACAATAGAAACTTGTTGTTCACAGTTTTAGATGCTGAGAAGTCCAAGATCAAGGCACAGGAACATTCAGTGTCTGGTAAGGGCCTGCTTTCTGGTTCCTAGATGGCTCCCTCTCACTGTGCACATGGTGGGAGGGGCAAGGCAGTTTTCTGGAACCTTTTTTTTTTTTTTTTTTGAGACAGAGTCTCACTGTGTTGCCTGGGCTAGAGTGCCGTGGCGTCAGCTTAGTTCACAGCAACCTCAAACTCTTGGGCTCAAGCAATCCTGCCTCAGCCTCCCGAGTAGCTGGGACTACAGGCATGTGCCACCATGCCCGGCTAATTTTTTCTATGTATTTTTAGTTGTCCAATTAATTTCTTTCTATTTTTAGTAGAGACGGGGTCTTGCTCTTACTCAGGCTGGTTTCGAACTCCTGAGCTCAAAGGATCCACCCGCCTCGGCCTCCCAGAGAGCTAGGATTACAGGCGTGAGCCACCGCGCCCAGCCTCTGGAACCTTCTTTATAAAAGCATGAATTCCATTCATGAGAACTCTGCCCTCATGGTATATTTACCTTCCAAAGGCACCAACTCCTAAATCATATTGGTGATTAAGTTGAACATATGGGTTTTTGAGTGACACAAAAATTCAGACCAAAACTGTCCTTAAATTTGACTTTGTGTGATGTTTTCTTAAGATTATATCAGAATGATGGGGTTTGGGGAAGAATATCACAGAGGTGAATTCCCCATCTTGTTGCATTTAATAAGGGTATGTGATATCAACCTGACTTATCACTGGTGATATTAAGTTTTATTACACTCGTCCCTCCATATCCTCCTCAACATGGATTCAACCAACCATAGAGTGAAATTATTCAAAAAATTGAGTCTGTCCTAAACATGTACAAACTTTTTTCTTGTCCTTATTCCATAAACAATACAGTATAATAACTATTTACATAGCATTTACATTGTATTAGGTATTAAAAGTAACCTAGAGATTATTTCAAGTATGTAGGACGATGTGCATAGGTTATATGCAAATGCTACACCAGTTAATATCAGGGACTTGAGTATCCTCACATTCTGGTATCCACCAGAGGTCATGGAACCAATCCTCCACAGATACTGAGGAACAACTCTATTGGTTAAGATGTTTGCCAAACTAAAGTTACTATTTTTCTCTATATATACTATGTTCTTTGGAAGTGAGTTCCTAAGGCAAACATACACAAGGGAAATAAAACTAAGCTTTTCCTCAAAGTGAAGAGAATGTCTACTTATCTACGTCTCTTTCTACTTTCCCCTGGCCCCTGCCTCTCTGATCTTCTTTCTTTTCCTAAGCACAGGGAGGGACTCTTTCTGGTATTTTCTCTACTGACTTAGGAAAAATTTTTTCTAAAGAAATGCAATTGTCTTAAGATCCCATCACTAGTGATCTCATCAAATAACCAAGAGAGATTAAACACCAGAGAAGAGAAGAGACTAAAAGTTTTCACCATTTCCAGATAGACTTTTCATCTATTCTTCTAGGGGCAAATCCAAGAGATTACCTGGGAAACTTTATCTGCATAAAGAGACAACCCTTGTTGACAGTGAATTTCTCACTGCTTACCTTCCCACCAACCTCCCCAAAACTCAGAGGAACTTTTTCCCCAGAAAGTTTAGACTCGTTCAATTTCCCTAAAAATTATTTACTACCTTTCTAAAATTACTTACAGCCCCCTGCTTCTCTCTCTGTTATGAAAAGATATTTAAGCCTCCTTCATCTGGCGCTTCTTTGAGCCTCACATTTAGGACCCTTCCACGACCATATGCATGTTAATAACTTTTCATGCCTTTTTCTTCTGTTAATCTATCTATTGTCAGTCATTTCAGTAAAACTTTAGTGGGTAGCAAGAAATTTTTCCCTCTCTGCCTGCAAATGCAATATTGTTATTAATGCTATTATACAAATTGCTCCAACTTCTGCCATTGGGAGCTCTTTTCATTTTACTCCTGTATCCTTTTGGCATACTCTCTTTCATTTTATTTTATGAACATGTTCTTTCTTTCTAGTACTGTAAGATGAGCCAGGATCATCTTGTATATTTACTGTCCAAGCCTTAAAATCAGAGCTCTAGTTAGTTCCATTGTAAATGATATTTAGAAACCAAGTTATAATATTAGAGTGCGTTCATTGTTATTGGTTTGCCACTATTTCTAGACTTATTCAGTGTTGGAGCTCAGAACATCATCACAAAATAGTCCTTTTTGGCAAAATGAATATTATCTGGTTATTTTGAGAAACTGCAGACACAGGGTAACTCTGAAAAGCTTCCCTTTTGTAATGAAAATTTGCATCTATAAAAGATTGACTAAACCAGGAGGACAGCTGTTCAGAAACAATTTTTATCAGCTGAGAGACTCCTATCTGCGTACAATGCAACTTGTTTTCATCATACATTTCTTTCCTTTATCCTCCTATAACTTGTCTTCACCATCTCCCAGAAAACTCAAGCCCTTCTTATTTTCTGTAGCTCAGAATTCTGTATAAGCATTGATCATCTGGCCTTCTTTCCAGTGTCATATTTTTGTGAGATTCTTATGCATGCATACATAATTAAATATGTTTTTTTCCTATTTTTAATCTATCTTATGCCAATTTAATTCATAGACCAGCCAAAGAACCTAGGAGGGCAGAGGCAAGCCATTTTTTCTTCCCCTATAGCAGATATAGGAAAGGCTCATCCATGAAATAAAACATGTAGACAAACATATCTATAATTTGTTCTGTATCTATCTGTGTGTATGTTGTATATGTAAACATTATACACACACACACACACACACATACTCACATTTGAAATCATAGAATATAGTTATAATAACCATTTTAAGTGTCATTGAAAACGACAGTATCTGTGTCCATTCTGGGGTTATTTTCATTGCTTTAATAGTTTCATTATGACTAGATTTTCCTGATTTTTTTGCATGCTTATAATCCTGTAAGACATTGAGCTTTTTCGGGGGATTCAATGAAGTTACTTTGAAATAGGTTGATCCTTACCAATATTCTTTTTATGATGTTTTTAGGCAAATTCAGTGTAGTCTTCATTCTAGAACTTCTTATTCCCTACTATTAGACAAGACCTTCTTAAGTATTCTACCTGTAACAGAGATAAAGGGTTGAAAAAGGGCAAAATGTTTTATGATTTTTCTCTCTAAAATCTCCATCCTTTTAGGGAATGAAAACCTACATTACTTCCTCAGAGCCAGTAATCAAAGGGACAGGAAAATGTTCTTTGCTGTTTGTTTTCTAGTATCTTAAATCACAGGAGATGGCTCAACAGAATTGTCCAAAGGTCACGAGATTGTCTTTACTGGAGATAACATCCGCCAAAACCACCAACTATAGTTAAACAACAATAGCCCAAAACTATGACATGTGACACTGGTCTCATAGACCTGAGCCCAAATGCCAACCCCGCCCCCATTAAAAAGCCCTATATTTCTACTTAAAGGCAGGATGGTGGTCTTTTGAGATGCTAGTCTGCTACCCTCCTCATTTGCCAGCAAATTAATAAACTTCTCTTTCCTTTTCCTCAAACCACTTATCCTTGTTCTTCATTCTCACTGATTTGGCCTCGGGAACAAGTACCAAACTTGGGGTAACATATCCAATGTCCCATGTATTATAAGATTTTCCAGCCTGGCTTGTGAGAAAAAGAACAACCCTGTTTGAGCACTGAGCATTTATTCTAATGCTTTTTAATGGTCATTTGCAAAAATATCCAGAATAAACAATGAAAGAAAAACCTATGCATTAATGATTGTAACCCGAAAGGATGGATAAATTATTTCCAGAAGATGTAGAGACAGCTTCAGCATAAACAATTTGTTTGCTTCTAGTCAATGACTTTCTCCTTCATCTTTAATATAGTCAACTTTAGCATTGCCTTGACACACTGGATCCCTACTGGGTTGCATCACGTTGGCAATTCTACCCCCTGCATCCAAACTCAAGGGGAACAACACAAGCTTTCAATAGACTAATCAAAGCCACTTCCATACACTCTAGGAGGGCAAATTAAGTTGATTATTTTCATTGCTCAAATGCAAATGCTATAGCACTAAAAATTCAAGATACACAATGCTTCAGCTGCATTCAGAGTCAGCATTTTAATATACTCTTGTAAAGAAAACCACACAGTGATCTAAAATTTACACATAATTATAGAGAATTATATCATTAAATTTTAGTGTGGAGCTATTAAGCAAAAGAAATGTCTTAAGTAACCATAGACAACTTTTTCATTTTTAAATGGCACTGGATATTTTTAAAATGGATTGTATTATTTCCAATATAATTTCTAAACACAGTGAAAGAGTTGATGAAAAAACACATACTTTAAAATAGAAATATTATAATTTCATTTATCTGTGTCTTCAGTATTCAAGTAAATCATACATATCTATGTAATATAGGGCAAAATTTCAAGTCATATACATCAAATTATCAAAAATTATAATTACACTTCATAGAAACATTATACTAGGAATAGAGTTCCCTTAAATGAAAGAAATTTAAATATACACATAGTCATGGTATAAAAATCATGGAGAGATAGGAAATATCAACCTAAAAGTTTTATGTGGAATACCTTCAATATGGGGAAAAAAAGAATGGTTAGCGGCTTGGATTACATTCCAGTGTAGTACATGAGGGGTCCCTTAAAAAGCCAGAGTCATAGTAGTTCCAATGTGAACACAGTTTCTAATAGCTTGCTTGGTATTGTAGGGACCAAGGAAAAATTCCCACTTAGCCCTCTGAAGTTTTCTTGAGAAATCAACTGACAAAAGGCAGATTAATAGGAGAAATGATATACAAATTTATTTACAGGCATAGAAGAGAAATCACAGAGTGATTATCCCCAATTTCTCAATGGAGTACTGAAGCTTATGTACCATCTTGGGGGTTACAGAAAAAATGTGGATTCAGAGCACCGCCAAAAGCAGGTGGTCAATCAGGTAATGGTGCTGTACATTTGGCAGTTTGTTCTTGGTTCTTGGTGTGTTTTTGGCTGAAGAATGACCAGACACACTGATAACAGGGCCAGCATGAAACAAAGTTTAATAAGGAAGAGCAAGATAGGCTTTAGAGCAACAGCAAGATGCATTCACCACAGACAATGAATAAGGCCCCCTGTCCTAACAAAACAGTCTGGTTATGGTCTGGATTCCTGTTTTATATTGTTTGGATTGGGCCTTTCTCGTGGCTCAAACATAACCATTGAGCCCCTTTGATGGACAGTTAACAACATGATAATTAGCCTTAAGTTACTCTAGGTTATTTTTCAGACCCTACTGTGCTTGGGATGTCTGGCCCCTGGGCTGGGGAATTTCCTGCATTCTTTTGCAGATTGACAGGGCATTCCTTCTTCCCCAGGTATGGCAATTGCTCAAGGTAGCACCAAGGTGATGCACCCACATTCGTCCCTAGGTTTCAATCTTAGATCAGGGCTTTTTATAATCATAGCCTGAAATTTTAATAGGTGGTAATCTAAAACCCATTTTGTTGCTCCTCCTTGGAGGAGCTCAGGTCTCCTCCTAACAGTAAGGGAAGCTCCCATGGTGAATTTAGTGGCTTCTGGTAAGAGTAAAGATATGGCTTCTATTGCGCTCAAACAGGTGGAATGTCCTGTTGCCATGGTGTCAAATTGATTTGATAAATAGGCCACCAGCTGTATGTAACTGTGGCCCCCAAAACTGTGTTAACACCCCCAGAGCTATTCCCTGTCTCTCATGGATATATAAAAGGAAAGTTCTCTGAGTATGCCCAGGGCTGGGACTTGGAGGAAAGATTTTTTCGACACCTGAATTAACTGTTTGTATTCAGTCCCTCATATTAGAGGTTCCTTATAGGTGTTTCCTTTTTAGGCAAATATAAAATAAATATAAAAATAAAGGAGCTTAGCCAAAAGCCCATAATTAGGTATCCAAATTCAGTAGAACCCCATAAGCGCAAGAGAAGGGTACAGAAGGGACCAAATGGTGGGTTCAGGTAGAGGAACAATGGCACAGACACACTCCAGGAATAGCTCTTATTTTCCCAGAGTGAGAGCAAGTCCCAGGTAGGTCACTTTAGGTTGAGCCAGTTGGGCTTTGGGATGGGACACCCTATACCCCTTGTCAGCCAGGAATCATAGAACCTGAATAGTGTGTTCCAGTGTCTCCTCTAAGCTGGGGGAGAAGATCAATTACGTCATCAACATATTGGAGCCCCACAACCCAGGGGAGTTGGAGGTCATCTGGATCTTTCCCCAAAGCCTGGCCAAAAAGATGAGGGCTGTCCCAGAACCCTTTGGCAACATCATCCAAGTTAATTGGTGGTGTATGTCATGTAGGGGCATCCATTCAAAAGCAAACAAATTTTGGCAGTTAGGGTTCAGAGGGATGAAAAAGAAAGCATCCTTTAGGTCTGATATGCTGTAATGTGTGGTCTCTGGGGAAATGTTGGTCAGAACTGTGTAAGGGTTGAGCACCACGGTGTGCAGAGGCACCACTGCCTCATTAACTGCCCTCAAGTCTTGCACCAATAGATAAGTAACATCCATTTTCCTGGATAGGCAAAATAAGGGTGTTACAAGGAAAGCAAGTTAAGGTAAGTAGACCCAAAACTAGGAATTTTCTTAGAAAGGGTTCAAGACCTGGCTGGGCCTTGGGCCACAAAGGATGTTGTTAAACACAGAGACATCCCTGTTGCAGATGGACCATAACTGGCTAGGCTGTTCTGCCACAGCCTGGGGAACCAATGTCCCAAACTACCACAGGGATATTTGCCTCCCAGTCCCATTGCTCTTAGCCTGAGATCTCTGAGTGTGTTAAGAGGCCTATGAGGCCTGATTGCCCCTGAGGGTAGAATTAAACCTGTGTCCCCAGTTCAGAAAGAAAGTCACATCCTAGCAGGCTCACAGGACAAGTAGGAATTACCAGAAATGAACGATCAATGATCACATCCTCCCACAAACAAAGCAAATGGAGATTAAAGAAGAATTGTTTGGTACGGACCTCCAATACTCAGTGACCATACAAGATTGAGTGCTCAGTTTTCTGGAGTAGGCAAGGAGGACAGAGTAGGCAGCCTCAGTATTAAGAAAAAAAAAATTACTGGCCTACCTGCCACAAGGAGGGTTGGTAGTCATCTTCCAGGGGCTGACAGGAGGGAACTCCTTCATTGGTGTACCATGATCCAGTCTGGGGACTGACTCCCCTCATGGGACAATCCTGTAAGACAGCGTGGTCCAGTGATGGCACTGGTGACAAGGGGCCTTGGGCAGCCTGTCTTTGTTGAGGCACTCTTTGCCCCATTGTCCTTGCCATTGACAGATGCAGCACTGGAGATCCCTTCCTTTTGTGGGGACTTGGACCATTGGTCCAAATATGGATGCCAATGCTGCCATTAACTGGTCATGCTTAGCCCCCTTCCTCTGCTCCTGAGCCTGAGCCTGAGATTGGAGCTCAGAAGTTCTGTTTTAGAAAACAGTATAAGTGGTAGCCATCATGTCATCCAGGGAGGTGGTAGGGTCCCACACAAGCTTCTGGAACTTTTTCCTAATATCTGGTGCTGCTTGCATCAAGAACTTGTCTTTTAATATCATCTGTCCTTCAAGGGAGTTAGTATCAAGAGTGATATGTCTCTCTATTGCTTCCCAGAGCTGACTTAGGAAGGCTGTGGGGTTTTCTCAGGCCTGTGAGTTATGGCAGAGACCTTGGGATAATTGACTACCTTTTGCCTGGAAGCCAGCCTGGACACATACTAGAAAGTGTTATCTCTCCCACTTCTCTGCTGAGGAACTATTATCCCGCCCTGGGTCAGTCATGGGAACGGCACCACTGTTTCACCTGCTGTATATCTAGGATGTGAAAGTTGTAATCCAGTGGCAAATTTTCATGCCTTCATTAACACTCTGGATTTTTCAAAATCATTTAAAGTCTGGCTTAGAAAAATATGCACATCTTTCCAAGTCAAATCATAGGGTAGACATGAATGCTGGAAGATCTCTACCTACTTATCAGGGTGTAGCTCTTCAGATCCTGATTTATTTGTTTTAACTCTACTAAACTGCTGGTTTACAACCAGGGCTGGTTCGAACTCCTCCACTGCTTCTATCAAGGTTAGGAGTTGAGCTGCCTTTCTCCCTGGTGGACGTTGGATGGCACCACATCCCCCTTTGCAGGGCCCCCTTTAGGCCTCCCTGGGTATGGGGGCAGCTAGGAACAGGTGGGAACCTGAGGAGGATCACTTAACACCATAGTCTTACTTGGCTCTGAACACCCCTTGCACCACTGAGGATTTTCCCATAAATGAAAGAAAGTCTGTACATACAGTATTTTGGCCCATTTTCCTTTTCTTTTGCAAAAGAGGTCCATTTGCAAGACAGTGGGGTGATTTAGAGTCCCATGTGGTGGCCGCTGCTCTCTGCTCTCCTGCTTGTGCTCTGGCCAGGTGGTTTTGCAGAAGAGTAAACAGTTCTTCTTCAGTGTCTGGATAAAACTTGTCCCAATTTGAGAGAATGCTCCCCAAATAGGTGTTAGAAGGGACTTTTGATCCCTGTGCATGCACCTAGAAAGTAAGGAGGAAAATAAAGAGTGGGGAGGAAGAGGGAGGGACTTCGCCAGCTCCAGTCTGTTAGAGCTTGGCGTCCCCATGTAACAACCCGGGCTTTTTGGCTGAGGAACCACTCTAATTTGCAGAAAGAGGGGCTGTGCACAACCCCTCAAACTTAAGAGCCTCTTGTTTGTTAAGTTCCAGGACAATGACATCTGTTGGTATAATGACTTGGCCGTTTGGAAAAGTACTAGCACCAGTGATTGGCCAGCCATGATAAGGAAGGCGCTTCCTGGGATGGAGTGAAAGAAGCAGCTTTAAGGTGAAGGAGAAAGATCCGTTAAAACCAAAGGTCTAAGTATTTAGCTGTGCCCTGCATAGGAGAGACATGACAGAGATAGGCGCAGAAGTGATGCCTTAAAATAACCCAGATCTGTTTACGTACAGGTATGTCTACAGGCTGTATAAACCCTCGGGTCCTAAAAGAACCTTACAAAATAGGCACCTACCAAGTCTTGCTTTTCTTATTACCAGGAGTACAAGTTCACTCTGAGCGAGTGAGCCAAGCGCTAGATGACTTAGTGATGACAAAACCAGGAGGAGGAAACATTGTTTAGCCTTAACCAGGAAGGGGCCATAAGCACCTCATCAGAACAGAAAGGGAAGTACATTGTCAAAACCAACCTGAAGCCCCAAAACACAAGAGTTACACCTCAGAGCCCTCTTCCCTAAAGTGAAACAAAATCAAATATTTCTCCCCTACTGCAAGGGATGCATCTCTAAACTCCTATCTCACACCCAGGTCTAGCCGAGAACTTGACCGTGTAGTTTGAGAAATGGAGAGGGTGGAAAATGGAAAGCAAGAACCAGTGTCCTCTCAAGCACCGGATACAAGCTGGGAAGATCCACAGCAAGAGTGTTTTCATGGAAAAGGGTGAGCTGGCTTCCCTAGACAGAGTGATCCAAATCTCGACACCAAGATGTTGGGTTGGCAGTCTGTTCTCCATTCTGGGTGTGCTCTTGGCTGAAGAATGAACAAGCACACCAATAGCAAGGCCAACAGGAAACAATGTTTACTGAGGAAGAACAAGATACATTCACCAGATGACAAAAGGGTCCCTGTCATAACAAGAGACTGTGGTTATGGTCTGGAGTCCTGTTTTATATTGTCCAGATTAGGCCCTCCTTGTCATTCAGATGTCACCATTGAACCACTTTGATGTACAGTTAATGACATGGTAATTAGCCTTAGGTTACTCTAGGTCATTTTCTAGACCCTTTTGTGCCTAGGCTGTCTGGCCCACCGGACTGGAGAATTTCCTGAATTCTTTTACAGATTGGCAGGACGTTCCTCCCTCCCCAGACGTGGCAATTGCTGGGGGCAGCACCTAGTGAGCGGGCACCCACTTTTGTCCCCAGGAGAGCTGGAGGTCCCTCTACCTAACAGTGCCAAGACACGTTATAGGAGAAAGAGAAGTGGAGGACTGGTTAGCAAAGGTGGTTTTGTTTGTTTGTTTGTTTTTTTATTATGGGGGTACAAATGTTTGGGTTACATATGTTGCCCTTGCCCCCACTCCCCCCTCAAGTCAGAGCTTCAAGCGTGTCCATCCCCTAGATGGTGCACATTGCACTCATTATGTATGCATATAACCATCCCCTCCTTCCCCCTCCCAGGTTGTTTTGTTAAGTAGACAAAACCTCACAAGTTTTGTCAGAGTAAATAGATAGAAAATGTTACTTTCAGACTTTTAAATGTGTCAGACATTCAGTTAATTTTTCCTAGATGGGACAAGCAAGGCCCTGAGAGAAAGCCTGGCTGCATCATGTAGATGCTCTACAGATGCAAATCTCCCTTACGAAAAACAGCTATGCAGGGCTACTTCTGTTTGCTGACTCTCCAAATAGACATCTCAAGATGTTTCAAGAAAACATATTTTGGGGCAATTTTTTTTTTCAGTATGAAGTAAACTATAGTCTAGGTTTACATTTACTTTATAAGAGAATAATTAAATAAATTGATATG